>NW_026060866.1:0-300000 GCF_929443795.1 Astur gentilis
GAGCCATGAGATGTTCCTCCTCTGGGCATGCCCGGGTCCCAAATCCTGTTGTGCCTGTGAATAGGCTGCAGGGGGACGGTGAAGACCAGCAACAGCTTTCAGGGCTGCCACCTTCCGTGTGGGACAAGGAGCCGGACGTGTGCCTTTTCGGAATCAGGCTCTGCCGAGGAAGAGATCCATGAGATGTTCCTCCTCTGGGCATGCCCGTGTCCCAGATCCTGTTGTGCCTGTGAATAGGCTGCAGGGGGACGGTGAAGACCAGCAACAGCTTTCAGGGCTGCCACCTTCCGTGTGGGACAAGGAGCCGGACGTGTGCCTTTTCGGAATCAGGCTCTGCCGAGGACGAGAGCCATGAGATGTTCCTCCTCTGGGCATGCCCGGGTCCCAGATCCTGTTGTGCCTGTGAATAGGCTGCAGGGGGATGATGAAGACCAGCAACAGCTTTCAGGGCTGCCACCTTCCGTGTGGGACAAGGAGCCGGACGTGTGCCTTTTCGGAATCAGGCTCTGCCGAGGACGAGAGTCATGAGATGTTCCTCCTCTGGGCATGCCCGGGTCCTGAATCCTGTTGTGCCTCTGAATAGGCTGCAGGGGGACGGTGAAGACCAGCAACAGCTTTCAGGGCTGCCACCTTCCGTGTGGGACAAGGAGCCGGACGTGTGCCTTTTCGGAATCAGGCTCTGCCGAGGACGAGAGCCATGAGATGTTCCTCCTCTGGGCATGCCCGGGTCCCAGATCCTGTTGTGCCTGTGAATAGACTGCAGGGGGATGATGAAGACCAGCAACAGCTTTCAGGGCTGCCACCTTCCGTGTGGGACAAGGAGCCGGACGTGTGCCTTTTCGGAATCAGGCTCTGCCGAGGAAGAGATCCATGAGATGTTCTTCCTCTGGGCAAGCCCGGGTCCCAGATCCTGTTGTGCCTGTGAATAGGCTGCAGGGGGACGGTGAAGACCAGCAACAGCTTTCAGGGCTGCCACCTTCCGTGTGGGACAAGGAGCCGGACGTGTGCCTTTTCGGAATCAGGCTCTGCCGAGGAAGAGATCCATGAGATGTTCCTCCTCTGGGCAAGCCCGGGTCCCAGATCCTGTTGTGCCTGTGAATAGGCTGCAGGGGGACGGTGAAGACCAGCAACAGCTTTCAGGGCTGCCACCTTCCGTGTGGGACAAGGAGCCGGACGTGTGCCTTTTCGGAATCAGGCTCTGCCGAGGAAGAGAGCCATGAAATGTTCCTCCTCTGGGCATGCCCGGGTCCTGAATCCTGTTGTGCCTCTGAATAGGCTGCAGGGGGACGGTGAAGACCAGCAACAGCTTTCAGGGCTGCCACCTTCCGTGTGGGACAAGGAGCCGGACGTGTGCCTTTTCGGAATCAGGCTCTGCCGAGGAAGAGATCCATGAGATGTTCCTCCTCTGGGTATGCCCGGGTCCTGAATCCTGTTGTGCCTCTGAATAGGCTGCAGGGGGACGGTGAAGACCAGCAACAGCTTTCAGGGCTGCCACCTTCCGTGTGGGACAAGGAGCCGGACGTGTGCCTTTTCGGAATCAGGCTCTGCCGAGGACGAGAGCCATGAGATGTTCCTCCTCTGGGCATGCCCGGGTCCTGAATCCTGTTGTGCCTCTGAATAGGCTGCAGGGGGACGGTGAAGACCAGCAACAGCTTTCAGGGCTGCCACCTTCCGTGTGGGACAAGGAGCCGGACGTGTGCCTTTTCGGAATCAGGCTCTGCCGAGGACGAGAGCCATGAGATGTTCCTCCTCTGGGCATGCCCGGGTCCCAGATCCTGTTGTGCCTGTGAATAGGCTGCAGGGGGATGATGAAGACCAGCAACAGCTTTCAGGGCTGCCACCTTCCGTGTGGGACAAGGAGCCGGACGTGTGCCTTTTCGGAATCAGGCTCTGCCGAGGAAGAGATCCATGAGATGTTCTTCCTGTGGGCAAGCCCGGGTCCCAGATCCTGTTGTGCCTGTGAATAGGCTGCAGGGGGACGGTGAAGACCAGCAACAGCTTTCAGGGCTGCCACCTTCGGTGTGGGACAAGGAGCCGGACGTGTGCCTTTTCGGAATCAGGCTCTGCCGAGGACGAGAGCCATGAGATGTTCCTCCTCTGGGCAAGCCCGGGTCCTGAATCCTGTTGTGCCTGTGAATAGGCTGCAGGGGGACGGTGAAGACCAGCAACATCTTTCAGGGCTGCCACCTTCCGTGTGGGACAAGGAGCCGGACGTGTGCCTTTTCGGAATCAGGCTCTGCCGAGGACGAGAGCCATGAGATGTTCCTCCTCTGGGCATGCCCGGGTCCTGAATCCTGTTGTGCCTCTGAATAGGCTGCAGGGGGACGGTGAAGACCAGCAACAGCTTTCAGGGCTGCCACCTTCCGTGTGGGACAAGGAGCCGGACGTGTGCCTTTTCTGAAAGAGGCTCTGCCGAGGACGAGAGCCATGAGATGTTCCTCCTCTCAGCAAGCCCGGGTCCCAGATCCTGTTGTGCCTGTGAATAGGCTGCAGGGGGACGGTGAAGACTAGCAACAGCTTTCAGGGCTGCCACCTTCCGTGTGGGACAAGGAGCCGGACGTGTGCTTTTTCGGAATCAGGATCGGCCGAGGAAGAGATCCATGACATGTTCCTCCTCTGGGCATGCCCAGGTCCCGAATCCTGTTGTGCCTGTGAACAGGCTGCAGGGGGACGGTGAAGACTAGTAACAGCTTTCAGGGCTGCCACCTTCCGTGTGGGACAAGGAGCTGGACGTGTGCCTTTTCGGAATCAGGCTCTGCCGAGGAAGAGATCCATGAGATGTTCCTCCTCTGGGCATGCCCGGGTCCTGAATCCTGTTGTGCCTCTGAATAGGCTGCAGGGGGACGGTGAAGACCAGCAACAGCTTTCAGGGCTGCCACCTTCCGTGTGGGACAAGGAGCCGGACGTGTGCCTTTTCGGAATCAGGCTCTGCCGAGGACGAGAGCCATGAGATGTTCCTCCTCTGGGCATGCCCGGGTCCCAGATCCTGTTGTGCCTGTGAATAGGCTGCAGGGGGATGATGAAGACCAGCAACAGCTTTCAGGGCTGCCACCTTCCGTGTGGGACAAGGAGCCGGACGTGTGCCTTTTCGGAATCAGGCTCTGCCGAGGACGAGATCCATGAGATGTTCCTCCTCTCAGCAAGTCCGGGTCCCAGATCCTGTTGTGCCTGTGAATAGGCTGCAGGGGGACGGTGAAGACCAGCAACAGCTTTCAGGGCTGCCACCTTCCGTGTGGGATAAGGAGCCGGACGTGTGCCTTTTCGGAATCAGGCTCTGCCGAGGAAGAGATCCATGAGATGTTCCTCCTCTGGGCAAGCCCGGGTCCCAGATCCTGTTGTGCCTGTGAATAGGCTGCAGGGGGACGGTGAAGACCAGCAACATCTTTCAGGGCTGCCACCTTCCGTGTGGGACAAGGAGCCGGACGTGTGCCTTTTCGGAATCAGGCTCTGCCGAGGAAGAGAGCCATGAAATGTTCCTCCTCTGGGCATGCACGGGTCCTGAATCCTGTTGTGCCTCTGAATAGGCTGCAGGGGGACGGTGAAGACCAGCAACAGCTTTCAGGGCTGCCACCTTCCGTGTGGGACAAGGAGCCTGACGTGTGCCTTTTCGGAATCAGGCTCTGCCGAGGAAGAGAGCCATGAGATGTTCCTCCTCTGGGCATGCCCGGGTCCCAAATCCTGTTGTGCCTGTGAATAGGCTGCAGGGGGACGGTGAAGACCAGCAACAGCTTTCAGGGCTGCCACCTTCCGTGTGGGACAAGGAGCCGGACGTGTGCCTTTTCTGAAAGAGGCTCTGCCGAGGACGAGAGCCATGAGATGTTCCTCCTCTCAGCAAGCCCGGGTCCCAGATCCTGTTGTGCCTGTGAATAGGCTGCAGGGGGACGGTGAAGACTAGCAACAGCTTTCAGGGCTGCCACCTTCCGTGTGGGACAAGGAGCCGGACGTGTGCCTTTTCGGAATCAGGATCGGCCGAGGAAGAGATCCATGACATGTTCCTCCTCTGGGCATGCCCAGGTCCCGAATCCTGTTGTGCCTGTGAACAGGCTGCAGGGGGACGGTGAAGACTAGTAACAGCTTTCAGGGCTGCCACCTTCCGTGTGGGACAAGGAGCCGGACGTGTGCCTTTTCGGAATCAGGGTCTGCCGAGGAAGAGAGCCATGAGATGTTCCTCCTCTGGGCATGCCCGGGTCCCAAATCCTGTTGTGCCTGTGAATAGGCTGCAGGGGGACGGTGAAGACCAGCAACAGCTTTCAGGGCTGCCACCTTCCGTGTGGGACAAGGAGCCGGACGTGTGCCTTTTCTGAAAGAGGCTCTGCCGAGGACGAGAGCCATGAGATGTTCCTCCTCTCAGCAAGCCCGGGTCCCAGATCCTGTTGTGCCTGTGAATAGGCTGCAGGGGGACGGTGAAGACTAGCAACAGCTTTCAGGGCTGCCACCTTCCGTGTGGGACAAGGAGCCGGACATGTGCCTTTTCGGAATCAGGATCGGCCGAGGAAGAGATCCATGACATGTTCCTCCTCTGGGCATGCCCAGGTCCCGAATCCTGTTGTGCCTGTGAACAGGCTGCAGGGGGACGGTGAAGACTAGTAACAGCTTTCAGGGCTGCCACCTTCCGTGTGGGACAAGGAGCCTGACGTGTGCCTTTTCGGAATCAGGCTCTGCCGAGGAAGAGAGCCATGAGATGTTCCTCCTCTGGGCATGCCCGGGTCCCAAATCCTGTTGTGCCTGTGAATAGGCTGCAGGGGGACGGTGAAGACCAGCAACAGCTTTCAGGGCTGCCACCTTCCGTGTGGGACAAGGAGCCGGACGTGTGCCTTTTCGGAATCAGGCTCTGCCGAGGAAGATATCCATGAGATGTTCCTCCTCTGGGCATGCCCGTGTCCCAGATCCTGTTGTGCCTGTGAATAGGCTGCAGGGGGACGGTGAAGACCAGCAACAGCTTTCAGGGCTGCCACCTTCGGTGTGGGACAAGGAGCCGGACGTGTGCCTTTTCGGAATCAGGCTCTGCCGAGGACGAGAGTCATGAGATGTTCCTCCTCTGGGCATGCCCGGGTCCTGAATCCTGTTGTGCCTGTGAATAGGCTGCAGGGGGACGGTGAAGACCAGCAACAGCTTTCAGGGCTGCCACCTTCCGTGTGGGACAAGGAGCCGGACGTGTGCCTTTTCGGAATCAGGCTCTGCCGAGGACGAGAGCCATGAGATGTTCCTCCTCTCAGCAAGCCCGGGTCCCAGATCCTGTTGTGCCTGTGAATAGGCTGCAGGGGGACGGTGAAGACTAGCAACAGCTTTCAGGGCTGCCACCTTCCGTGTGGGACAAGGAGCCGGACGTGTGCCTTTTCGGAATCAGGCTCTGCCGAGGACGAGAGCCATGAGATGTTCCTCCTCTGGGCATGCCCAGGTCCCGAATCCTGTTGTGCCTGTGAACAGGCTGCAGGGGGACGGTGAAGACTAGTAACAGCTTTCAGGGCTGCCACCTTCCGTGTGGGACAAGGAGCCGGACGTGTGCCTTTTCGGAATCAGGCTCTGCCGAGGAAGAGATCCGTGAAATGTTCCTCCTCTGGGCATGCACGGGTCCTGAATCCTGTTGTGCCTCTGAATAGGCTGCAGGGGGACGGTGAAGACCAGCAACAGCTTTCAGGGCTGCCACCTTCCGTGTGGGACAAGGAGCCGGACGTGTGCCTTTTCTGAATCAGGGTCTGCCGAGGAAGAGAGCCATGAGATGTTCCTCCTGTGGGCATGCCCGGGTCCCAAATCCTGTTGTGCCTGTGAATAGGCTGCAGGGGGACGGTGAAGACCAGCAACAGCTTTCAGGGCTGCCACCTTCCGTGTGGGACAAGGAGCCGGACGTGTGCCTTTTCTGAAAGAGGCTCTGCCGAGGACGAGAGCCATGAGATGTTCCTCCTCTCAGCAAGCCCGGGTCCCAGATCCTGTTGTGCCTGTGAATAGGCTGCAGGGGGACGGTGAAGACTAGCAACAGCTTTCAGGGCTGCCACCTTCCGTGTGGGACAAGGAGCCGGACATGTGCCTTTTCGGAATCAGGATCGGCCGAGGAAGAGATCCATGACATGTTCCTCCTCTGGGCATGCCCAGGTCCCGAATCCTGTTGTGCCTGTGAACAGGCTGCAGGGGGACGGTGAAGACTAGTAACAGCTTTCAGGGCTGCCACCTTCCGTGTGGGACAAGGAGCTGGACGTGTGCCTTTTCGGAATCAGGCTCTGCCGAGGAAGAGATCCATTAGATGTTCCTCCTCTGGGCATGCCCGGGTCCTGAATCCTGTTGTGCCTCTGAATAGGCTGCAGGGGGACGGTGAAGACCAGCAACAGCTTTCAGGGCTGCCACCTTCCGTGTGGGAGAAGGAGCCGGACGTGTGCCTTTTCGGAATCAGGCTCTGCCGAGGACGAGAGCCATGAGATGTTCCTCCTCTGGGCATGCCCGGGTCCCAGATCCTGTTGTGCCTGTGAATAGGCTGCAGGGGGATGATGAAGACCAGCAACAGCTTTCAGGGCTGCCACCTTCCGTGTGGGACAAGGAGCCGGACGTGTGCCTTTTCGGAATCAGGCTCTGCCGAGGAAGAGATCCATGAGATGTTCATCCTCTGGGCAAGCCCGGGTCCCAGATCCTGTTGTGCCTGTGAATAGGCTGCAGGGGGACGGTGAAGACCAGCAACAGCTTTCAGGGCTGCCACCTTCCGTGTGGGACAAGGAGCCGGACGTGTGCCTTTTCGGAATCAGGCTCTGCCGAGGACGAGATCCATAAGATGTTCCTCCTCTGGGCAAGCCCGGGTCCCAGATCCTGTTGTGCCTCTGAATAGGCTGCAGGGGGACGGTGAAGACCAGCAACATCTTTCAGGGCTGCCACCTTCCGTGTGGGACAAGGAGCCGGACGTGTGCCTTTTCGGAATCAGGCTCTGCCGAGGAAGAGAGCCATGAAATGTTCCTCCTCTGGGCATGCACGGGTCCTGAATCCTGTTGTGCCTCTGAATAGGCTGCAGGGGGACGGTGAAGACCAGCAACAGCTTTCAGGGCTGCCACCTTCCGTGTGGGACAAGGAGCCTGACGTGTGCCTTTTCGGAATCAGGGTCTGCCGAGGAAGAGAGCCATGAGATGTTCCTCCTCTGGGCATGCCCGGGTCCCAAATCCTGTTGTGCCTGTGAATAGGCTGCAGGGGGACGGTGAAGACCAGCAACAGCTTTCAGGGCTGCCACCTTCCGTGTGGGACAAGGAGCCGGACGTGTGCCTTTTCGGAATCAGGCTCTGCCGAGGAAGATATCCATGAGATGTTCCTCCTCTGGGCATGCCCGTGTCCCAGATCCTGTTGTGCCTGTGAATAGGCTGCAGGGGGACGGTGAAGACCAGCAACAGCTTTCAGGGCTGCCACCTTCGGTGTGGGACAAGGAGCCGGACGTGTGCCTTTTCGGAATCAGGCTCTGCCGAGGACGAGAGTCATGAGATGTTCCTCCTCTGGGTATGCCCGGGTCCTGAATCCTGTTGTGCCTGTGAATAGGCTGCAGGGGGACGGTGAAGACCAGCAACAGCTTTCAGGGCTGCCACCTTCCGTGTGGGACAAGGAGCCGGACGTGTGCCTTTTCGGAATCAGGGTCTGCCGAGGAAGAGAGCCATGAGATGTTCCTCCTCTGGGCATGCCCGGGTCCCAAATCCTGTTGTGCCTGTGAATAGGCTGCAGGGGGACGGTGAAGACCAGCAACAGCTTTCAGGGCTGCCACCTTCCGTGTGGGACAAGGAGCCGGACGTGTGCCTTTTCTGAAAGAGGCTCTGCCGAGGACGAGAGCCATGAGATGTTCCTCCTCTCAGCAAGCCCGGGTCCCAGATCCTGTTGTGCCTGTGAATAGGCTGCAGGGGGACGGTGAAGACTAGCAACAGCTTTCAGGGCTGCCACCTTCCGTGTGGGACAAGGAGCCGGACATGTGCCTTTTCGGAATCAGGATCGGCCGAGGAAGAGATCCATGACATGTTCCTCCTCTGGGCATGCCCAGGTCCCGAATCCTGTTGTGCCTGTGAACAGGCTGCAGGGGGACGGTGAAGACTAGTAACAGCTTTCAGGGCTGCCACCTTCCGTGTGGGACAAGGAGCCTGACGTGTGCCTTTTCGGAATCAGGCTCTGCCGAGGAAGAGAGCCATGAGATGTTCCTCCTCTGGGCATGCCCGGGTCCCAAATCCTGTTGTGCCTGTGAATAGGCTGCAGGGGGACGGTGAAGACCAGCAACAGCTTTCAGGGCTGCCACCTTCCGTGTGGGACAAGGAGCCGGACGTGTGCCTTTTCGGAATCAGGCTCTGCCGAGGAAGATATCCATGAGATGTTCCTCCTCTGGGCATGCCCGTGTCCCAGATCCTGTTGTGCCTGTGAATAGGCTGCAGGGGGACGGTGAAGACCAGCAACAGCTTTCAGGGCTGCCACCTTCGGTGTGGGACAAGGAGCCGGACGTGTGCCTTTTCGGAATCAGGCTCTGCCGAGGACGAGAGTCATGAGATGTTCCTCCTCTGGGTATGCCCGGGTCCTGAATCCTGTTGTGCCTGTGAATAGGCTGCAGGGGGACGGTGAAGACCAGCAACAGCTTTCAGGGCTGCCACCTTCCGTGTGGGACAAGGAGCCGGACGTGTGCCTTTTCGGAATCAGGCTCTGCCGAGGACGAGAGCCATGAGATGTTCCTCCTCTCAGCAAGCCCGGGTCCCAGATCCTGTTGTGCCTGTGAATAGGCTGCAGGGGGACGGTGAAGACTAGCAACAGCTTTCAGGGCTGCCACCTTCCGTGTGGGACAAGGAGCCGGACGTGTGCCTTTTCGGAATCAGGCTCTGCCGAGGACGAGAGCCATGAGATGTTCCTCCTCTGGGCATGCCCAGGTCCCGAATCCTGTTGTGCCTGTGAACAGGCTGCAGGGGGACGGTGAAGACTAGTAACAGCTTTCAGGGCTGCCACCTTCCGTGTGGGACAAGGAGCCGGACGTGTGCCTTTTCGGAATCAGGCTCTGCCGAGGAAGAGATCCGTGAAATGTTCCTCCTCTGGGCATGCACGGGTCCTGAATCCTGTTGTGCCTCTGAATAGGCTGCAGGGGGACGGTGAAGACCAGCAACAGCTTTCAGGGCTGCCACATTCCGTGTGGGACAAGGAGCCGGACGTGTGCCTTTTCGGAATCAGGGTCTGCCGAGGAAGAGAGCCATGAGATGTTCCTCCTCTGGGCATGCCCGGGTCCCAAATCCTGTTGTGCCTGTGAATAGGCTGCAGGGGGACGGTGAAGACCAGCAACAGCTTTCAGGGCTGCCACCTTCCGTGTGGGACAAGGAGCCGGACGTGTGCCTTTTCTGAAAGAGGCTCTGCCGAGGACGAGAGCCATGAGATGTTCCTCCTCTCAGCAAGCCCGGGTCCCAGATCCTGTTGTGCCTGTGAATAGGCTGCAGGGGGACGGTGAAGACTAGCAACAGCTTTCAGGGCTGCCACCTTCCGTGTGGGACAAGGAGCCGGACATGTGCCTTTTCGGAATCAGGATCGGCCGAGGAAGAGATCCATGACATGTTCCTCCTCTGGGCATGCCCAGGTCCCGAATCCTGTTGTGCCTGTGAACAGGCTGCAGGGGGACGGTGAAGACTAGTAACAGCTTTCAGGGCTGCCACCTTCCGTGTGGGACAAGGAGCTGGACGTGTGCCTTTTCGGAATCAGGCTCTGCCGAGGAAGAGATCCATTAGATGTTCCTCCTCTGGGCATGCCCGGGTCCTGAATCCTGTTGTGCCTCTGAATAGGCTGCAGGGGGACGGTGAAGACCAGCAACAGCTTTCAGGGCTGCCACCTTCCGTGTGGGACAAGGAGCCGGACGTGTGCCTTTTCGGAATCAGGCTCTGCCGAGGACGAGAGCCATGAGATGTTCCTCCTCTGGGCATGCCCGGGTCCCAGATCCTGTTGTGCCTGTGAATAGGCTGCAGGGGGATGATGAAGACCAGCAACAGCTTTCAGGGCTGCCACCTTCCGTGTGGGACAAGGAGCCGGACGTGTGCCTTTTCGGAATCAGGCTCTGCCGAGGAAGAGATCCATGAGATGTTCTTCCTCTGGGCAAGCCCGGGTCCCAGATCCTGTTGTGCCTGTGAATAGGCTGCAGGGGGACGGTGAAGACCAGCAACAGCTTTCAGGGCTGCCACCTTCCGTGTGGGACAAGGAGCCGGACGTGTGCCTTTTCGGAATCAGGCTCTGCCGAGGACGAGATCCATAAGATGTTCCTCCTCTGGGCAAGCCCGGGTCCCAGATCCTGTTGTGCCTCTGAATAGGCTGCAGGGGGACGGTGAAGACCAGCAACATCTTTCAGGGCTGCCACCTTCCGTGTGGGACAAGGAGCCGGACGTGTGCCTTTTCGGAATCAGGCTCTGCCGAGGAAGAGAGCCATGAAATGTTCCTCCTCTGGGCATGCACGGGTCCTGAATCCTGTTGTGCCTCTGAATAGGCTGCAGGGGGACGGTGAAGACCAGCAACAGCTTTCAGGGCTGCCACCTTCCGTGTGGGACAAGGAGCCTGACGTGTGCCTTTTCGGAATCAGGGTCTGCCGAGGAAGAGAGCCATGAGATGTTCCTCCTCTGGGCATGCCCGGGTCCCAAATCCTGTTGTGCCTGTGAATAGGCTGCAGGGGGACGGTGAAGACCAGCAACAGCTTTCAGGGCTGCCACCTTCCGTGTGGGACAAGGAGCCGGACGTGTGCCTTTTCGGAATCAGGCTCTGCCGAGGAAGATATCCATGAGATGTTCCTCCTCTGGGCATGCCCGTGTCCCAGATCCTGTTGTGCCTGTGAATAGGCTGCAGGGGGACGGTGAAGACCAGCAACAGCTTTCAGGGCTGCCACCTTCGGTGTGGGACAAGGAGCCGGACGTGTGCCTTTTCGGAATCAGGCTCTGCCGAGGACGAGAGTCATGAGATGTTCCTCCTCTGGGTATGCCCGGGTCCTGAATCCTGTTGTGCCTGTGAATAGGCTGCAGGGGGACGGTGAAGACCAGCAACAGCTTTCAGGGCTGCCACCTTCCGTGTGGGACAAGGAGCCGGACGTGTGCCTTTTCGGAATCAGGGTCTGCCGAGGAAGAGAGCCATGAGATGTTCCTCCTCTGGGCATGCCCGGGTCCCAAATCCTGTTGTGCCTGTGAATAGGCTGCAGGGGGACGGTGAAGACCAGCAACAGCTTTCAGGGCTGCCACCTTCCGTGTGGGACAAGGAGCCGGACGTGTGCCTTTTCTGAAAGAGGCTCTGCCGAGGACGAGAGCCATGAGATGTTCCTCCTCTCAGCAAGCCCGGGTCCCAGATCCTGTTGTGCCTGTGAATAGGCTGCAGGGGGACGGTGAAGACTAGCAACAGCTTTCAGGGCTGCCACCTTCCGTGTGGGACAAGGAGCCGGACATGTGCCTTTTCGGAATCAGGATCGGCCGAGGAAGAGATCCATGACATGTTCCTCCTCTGGGCATGCCCAGGTCCCGAATCCTGTTGTGCCTGTGAACAGGCTGCAGGGGGACGGTGAAGACTAGTAACAGCTTTCAGGGCTGCCACCTTCCGTGTGGGACAAGGAGCCTGACGTGTGCCTTTTCGGAATCAGGCTCTGCCGAGGAAGAGAGCCATGAGATGTTCCTCCTCTGGGCATGCCCGGGTCCCAAATCCTGTTGTGCCTGTGAATAGGCTGCAGGGGGACGGTGAAGACCAGCAACAGCTTTCAGGGCTGCCACCTTCCGTGTGGGACAAGGAGCCGGACGTGTGCCTTTTCGGAATCAGGCTCTGCCGAGGAAGATATCCATGAGATGTTCCTCCTCTGGGCATGCCCGTGTCCCAGATCCTGTTGTGCCTGTGAATAGGCTGCAGGGGGACGGTGAAGACCAGCAACAGCTTTCAGGGCTGCCACCTTCGGTGTGGGACAAGGAGCCGGACGTGTGCCTTTTCGGAATCAGGCTCTGCCGAGGACGAGAGTCATGAGATGTTCCTCCTCTGGGTATGCCCGGGTCCTGAATCCTGTTGTGCCTGTGAATAGGCTGCAGGGGGACGGTGAAGACCAGCAACAGCTTTCAGGGCTGCCACCTTCCGTGTGGGACAAGGAGCCGGACGTGTGCCTTTTCGGAATCAGGCTCTGCCGAGGACGAGAGCCATGAGATGTTCCTCCTCTCAGCAAGCCCGGGTCCCAGATCCTGTTGTGCCTGTGAATAGGCTGCAGGGGGACGGTGAAGACTAGCAACAGCTTTCAGGGCTGCCACCTTCCGTGTGGGACAAGGAGCCGGACGTGTGCCTTTTCGGAATCAGGCTCTGCCGAGGACGAGAGCCATGAGATGTTCCTCCTCTGGGCATGCCCAGGTCCCGAATCCTGTTGTGCCTGTGAACAGGCTGCAGGGGGACGGTGAAGACTAGTAACAGCTTTCAGGGCTGCCACCTTCCGTGTGGGACAAGGAGCCGGACGTGTGCCTTTTCGGAATCAGGCTCTGCCGAGGAAGAGATCCGTGAAATGTTCCTCCTCTGGGCATGCACGGGTCCTGAATCCTGTTGTGCCTCTGAATAGGCTGCAGGGGGACGGTGAAGACCAGCAACAGCTTTCAGGGCTGCCACATTCCGTGTGGGACAAGGAGCCGGACGTGTGCCTTTTCGGAATCAGGGTCTGCCGAGGAAGAGAGCCATGAGATGTTCCTCCTCTGGGCATGCCCGGGTCCCAAATCCTGTTGTGCCTGTGAATAGGCTGCAGGGGGACGGTGAAGACCAGCAACAGCTTTCAGGGCTGCCACCTTCCGTGTGGGACAAGGAGCCGGACGTGTGCCTTTTCTGAAAGAGGCTCTGCCGAGGACGAGAGCCATGAGATGTTCCTCCTCTCAGCAAGCCCGGGTCCCAGATCCTGTTGTGCCTGTGAATAGGCTGCAGGGGGACGGTGAAGACTAGCAACAGCTTTCAGGGCTGCCACCTTCCGTGTGGGACAAGGAGCCGGACATGTGCCTTTTCGGAATCAGGATCGGCCGAGGAAGAGATCCATGACATGTTCCTCCTCTGGGCATGCCCAGGTCCCGAATCCTGTTGTGCCTGTGAACAGGCTGCAGGGGGACGGTGAAGACTAGTAACAGCTTTCAGGGCTGCCACCTTCCGTGTGGGACAAGGAGCTGGACGTGTGCCTTTTCGGAATCAGGCTCTGCCGAGGAAGAGATCCATTAGATGTTCCTCCTCTGGGCATGCCCGGGTCCTGAATCCTGTTGTGCCTCTGAATAGGCTGCAGGGGGACGGTGAAGACCAGCAACAGCTTTCAGGGCTGCCACCTTCCGTGTGGGACAAGGAGCCGGACGTGTGCCTTTTCGGAATCAGGCTCTGCCGAGGACGAGAGCCATGAGATGTTCCTCCTCTGGGCATGCCCGGGTCCCAGATCCTGTTGTGCCTGTGAATAGGCTGCAGGGGGATGATGAAGACCAGCAACAGCTTTCAGGGCTGCCACCTTCCGTGTGGGACAAGGAGCCGGACGTGTGCCTTTTCGGAATCAGGCTCTGCCGAGGAAGAGATCCATGAGATGTTCTTCCTCTGGGCAAGCCCGGGTCCCAGATCCTGTTGTGCCTGTGAATAGGCTGCAGGGGGACGGTGAAGACCAGCAACAGCTTTCAGGGCTGCCACCTTCCGTGTGGGACAAGGAGCCGGACGTGTGCCTTTTCGGAATCAGGCTCTGCCGAGGACGAGATCCATAAGATGTTCCTCCTCTGGGCAAGCCCGGGTCCCAGATCCTGTTGTGCCTGTGAATAGGCTGCAGGGGGACGGTGAAGACTAGCAACAGCTTTCAGGGCTGCCACCTTCCGTGTGGGACAAGGAGCCGGACATGTGCCTTTTCGGAATCAGGATCGGCCGAGGAAGAGATCCATGACATGTTCCTCCTCTGGGCATGCCCAGGTCCCGAATCCTGTTGTGCCTGTGAACAGGCTGCAGGGGGACGGTGAAGACTAGTAACAGCTTTCAGGGCTGCCACCTTCCGTGTGGGACAAGGAGCCTGACGTGTGCCTTTTCGGAATCAGGCTCTGCCGAGGAAGAGAGCCATGAGATGTTCCTCCTCTGGGCATGCCCGGGTCCCAAATCCTGTTGTGCCTGTGAATAGGCTGCAGGGGGACGGTGAAGACCAGCAACAGCTTTCAGGGCTGCCACCTTCCGTGTGGGACAAGGAGCCGGACGTGTGCCTTTTCGGAATCAGGCTCTGCCGAGGAAGATATCCATGAGATGTTCCTCCTCTGGGCATGCCCGTGTCCCAGATCCTGTTGTGCCTGTGAATAGGCTGCAGGGGGACGGTGAAGACCAGCAACAGCTTTCAGGGCTGCCACCTTCGGTGTGGGACAAGGAGCCGGACGTGTGCCTTTTCGGAATCAGGCTCTGCCGAGGACGAGAGTCATGAGATGTTCCTCCTCTGGGTATGCCCGGGTCCTGAATCCTGTTGTGCCTGTGAATAGGCTGCAGGGGGACGGTGAAGACCAGCAACAGCTTTCAGGGCTGCCACCTTCCGTGTGGGACAAGGAGCCGGACGTGTGCCTTTTCGGAATCAGGCTCTGCCGAGGACGAGAGCCATGAGATGTTCCTCCTCTCAGCAAGCCCGGGTCCCAGATCCTGTTGTGCCTGTGAATAGGCTGCAGGGGGACGGTGAAGACTAGCAACAGCTTTCAGGGCTGCCACCTTCCGTGTGGGACAAGGAGCCGGACGTGTGCCTTTTCGGAATCAGGCTCTGCCGAGGACGAGAGCCATGAGATGTTCCTCCTCTGGGCATGCCCAGGTCCCGAATCCTGTTGTGCCTGTGAACAGGCTGCAGGGGGACGGTGAAGACTAGTAACAGCTTTCAGGGCTGCCACCTTCCGTGTGGGACAAGGAGCCGGACGTGTGCCTTTTCGGAATCAGGCTCTGCCGAGGAAGAGATCCGTGAAATGTTCCTCCTCTGGGCATGCACGGGTCCTGAATCCTGTTGTGCCTCTGAATAGGCTGCAGGGGGACGGTGAAGACCAGCAACAGCTTTCAGGGCTGCCACCTTCCGTGTGGGACAAGGAGCCGGACGTGTGCCTTTTCGGAATCAGGGTCTGCCGAGGAAGAGAGCCATGAGATGTTCCTCCTCTGGGCATGCCCGGGTCCCAAATCCTGTTGTGCCTGTGAATAGGCTGCAGGGGGACGGTGAAGACCAGCAACATCTTTCAGGGCTGCCACCTTCCGTGTGGGACAAGGAGCCGGACGTGTGCCTTTTCTGAAAGAGGCTCTGCCGAGGACGAGAGCCATGAGATGTTCCTCCTCTCAGCAAGCCCGGGTCCCAGATCCTGTTGTGCCTGTGAATAGGCTGCAGGGGGACGGTGAAGACTAGCAACAGCTTTCAGGGCTGCCACCTTCCGTGTGGGACAAGGAGCCGGACATGTGCCTTTTCGGAATCAGGATCGGCCGAGGAAGAGATCCATGACATGTTCCTCCTCTGGGCATGCCCAGGTCCCGAATCCTGTTGTGCCTGTGAACAGGCTGCAGGGGGACGGTGAAGACTAGTAACAGCTTTCAGGGCTGCCA
Organism: Astur gentilis; assembly: GCF_929443795.1. NCBI lineage: Eukaryota > Metazoa > Chordata > Aves > Accipitriformes > Accipitridae > Astur > Astur gentilis. The sequence continues at coordinate 15,508 of NW_026060866.1, forward strand.
CCTTCCGTGTGGGACAAGGAGCTGGACGTGTGCCTTTTCGGAATCAGGCTCTGCCGAGGAAGAGATCCATTAGATGTTCCTCCTCTGGGCATGCCCGGGTCCTGAATCCTGTTGTGCCTCTGAATAGGCTGCAGGGGGACGGTGAAGACCAGCAACAGCTTTCAGGGCTGCCACCTTCCGTGTGGGACAAGGAGCCGGACGTGTGCCTTTTCGGAATCAGGCTCTGCCGAGGACGAGAGCCATGAGATGTTCCTCCTCTGGGCATGCCCGGGTCCCAGATCCTGTTGTGCCTGTGAATAGGCTGCAGGGGGTGATGAAGACCAGCAACAGCTTTCAGGGCTGCCACCTTCCGTGTGGGACAAGGAGCCGGACGTGTGCCTTTTCGGAATCAGGCTCTGCCGAGGAAGAGATCCATGAGATGTTCTTCCTCTGGGCAAGCCCGGGTCCCAGATCCTGTTGTGCCTGTGAATAGGCTGCAGGGGGACGGTGAAGACCAGCAACAGCTTTCAGGGCTGCCACCTTCCGTGTGGGACAAGGAGCCGGACGTGTGCCTTTTCGGAATCAGGCTCTGCCGAGGACGAGATCCATAAGATGTTCCTCCTCTGGGCAAGCCCGGGTCCCAGATCCTGTTGTGCCTCTGAATAGGCTGCAGGGGGACGGTGAAGACCAGCAACATCTTTCAGGGCTGCCACCTTCCGTGTGGGACAAGGAGCCGGACGTGTGCCTTTTCGGAATCAGGCTCTGCCGAGGAAGAGAGCCATGAAATGTTCCTCCTCTGGGCATGCACGGGTCCTGAATCCTGTTGTGCCTCTGAATAGGCTGCAGGGGGACGGTGAAGACCAGCAACAGCTTTCAGGGCTGCCACCTTCCGTGTGGGACAAGGAGCCTGACGTGTGCCTTTTCGGAATCAGGCTCTGCCGAGGACGAGAGCCATGAGATGTTCCTCCTCTGGGCATGCCCGGGTCCCAAATCCTGTTGTGCCTGTGAATAGGCTGCAGGGGGACGGTGAAGACCAGCAACAGCTTTCAGGGCTGCCACCTTCCGTGTGGGACAAGGAGCCGGACGTGTGCCTTTTCGGAATCAGGCTCTGCCGAGGAAGATATCCATGAGATGTTCCTCCTCTGGGCATGCCCGTGTCCCAGATCCTGTTGTGCCTGTGAATAGGCTGCAGGGGGACGGTGAAGACCAGCAACAGCTTTCAGGGCTGCCACCTTCGGTGTGGGACAAGGAGCCGGACGTGTGCCTTTTCGGAATCAGGCTCTGCCGAGGACGAGAGTCATGAGATGTTCCTCCTCTGGGTATGCCCGGGTCCTGAATCCTGTTGTGCCTGTGAATAGGCTGCAGGGGGACGGTGAAGACCAGCAACAGCTTTCAGGGCTGCCACCTTCCGTGTGGGACAAGGAGCCGGACGTGTGCCTTTTCGGAATCAGGCTCTGCCGAGGACGAGAGCCATGAGATGTTCCTCCTCTGGGCATGCCCGGGTCCTGAATCCTGTTGTGCCTCTGAATAGGCTGCAGGGGGACGGTGAAGACCAGCAACAGCTTTCAGGGCTGCCACCTTCCGTGTGGGACAAGGAGCCGGACGTGTGCCTTTTCTGAAAGAGGCTCTGCCGAGGACGAGAGCCATGAGATGTTCCTCCTCTCAGCAAGCCCGGGTCCCAGATCCTGTTGTGCCTGTGAATAGGCTGCAGGGGGACGGTGAAGACTAGCAACAGCTTTCAGGGCTGCCACCTTCCGTGTGGGACAAGGAGCCGGACGTGTGCCTTTTCGGAATCAGGATCGGCCGAGGAAGAGATCCATGACATGTTCCTCCTCTGGGCATGCCCAGGTCCCGAATCCTGTTGTGCCTGTGAACAGGCTGCAGGGGGACGGTGAAGACTAGTAACAGCTTTCAGGGCTGCCACCTTCCGTGTGGGACAAGGAGCCGGACGTGTGCCTTTTCGGAATCAGGCTCTGCCGAGGAAGAGATCCATGAGATGTTCCTCCTCTGGGCATGCCCGGGTCCTGAATCCTGTTGTGCCTCTGAATAGGCTGCAGGGGGACGGTGAAGACCAGCAACAGCTTTCAGGGCTGCCACCTTCCGTGTGGGACAAGGAGCCGGACGTGTGCCTTTTCGGAATCAGGCTCTGCCGAGGACGAGAGCCATGAGATGTTCCTCCTCTGGGCATGCCCGGGTCCCAGATCCTGTTGTGCCTGTGAATAGGCTGCAGGGGGATGATGAAGACCAGCAACAGCTTTCAGGGCTGCCACCTTCCGTGTGGGACAAGGAGCCGGACGTGTGCCTTTTCGGAATCAGGCTCTGCCGAGGAAGAGATCCATGAGATGTTCCTCCTCTGGGCAAGCCCGGGTCCCAGATCCTGTTGTGCCTGTGAATAGGCTGCAGGGGGACGGTGAAGACCAGCAACAGCTTTCAGGGCTGCCACCTTCCGTGTGGGACAAGGAGCCGGACGTGTGCCTTTTCGGAATCAGGCTCTGCCGAGGACGAGAGCCATGAGATGTTCCTCCTCTGGGCATGCCCGGGTCCTGAATCCTGTTGTGCCTGTGAATAGGCTGCAGGGGGACGGTGAAGACCAGCAACAGCTTTCAGGGCTGCCACCTTCCGTGTGGGACAAGGAGCCGGACGTGTGCCTTTTCGGAATCAGGCTCTGCCGAGGACGAGAGCCATGAGATGTTCCTCCTCTGGGCATGCCCGGGTCCCAGATCCTGTTGTGCCTGTGAATAGGCTGCAGGGGGACGGTGAAGACCAGCAACAGCTTTCAGGGCTGCCACCTTCCGTGTGGGACAAGGAGCCGGACGTGTGCCTTTTCGGAATCAGGCTCTGCCGAGGAAGAGATCCATGAGATGTTCCTCCTCTGGGCATGCCCGTGTCCCAGATCCTGTTGTGCCTGTGAATAGGCTGCAGGGGGACGGTGAAGACCAGCAACAGCTTTCAGGGCTGCCACCTTCGGTGTGGGACAAGGAGCCGGACGTGTGCCTTTTCAGAATCAGGCTCTGCCGAGGACGAGAGTCATGAGATGTTCCTCCTCTGGGCATGCCCGGGTCCTGAATCCTGTTGTGCCTGTGAATAGGTTGCAGGGGGACGGTGAAGACCAGCAACAGCTTTCAGGGCTGCCACCTTCCGTGTGGGACAAGGAGCCGGACGTGTGCCTTTTCGGAATCAGGCTCTGCCGAGGACGAGAGCCATGAGATGTTCCTCCTCTGGGCATGCCCGGGTCCTGAATCCTGTTGTGCCTCTGAATAGGCTGCAGGGGGACGGTGAAGACCAGCAACAGCTTTCAGGGCTGCCACCTTCCGTGTGGGACAAGGAGCCGGACGTGTGCCTTTTCGGAATCAGGGTCTGCCGAGGAAGAGAGCCATGAGATGTTCCTCCTCTGGGCATGCCCGGGTCCCAAATCCTGTTGTGCCTGTGAATAGGCTGCAGGGGGACGGTGAAGACCAGCAACAGCTTTCAGGGCTGCCACCTTCCGTGTGGGACAAGGAGCCGGACGTGTGCCTTTTCGGAATCAGGCTCTGCCGAGGAAGAGATCCATGAGATGTTCCTCCTCTGGGCAAGCCCGGGTCCCAGATCCTGTTGTGCCTGTGAATAGGCTGCAGGGGGACGGTGAAGACCAGCAACAGCTTTCAGGGCTGCCACCTTCGGTGTGGGACAAGGAGCCGGACGTGTGCCTTTTCGGAATCAGGCTCTGCCGAGGACGAGAGCCATGAGATGTTCCTCCTCTGGGCATGCCCGGGTCCTGAATCCTGTTGTGCCTGTGAATAGGTTGCAGGGGGACGGTGAAGACCAGCAACAGCTTTCAGGGCTGCCACCTTCCGTGTGGGACAAGGAGCCGGACGTGTGCCTTTTCGGAATCAGGCTCTGCCGAGGACGAGAGCCATGAGATGTTCCTCCTCTGGGCATGCCCGGGTCCTGAATCCTGTTGTGCCTCTGAATAGGCTGCAGGGGGACGGTGAAGACCAGCAACAGCTTTCAGGGCTGCCACCTTCCGTGTGGGACAAGGAGCCGGACGTGTGCCTTTTCTGAAAGAGGCTCTGCCGAGGACGAGAGCCATGAGATGTTCCTCCTCTCAGCAAGCCCGGGTCCCAGATCCTGTTGTGCCTGTGAATAGGCTGCAGGGGGACGGTGAAGACTAGCAACAGCTTTCAGGGCTGCCACCTTCCGTGTGGGACAAGGAGCCGGACGTGTGCTTTTTCGGAATCAGGATCGGCCGAGGAAGAGATCCATGACATGTTCCTCCTCTGGGCATGCCCAGGTCCCGAATCCTGTTGTGCCTGTGAACAGGCTGCAGGGGGACGGTGAAGACTAGTAACAGCTTTCAGGGCTGCCACCTTCCGTGTGGGACAAGGAGCTGGACGTGTGCCTTTTCGGAATCAGGCTCTGCCGAGGAAGAGATCCATGAGATGTTCCTCCTCTGGGCATGCACGGGTCCTGAATCCTGTTGTGCCTCTGAATAGGCTGCAGGGGGACGGTGAAGACCAGCAACAGCTTTCAGGGCTGCCACCTTCCGTGTGGGACAAGGAGCCGGACGTGTGCCTTTTCGGAATCAGGGTCTGCCGAGGAAGAGAGCCATGAGATGTTCCTCCTCTGGGCATGCCCGGGTCCCAAATCCTGTTGTGCCTGTGAATAGGCTGCAGGGGGACGGTGAAGACCAGCAACAGCTTTCAGGGCTGCCACCTTCCGTGTGGGACAAGGAGCCGGACGTGTGCCTTTTCTGAAAGAGGCTCTGCCGAGGACGAGAGCCATGAGATGTTCCTCCTCTCAGCAAGCCCGGGTCCCAGATCCTGTTGTGCCTGTGAATAGGCTGCAGGGGGACGGTGAAGACTAGCAACAGCTTTCAGGGCTGCCACCTTCCGTGTGGGACAAGGAGCCGGACATGTGCCTTTTCGGAATCAGGATCGGCCGAGGAAGAGATCCATGACATGTTCCTCCTCTGGGCATGCCCAGGTCCCGAATCCTGTTGTGCCTGTGAACAGGCTGCAGGGGGACGGTGAAGACTAGTAACAGCTTTCAGGGCTGCCACCTTCCGTGTGGGACAAGGAGCTGGACGTGTGCCTTTTCGGAATCAGGCTCTGCCGAGGAAGAGATCCATTAGATGTTCCTCCTCTGGGCATGCCCGGGTCCTGAATCCTGTTGTGCCTCTGAATAGGCTGCAGGGGGACGGTGAAGACCAGCAACAGCTTTCAGGGCTGCCACCTTCCGTGTGGGACAAGGAGCCGGACGTGTGCCTTTTCGGAATCAGGCTCTGCCGAGGACGAGAGCCATGAGATGTTCCTCCTCTGGGCATGCCCGGGTCCCAGATCCTGTTGTGCCTGTGAATAGGCTGCAGGGGGATGATGAAGACCAGCAACAGCTTTCAGGGCTGCCACCTTCCGTGTGGGACAAGGAGCCGGACGTGTGCCTTTTCGGAATCAGGCTCTGCCGAGGAAGAGATCCATGAGATGTTCTTCCTCTGGGCAAGCCCGGGTCCCAGATCCTGTTGTGCCTGTGAATAGGCTGCAGGGGAACGGTGAAGACCAGCAACAGCTTTCAGGGCTGCCACCTTCCGTGTGGGACAAGGAGCCGGACGTGTGCCTTTTCGGAATCAGGCTCTGCCGAGGAAGAGATCCATAAGATGTTCCTCCTCTGGGCAAGCCCGGGTCCCAGATCCTGTTGTGCCTCTGAATAGGCTGCAGGGGGACGGTGAAGACCAGCAACATCTTTCAGGGCTGCCACCTTCCGTGTGGGACAAGGAGCCGGACGTGTGCCTTTTCGGAATCAGGCTCTGCCGAGGAAGAGAGCCATGAAATGTTCCTCCTCTGGGCATGCACGGGTCCTGAATCCTGTTGTGCCTCTGAATAGGCTGCAGGGGGACGGTGAAGACCAGCAACATCTTTCAGGGCTGCCACCTTCCGTGTGGGACAAGGAGCCTGACGTGTGCCTTTTCGGAATCAGGGTCTGCCGAGGAAGAGAGCCATGAGATGTTCCTCCTCTGGGCATGCCCGGGTCCCAAATCCTGTTGTGCCTGTGAATAGGCTGCAGGGGGACGGTGAAGACCAGCAACAGCTTTCAGGGCTGCCACCTTCCGTGTGGGACAAGGAGCCGGACGTGTGCCTTTTCGGAATCAGGCTCTGCCGAGGAAGATATCCATGAGATGTTCCTCCTCTGGGCATGCCCGTGTCCCAGATCCTGTTGTGCCTGTGAATAGGCTGCAGGGGGACGGTGAAGACCAGCAACAGCTTTCAGGGCTGCCACCTTCGGTGTGGGACAAGGAGCCGGACGTGTGCCTTTTCGGAATCAGGCTCTGCCGAGGACGAGAGTCATGAGATGTTCCTCCTCTGGGTATGCCCGGGTCCTGAATCCTGTTGTGCCTGTGAATAGGCTGCAGGGGGACGGTGAAGACCAGCAACAGCTTTCAGGGCTGCCACCTTCCGTGTGGGACAAGGAGCCGGACGTGTGCCTTTTCGGAATCAGGCTCTGCCGAGGACGAGAGCCATGAGATGTTCCTCCTCTGGGCATGCCCGGGTCCTGAATCCTGTTGTGCCTCTGAATAGGCTGCAGGGGGACGGTGAAGACCAGCAACAGCTTTCAGGGCTGCCACCTTCCGTGTGGGACAAGGAGCCGGACGTGTGCCTTTTCTGAAAGAGGCTCTGCCGAGGACGAGAGCCATGAGATGTTCCTCCTCTCAGCAAGCCCGGGTCCCAGATCCTGTTGTGCCTGTGAATAGGCTGCAGGGGGACGGTGAAGACTAGCAACAGCTTTCAGGGCTGCCACCTTCCGTGTGGGACAAGGAGCCGGACGTGTGCCTTTTCGGAATCAGGATCGGCCGAGGAAGAGATCCATGACATGTTCCTCCTCTGGGCATGCCCAGGTCCCGAATCCTGTTGTGCCTGTGAACAGGCTGCAGGGGGACGGTGAAGACTAGTAACAGCTTTCAGGGCTGCCACCTTCCGTGTGGGACAAGGAGCCGGACGTGTGCCTTTTCGGAATCAGGCTCTGCCGAGGAAGAGATCCATGAGATGTTCCTCCTCTGGGCATGCCCGGGTCCTGAATCCTGTTGTGCCTCTGAATAGGCTGCAGGGGGACGGTGAAGACCAGCAACAGCTTTCAGGGCTGCCACCTTCCGTGTGGGACAAGGAGCCGGACGTGTGCCTTTTCGGAATCAGGCTCTGCCGAGGACGAGAGCCATGAGATGTTCCTCCTCTGGGCATGCCCGGGTCCCAGATCCTGTTGTGCCTGTGAATAGGCTGCAGGGGGATGATGAAGACCAGCAACAGCTTTCAGGGCTGCCACCTTCCGTGTGGGACAAGGAGCCGGACGTGTGCCTTTTCGGAATCAGGCTCTGCCGAGGAAGAGAGCCATGAAATGTTCCTCCTCTGGGCATGCACGGGTCCTGAATCCTGTTGTGCCTCTGAATAGGCTGCAGGGGGACGGTGAAGACCAGCAACAGCTTTCAGGGCTGCCACCTTCCGTGTGGGACAAGGAGCCTGACGTGTGCCTTTTCGGAATCAGGGTCTGCCGAGGAAGAGAGCCATGAGATGTTCCTCCTCTGGGCATGCCCGGGTCCCAAATCCTGTTGTGCCTGTGAATAGGCTGCAGGGGGACGGTGAAGACCAGCAACAGCTTTCAGGGCTGCCACCTTCCGTGTGGGACAAGGAGCCGGACGTGTGCCTTTTCGGAATCAGGCTCTGCCGAGGAAGATATCCATGAGATGTTCCTCCTCTGGGCATGCCCGTGTCCCAGATCCTGTTGTGCCTGTGAATAGGCTGCAGGGGGACGGTGAAGACCAGCAACAGCTTTCAGGGCTGCCACCTTCGGTGTGGGACAAGGAGCCGGACGTGTGCCTTTTCGGAATCAGGCTCTGCCGAGGACGAGAGTCATGAGATGTTCCTCCTCTGGGTATGCCCGGGTCCTGAATCCTGTTGTGCCTGTGAATAGGCTGCAGGGGGACGGTGAAGACCAGCAACAGCTTTCAGGGCTGCCACCTTCCGTGTGGGACAAGGAGCCGGACGTGTGCCTTTTCGGAATCAGGCTCTGCCGAGGACGAGAGCCATGAGATGTTCCTCCTCTGGGCATGCCCGGGTCCTGAATCCTGTTGTGCCTCTGAATAGGCTGCAGGGGGACGGTGAAGACCAGCAACAGCTTTCAGGGCTGCCACCTTCCGTGTGGGACAAGGAGCCGGACGTGTGCCTTTTCTGAAAGAGGCTCTGCCGAGGACGAGAGCCATGAGATGTTCCTCCTCTCAGCAAGCCCGGGTCCCAGATCCTGTTGTGCCTGTGAATAGGCTGCAGGGGGACGGTGAAGACCAGCAACAGCTTTCAGGGCTGCCACCTTCCGTGTGGGACAAGGAGCCGGACGTGTGCCTTTTCGGAATCAGGATCGGCCGAGGAAGAGATCCATGACATGTTCCTCCTCTGGGCATGCCCAGGTCCCGAATCCTGTTGTGCCTGTGAACAGGCTGCAGGGGGACGGTGAAGACTAGTAACAGCTTTCAGGGCTGCCACCTTCCGTGTGGGACAAGGAGCCGGACGTGTGCCTTTTCGGAATCAGGCTCTGCCGAGGAAGAGATCCATGAGATGTTCCTCCTCTGGGCATGCCCGGGTCCTGAATCCTGTTGTGCCTCTGAATAGGCTGCAGGGGGACGGTGAAGACCAGCAACAGCTTTCAGGGCTGCCACCTTCCGTGTGGGACAAGGAGCCGGACGTGTGCCTTTTCGGAATCAGGCTCTGCCGAGGACGAGAGCCATGAGATGTTTCTCCTCTGGGCATGCCCGGGTCCCAGATCCTGTTGTGCCTGTGAATAGGCTGCAGGGGGATGATGAAGACCAGCAACAGCTTTCAGGGCTGCCACCTTCCGTGTGGGACAAGGAGCCGGACGTGTGCCTTTTCGGAATCAGGCTCTGCCGAGGAAGAGATCCATGAGATGTTCCTCCTCTGGGCAAGCCAGGGTCCCAGATCCTGTTGTGCCTGTGAATAGGCTGCAGGGGGACGGTGAAGACCAGCAACAGCTTTCAGGGCTGCCACCTTCCGTGTGGGACAAGGAGCCGGACGTGTGCCTTTTCGGAATCAGGCTCTGCCGAGGACGAGAGCCATGAGATGTTCCTCCTCTGGGCATGCCCGGGTCCTGAATCCTGTTGTGCCTGTGAATAGGCTGCAGGGGGACGGTGAAGACCAGCAACAGCTTTCAGGGCTGCCACCTTCCGTGTGGGACAAGGAGCCGGACGTGTGCCTTTTCGGAATCAGGCTCTGCCGAGGACGAGAGCCATGAGATGTTCCTCCTCTGGGCAAGCCCAGGTCCCAGATCCTGTTGTGCCTGTGAATAGGCTGCAGGGGGACGGTGAAGACCAGCAACAGCTTTCAGGGCTGCCACCTTCCGTGTGGGACAAGGAGCCGGACGTGTGCCTTTTCGGAATCAGGCTCTGCCGAGGAAGAGATCCATGAGATGTTCCTCCTCTGGGCAAGCCCGGGTCCCAGATCCTGTTATGCCTGTGAATAGGCTGCAGGGGGACGGTGAAGACCAGCAACAGCTTTCAGGGCTGCCACCTTCCGTGTGGGACAAGGAGCCGGACGTGTGCCTTTTCGGAATCAGGCTCTGCCGAGGAAGAGAGCCATGAAATGTTCCTCCTCTGGGCATGCACGGGTCCTGAATCCTGTTGTGCCTGTGAATAGGCTGCAGGGGGACGGTGAAGACCAGCAACAGCTTTCAGGGCTGCCACCTTCCGTGTGGGACAAGGAGCCGGACGTGTGCCTTTTCGGAATCAGGGTCTGCCGAGGACGAGAGCCATGAGATGTTCCTCTTCGGGGCAAGCCCGGGTCCCAAATCCTGTTGTGCCTCTGAATAGGCTGCAGGGGGACGGTGAAGACCAGCAACAGCTTTCAGGGCTGCCACCTTCCGTGTGGGACAAGGAGCCGGACGTGTGCCTTTTCGGAATCAGGCTCTGCCGAGGAAGAGATCCATGAGATGTTCCTCCTCTGGGCATGCCCGTGTCCCAGATCCTGTTGTGCCTGTGAATAGGCTGCAGGGGGACGGTGAAGACCAGCAACAGCTTTCAGGGCTGCCACCTTCCGTGTGGGACAAGGAGCTGGACGTGTGCCTTTTCGGAATCAGGCTCTGCCGAGGGCGAGATCCATGAGATGTTCCTCCTCTGGGCAAGCCCGGGTCCCAGATCCTGTTGTGCCTCTGAATAGGCTGCAGGGGGACGGTGAAGACCAGCAACAGCTTTCAGGGCTGCCACCTTCCGTGTGGGACAAGGAGCCGGACGTGTGCCTTTTCGGAATCAGGCTCTGCCGAGGACGAGAGTCATGAGATGTTCCTCCTCTGGGCATGCCCGGGTCCTGAATCCTGTTGTGCCTCTGAATAGGCTGCAGGGGGACGGTGAAGACCAGCAACAGCTTTCAGGGCTGCCACCTTCCCTGTGGGACAAGGAGCCGGACGTGTGCCTTTTCGGAATCAGGCTCTGCCGAGGACGAGAGCCATGAGATGTTCCTCCTCTGGGCATGCCCGGGTCCTGAATCCTGTTGTGCCTGTGAATAGGCTGCAGGGGGACGGTGAAGACCAGCAACAACTTTCAGGGCTGCCACCTTCGGTGTGGGACAAGGAGCCGGACGTGTGCCTTTTCGGAATCAGGCTCTGCCGAGGACGAGAGCCATGAGATGTTCCTCCTCTGGGCAAGCCCGGGTCCCAGATCCTGTTGTGCCTGTGAATAGGCTGCAGGGGGACGGTGAAGACCAGCAACAGCTTTCAGGGCTGCCACCTTCCATGTGGGACAAGGAGCCGGACGTGTGCCTTTTCGGAATCAGGCTCTGCCGAGGACGAGAGCCATGAGATGTTCCTCCTCTGGGCATGCCCGGGTCCTGAATCCTGTTGTGCCTGTGAATAGGCTGCAGGGGGACGGTGAAGACCAGCAACAGCTTTCAGGGCTGCCACCTTCCGTGTGGGACAAGGAGCCGGACGTGTGCCTTTTCGGAATCAGGCTCTGCCGAGGACGAGAGCCATGAGATGTTCCTCCTCTGGGCATGCCCGGGTCCTGAATCCTGCTGTGCCTGTGAATAGGCTGCAGGGGGACGGTGAAGACCAGCAACATCTTTCAGGGCTGCCACCTTCCGTGTGGGACAAGGAGCCGGACGTGTGCCTTTTCGGAATCAGACTCTGCCGAGGAATAGATCCATTAGATGTTCCTCCTCTGGGCATGCCCGGGTCCCAGATCCTGTTGTGCTTGTGAATAGGCTGCAGGTGGACGGTGAAGACCAGCAACAGCTTTCAGGGCTGCCACCTTCTGTGTGGGACAAGGAGCCGGACGTGTGCCTTTTCGGAATCAGGCTCTGCCGAGGACGAGAGCCATGAGATGTTCCTCCTCTGGGCATGCCCGGGTCCTGAATCCTGTTGTGCCTGTGAATAGGCTGCAGGGGGACGGTGAAGACCAGCAACAGCTTTCAGGGCTGCCACCTTCCGTGTGGGACAAGGAGCCGGACGTGTGCCTTTTCGGAATCAGGCTCTGCCGAGGACGAGAGCCTTGACATGTTCCTCCTCTGGGCATGCCCGGGTCCCAGATCCTGTTGTGCCTGTGAATAGGCTGCAGGGGGACGGTGAAGACCAGCAACATCTTTCAGGGCTGCCACCTTCCGTGTGGGACAAGGAGCCGGACGTGTGCCTTTTCGGAATCAGGCTCTGCCGAGGAAGAGATCCATGAGATGTTCCTTCTCTGGGCAAGCCCGGGTCCCAGATCCTGTTGTGCCTGTGAATAGGCTGCAGGGGGACGGTGAAGACCAGCAACAGCTTTCAGGGCTGCCACCTTCCGTGTGGGACAAGGAGCCGGACGTGTGCCTTTTCGGAATCAGGCTCTGCCGAGGACGAGAGCCATGAGATGTTCCTCCTCTGGGCAAGCCCGGGTCCCAGATCCTGTTGTGCCTGTGAATAGGCTGCAGGGGGACGGTGAAGACCAGCAACAGCTTTCAGGGCTGCCACCTTCCGTGTGGGACAAGGAGCCGGACGTGTGCCTTTTCGGAATCAGGCTCTGCCGAGGAAGAGAGCCATGAGATGTTCCTCCTCTGGGCATGCCCGGGTCCTGAATCCTGTTGTGCCTCTGAATAGGCTGCAGGGGGACGGTGAAGACCAGCAACAGCTTTCAGGGCTGCCACCTTCCGTGTGGGACAAGGAGCCGGACGTGTGCCTTTTCGGAATCAGGCTCTGCCGAGGACGAGAGCCATGAGATGTTCCTCCTCTCAGCAAGCCCGGGTCCCAGATCCTGTTGTACCTGTGAATAGGCTGCAGGGGGACGGTGAAGACCAGCAACAGCTTTCAGGGCTGCCACCTTCCGTGTGGGACAAGGAGCCGGACGTGTGCCTTTTCGGAATCAGGCTCTGCCGAGGACGAGAGCCATGAGATGTTCCTCCTCTCAGCAAGCCCGGGTCCCAGATCCTGTTGTGCCTCTGAATAGGCTGCAGGGGGACGGTGAAGACCAGCAACAGCTTTCAGGGCTGCCACCTTCCGTGTGGGACAAGGAGCCGGACGTGTGCCTTTTCGGAATCAGGCTCTGCCGAGGACGAGAGCCATGAGATGTTCCTCCTCTGGGCATGCCCGGGTCCCAGATCCTGTTGTGCCTCTGAATAGGCTGCAGGGGGACGGTGAAGACCAGCAACAGCTTTCAGGGCTGCCACCTTCCGTGTGGGACAAGGAGCCGGACGTGTGCCTTTTCGGAATCAGGCTCTGCCGAGGACGAGAGCCATGAGATGTTCCTCCTCTGGGCATGCCCGGGTCCTGAATCCTGTTGTGCCTGTGAATAGGCTGCAGGGGGACGGTGAAGACCAGCAACAGCTTTCAGGGCTGCCACCTTCCGTGTGGGACAAGGAGCCGGACGTGTGCCTTTTCGGAATCAGGCTCTGCCGAGGACGAGAGCCATGAGATGTTCCTCCTCTGGGCATGCACGGGTCCCAGATCCTGTTGTGCCTCTGAATAGGCTGCAGGGGGACGGTGAAGACCAGCAACAGCTTTCAGGGCTGCCACCTTCCGTGTGGGACAAGGAGCCGGACGTGTGCCTTTTCGGAATCAGGCTCTGCCGAGGACGAGAGCCATGAGATGTTCCTCCTCTGGGCATGCCCGGGTCCTGAATCCTGTTGTGCCTGTGAATAGGCTGCAGGGGGACGGTGAAGACCAGCAACAGCTTTCAGGGCTGCCACCTTCCGTGTGGGACAAGGAGCCGGACGTGTGCCTTTTCGGAATCAGGCTCTGCCGAGGACGAGATCCATGACATGTTCCTCCTCTGGGCAAGCCCAGGTCCCAGATCCTGTTGTGCCTGTGAATAGGCTGCAGGGGGACGGTGAAGACCAGCAACATCTTTCAGGGCTGCCAACTTCCGTGTGGGACAAGGAGCCGGACGTGTGCCTTTTCGGAATCAGGCTCTGCCGAGGACGAGACCCATGACATGTTCCTCCTCTGGGCAAGCCCAGGTCCCAGATCCTGTTGTGCGTGTGAATAGGCTGCAGGGGGACGGTGAAGACCAGCAACAGCTTTCAGGGCTGTCACCTTCCGTGTGGGACAAGGAGCCGGACGTGTGCCTTTTCGGAATCAGACTCTGCCGAGGAATAGATCCATTAGATGTTCCTCCTCTGGGCATGCCCGGGTCCCAGATCCTGTTGTGCTTGTGAATAGGCTGCAGGTGGACGGTGAAGACCAGCAACAGCTTTCAGGGCTGCCACCTTCTGTGTGGGACAAGGAGCCGGACGTGTGCCTTTTCGGAATCAGGCTCTGCCGAGGACGAGAGCCATGAGATGTTCCTCCTCTGGGCATGCCCGGGTCCTGAATCCTGTTGTGCCTGTGAATAGGCTGCAGGGGGACGGTGAAGACCAGCAACAGCTTTCAGGGCTGCCACCTTCCGTGTGGGACAAGGAGCCGGACGTGTGCCTTTTCGGAATCAGGCTCTGCCGAGGACGAGAGCCTTGACATGTTCCTCCTCTGGGCATGCCCGGGTCCCAGATCCTGTTGTGCCTGTGAATAGGCTGCAGGGGGACGGTGAAGACCAGCAACAACTTTCAGGGCTGCCACCTTCCGTGTGGGACAAGGAGCCGGACGTGTGCCTTTTCGGAATCAGGCTCTGCCGAGGACGAGAGCCATGAGATGTTCCTCCTCTGGGCATGCCCGGGTCCTGAATCCTGTTGTGCCTGTGAATAGGCTGCAGGGGGACGGTGAAGACCAGCAACAGCTTTCAGGGCTGCCACCTTCCGTGTGGGACAAGGAGCCGGACGTGTGCCTTTTCGGAATCAGGCTCTGCCGAGGACGAGATCCATGACATGTTCCTCCTCTGGGCAAGCCCAGGTCCCAGATCCTGTTGTGCCTGTGAATAGGCTGCAGGGGGACGGTGAAGACCAGCAACATCTTTCAGGGCTGCCAACTTCCGTGTGGGACAAGGAGCCGGACGTGTGCCTTTTCGGAATCAGGCTCTGCCGAGGACGAGACCCATGACATGTTCCTCCTCTGGGCAAGCCCAGGTCCCAGATCCTGTTGTGCGTGTGAATAGGCTGCAGGGGGACGGTGAAGACCAGCAACAACTTTCAGGGCTGTCACCTTCCGTGTGGGACAAGGAGCCGGACGTGTGCCTTTTCGGAATCAGACTCTGCCGAGGAATAGATCCATTAGATGTTCCTCCTCTGGGCATGCCCGGGTCCCAGATCCTGTTGTGCTTGTGAATAGGCTGCAGGTGGACGGTGAAGACCAGCAACAGCTTTCAGGGCTGCCACCTTCTGTGTGGGACAAGGAGCCGGACGTGTGCCTTTTCGGAATCAGGCTCTGCCGAGGACGAGAGCCATGAGATGTTCCTCCTCTGGGCATGCCCGGGTCCTGAATCCTGTTGTGCCTGTGAATAGGCTGCAGGGGGACGGTGAAGACCAGCAACAGCTTTCAGGGCTGCCACCTTCCGTGTGGGACAAGGAGCCGGACGTGTGCCTTTTCGGAATCAGGCTCTGCCGAGGACGAGAGCCTTGACATGTTCCTCCTCTGGGCATGCCCGGGTCCCAGATCCTGTTGTGCCTGTGAATAGGCTGCAGGGGGACGGTGAAGACCAGCAACAACTTTCAGGGCTGCCACCTTCCGTGTGGGACAAGGAGCCGGACGTGTGCCTTTTCGGAATCAGGCTCTGCCGAGGAAGAGATCCATGAGATGTTCCTCCTCTGGGCAAGCCCGGGTCCCAGATCCTGTTGTGCCTGTGAATAGGCTGCAGGGGGACGGTGAAGACCAGCAACAGCTTTCAGGGCTGCCACCTTCCGTGTGGGACAAGGAGCCGGACGTGTGCCTTTTCGGAATCAGGCTCTGCCGAGGACGAGAGCCATGAGATGTTCCTCCTCTGGGCAAGCCCGGGTCCCAGATCCTGTTGTGCCTGTGAATAGGCTGCAGGGGGACGGTGAAGACCAGCAACATCTTTCAGGGCTGCCACCTTCCGTGTGGGACAAGGAGCCGGACGTGTGCCTTTTCGGAATCAGGCTCTGCCGAGGAAGAGAGCCATGAGATGTTCCTCCTCTGGGCATGCCCGGGTCCTGAATCCTGTTGTGCCTCTGAATAGGCTGCAGGGGGACGGTGAAGACCAGCAACAGCTTTCAGGGCTGCCACCTTCCGTGTGGGACAAGGAGCCGGACGTGTGCCTTTTCGGAATCAGGCTCTGCCGAGGACGAGAGCCATGAGATGTTCCTCCTCTCAGCAAGCCCGGGTCCCAGATCCTGTTGTAGCTGTGAATAGGCTGCAGGGGGACGGTGAAGACCAGCAACAGCTTTCAGGGCTGCCACCTTCCGTGTGGGACAAGGAGCCGGACGTGTGCCTTTTCGGAATCAGGCTCTGCCGAGGACGAGAGCCATGAGATGTTCCTCCTCTCAGCAAGCCCGGGTCCCAGATCCTGTTGTGCCTCTGAATAGGCTGCAGGGGGACGGTGAAGACCAGCAACAGCTTTCAGGGCTGCCACCTTCCGTGTGGGACAAGGAGCCGGACGTGTGCCTTTTCGGAATCAGGCTCTGCCGAGGACGAGAGCCATGAGATGTTCCTCCTCTGGGCATGCCCGGGTCCCAGATCCTGTTGTGCCTGTGAATAGGCTGCAGGGGGACGGTGAAGACCAGCAACAGCTTTCAGGGCTGCCACCTTCCGTGTGGGACAAGGAGCCGGACGTGTGCCTTTTCGGAATCAGGCTCTGCCGAGGGCGAGATCCATGAGATGTTCCTCCTCTGGGCAAGCCCGGGTCCCAGATCCTGTTGTGCCTGTGAATAGGCTGCAGGGGGACGGTGAAGACCAGCAACAGCTTTCAGGGCTGCCACCTTCCGTGTGGGACAAGGAGCCGGACGTGTGCCTTTTCGGAATCAGGCTCTGCCGAGGACGAGAGCCATGAGATGTTCCTCCTCTGGGCAAGCCCAGGTCCCAGATCCTGTTGTGCCTGTGAATAGGCTGCAGGGGGGACGGTGAAGACCAGCAACAGCTTTCAGGGCTGCCACCTTCCGTGTGGGACAAGGAGCCGGACGTGTGCCTTTTCGGAATCAGGCTCTGCCGAGGAAGAGAGCCATGAAATGTTCCTCCTCTGGGCATGCACGGGTACTGAATCCTGTTGTGCCTCTGAATAGGCTGCAGGGGGACGGTGAAGACCAGCAACAGCTTTCAGGGCTGCCACCTTCCGTGTGGGACAAGGAGCCGGACGTGTGCCTTTTCGGAATCAGGCTCTGCCGAGGACGAGAGCCATGAGATGTTCCTCTTCGGGGCAAGCCCGGGTCCCAAATCCTGTTGTGCCTGTGAATAGGCTGCAGGGGGACGGTGAAGACCAGCAACAGCTTTCAGGGCTGCCACCTTCCGTGTGGGACAAGGAGCCGGACGTGTGCCTTTTCGGAATCAGGCTCTGCCGAGGAAGAGATCCATGAGATGTTCCTCCTCTGGGCATGCCCGTGTCCCAGATCCTGTTGTGCCTGTGAATAGGCTGCAGGGGGACGGTGAAGACCAGCAACAGCTTTCAGGGCTGCCACCTTCCGTGTGGGACAAGGAGCTGGACGTGTGCCTTTTCGGAATCAGGCTCTGCCGAGGGCGAGATCCATGAGATGTTCCTCCTCTGGGCAAGCCCGGGTCCCAGATCCTGTTGTGCCTCTGAATAGGCTGCAGGGGGACGGTGAAGACCAGCAACAGCTTTCAGGGCTGCCACCTTCCGTGTGGGACAAGGAGCCGGACGTGTGCCTTTTCGGAATCAGGCTCTGCCGAGGACGAGAGTCATGAGATGTTCCTCCTCTGGGCATGCCCGGGTCCTGAATCCTGTTGTGCCTCTGAATAGGCTGCAGGGGGACGGTGAAGACCAGCAACAGCTTTCAGGGCTGCCACCTTCCGTGTGGGACAAGGAGCCGGACGTGTGCCTTTTCGGAATCAGGCTCTGCCGAGGACGAGATCCATGACATGTTCCTCCTCTGGGCAAGCCCAGGTCCCAGATCCTGTTGTGCCTGTGAATAGGCTGCAGGGGGACGGTGAAGACCAGCAACAGCTTTCAGGGCTGCCACCTTCCGTGTGGGACAAGGAGCCGGACGTGTGCCTTTTCGGAATCAGGCTCTGCCGAGGACGAGAGCCTTGACATGTTCCTCCTCTGGGCATGCCCGGGTCCCAGATCCTGTTGTGCCTGTGAATAGGCTGCAGGGGGACGGTGAAGACCAGCAACAACTTTCAGGGCTGCCACCTTCCGTGTGGGACAAGGAGCCGGACGTGTGCCTTTTCGGAATCAGGCTCTGCCGAGGACGAGAGCCATGAGATGTTCCTCCTCTGGGCATGCCCGGGTCCTGAATCCTGTTGTGCCTGTGAATAGGCTGCAGGGGGACGGTGAAGACCAGCAACAGCTTTCAGGGCTGCCACCTTCCGTGTGGGACAAGGAGCCGGACGTGTGCCTTTTCGGAATCAGGCTCTGCCGAGGACGAGATCCATGACATGGTCCTCCTCTGGGCAAGCCCAGGTCCCAGATCCTGTTGTGCCTGTGAATAGGCTGCAGGGGGACGGTGAAGACCAGCAACATCTTTCAGGGCTGCCAACTTCCGTGTGGGACAAGGAGCCGGACGTGTGCCTTTTCGGAATCAGGCTCTGCCGAGGACGAGACCCATGACATGTTCCTCCTCTGGGCAAGCCCAGGTCCCAGATCCTGTTGTGCGTGTGAATAGGCTGCAGGGGGACGGTGAAGACCAGCAACAACTTTCAGGGCTGTCACCTTCCGTGTGGGACAAGGAGCCGGACGTGTGCCTTTTCGGAATCAGACTCTGCCGAGGAATAGATCCATTAGATGTTCCTCCTCTGGGCATGCCCGGGTCCCAGATCCTGTTGTGCTTGTGAATAGGCTGCAGGTGGACGGTGAAGACCAGCAACAGCTTTCAGGGCTGCCACCTTCTGTGTGGGACAAGGAGCCGGACGTGTGCCTTTTCGGAATCAGGCTCTGCCGAGGACGAGAGCCATGAGATGTTCCTCCTCTGGGCATGCCCGGGTCCTGAATCCTGTTGTGCCTGTGAATAGGCTGCAGGGGGACGGTGAAGACCAGCAACAGCTTTCAGGGCTGCCACCTTCCGTGTGGGACAAGGAGCCGGACGTGTGCCTTTTCGGAATCAGGCTCTGCCGAGGACGAGAGCCTTGACATGTTCCTCCTCTGGGCATGCCCGGGTCCCAGATCCTGTTGTGCCTGTGAATAGGCTGCAGGGGGACGGTGAAGACCAGCAACAACTTTCAGGGCTGCCACCTTCCGTGTGGGACAAGGAGCCGGACGTGTGCCTTTTCGGAATCAGGCTCTGCCGAGGAAGAGATCCATGAGATGTTCCTCCTCTGGGCAAGCCCGGGTCCCAGATCCTGTTGTGCCTGTGAATAGGCTGCAGGGGGACGGTGAAGACCAGCAACAGCTTTCAGGGCTGCCACCTTCCGTGTGGGACAAGGAGCCGGACGTGTGCCTTTTCGGAATCAGGCTCTGCCGAGGACGAGAGCCATGAGATGTTCCTCCTCTGGGCAAGCCCGGGTCCCAGATCCTGTTGTGCCTGTGAATAGGCTGCAGGGGGACGGTGAAGACCAGCAACATCTTTCAGGGCTGCCACCTTCCGTGTGGGACAAGGAGCCGGACGTGTGCCTTTTCGGAATCAGGCTCTGCCGAGGAAGAGAGCCATGAGATGTTCCTCCTCTGGGCATGCCCGGGTCCTGAATCCTGTTGTGCCTCTGAATAGGCTGCAGGGGGACGGTGAAGACCAGCAACAGCTTTCAGGGCTGCCACCTTCCGTGTGGGACAAGGAGCCGGACGTGTGCCTTTTCGGAATCAGGCTCTGCCGAGGACGAGAGCCATGAGATGTTCCTCCTCTCAGCAAGCCCGGGTCCCAGATCCTGTTGTAGCTGTGAATAGGCTGCAGGGGGACGGTGAAGACCAGCAACAGCTTTCAGGGCTGCCACCTTCCGTGTGGGACAAGGAGCCGGACGTGTGCCTTTTCGGAATCAGGCTCTGCCGAGGACGAGAGCCATGAGATGTTCCTCCTCTCAGCAAGCCCGGGTCCCAGATCCTGTTGTGCCTCTGAATAGGCTGCAGGGGGACGGTGAAGACCAGCAACAGCTTTCAGGGCTGCCACCTTCCGTGTGGGACAAGGAGCCGGACGTGTGCCTTTTCGGAATCAGGCTCTGCCGAGGACGAGAGCCATGAGATGTTCCTCCTCTGGGCATGCCCGGGTCCCAGATCCTGTTGTGCCTGTGAATAGGCTGCAGGGGGACGGTGAAGACCAGCAACAGCTTTCAGGGCTGCCACCTTCCGTGTGGGACAAGGAGCCGGACGTGTGCCTTTTCGGAATCAGGCTCTGCCGAGGGCGAGATCCATGAGATGTTCCTCCTCTGGGCAAGCCCGGGTCCCAGATCCTGTTGTGCCTGTGAATAGGCTGCAGGGGGACGGTGAAGACCAGCAACAGCTTTCAGGGCTGCCACCTTCCGTGTGGGACAAGGAGCCGGACGTGTGCCTTTTCGGAATCAGGCTCTGCCGAGGACGAGAGCCATGAGATGTTCCTCCTCTGGGCAAGCCCAGGTCCCAGATCCTGTTGTGCCTGTGAATAGGCTGCAGGGGGACGGTGAAGACCAGCAACAGCTTTCAGGGCTGCCACCTTCCGTGTGGGACAAGGAGCCGGACGTGTGCCTTTTCGGAATCAGGCTCTGCCGAGGAAGAGAGCCATGAAATGTTCCTCCTCTGGGCATGCACGGGTACTGAATCCTGTTGTGCCTCTGAATAGGCTGCAGGGGGACGGTGAAGACCAGCAACAGCTTTCAGGGCTGCCACCTTCCGTGTGGGACAAGGAGCCGGACGTGTGCCTTTTCGGAATCAGGGTCTGCCGAGGACGAGAGCCATGAGATGTTCCTCTTCGGGGCAAGCCCGGGTCCCAAATCCTGTTGTGCCTGTGAATAGGCTGCAGGGGGACGGTGAAGACCAGCAACAGCTTTCAGGGCTGCCACCTTCCGTGTGGGACAAGGAGCCGGACGTGTGCCTTTTCGGAATCAGGCTCTGCCGAGGAAGAGATCCATGAGATGTTCCTCCTCTGGGCATGCCCGTGTCCCAGATCCTGTTGTGCCTGTGAATAGGCTGCAGGGGGACGGTGAAGACCAGCAACAGCTTTCAGGGCTGCCACCTTCCGTGTGGGACAAGGAGCTGGACGTGTGCCTTTTCGGAATCAGGCTCTGCCGAGGGCGAGATCCATGAGATGTTCCTCCTCTGGGCAAGCCCGGGTCCCAGATCCTGTTGTGCCTCTGAATAGGCTGCAGGGGGACGGTGAAGACCAGCAACAGCTTTCAGGGCTGCCACCTTCCGTGTGGGACAAGGAGCCGGACGTGTGCCTTTTCGGAATCAGGCTCTGCCGAGGACGAGAGTCATGAGATGTTCCTCCTCTGGGCATGCCCGGGTCCTGAATCCTGTTGTGCCTCTGAATAGGCTGCAGGGGGACGGTGAAGACCAGCAACAGCTTTCAGGGCTGCCACCTTCCGTGTGGGACAAGGAGCCGGACGTGTGCCTTTTCGGAATCAGGCTCTGCCGAGGACGAGAGCCATGAGATGTTCCTCCTCTGGGCATGCCCGGGTCCTGAATCCTGTTGTGCCTCTGAATAGGCTGCAGGGGGACGGTGAAGACCAGCAACAGCTTTCAGGGCTGCCACCTTCCGTGTGGGACAAGGAGCCAGACGTGTGCCTTTTCTGAAAGAGACTCTGCCGAGGACGAGAGCCATGAGATGTTCCTCCTCTCAGCAAGCCCGGGTCCCAGATCCTGTTGTGCCTGTGAATAGGCTGCAGGGGGACGGTGAAGACCAGCAACAGCTTTCAGGGCTGCCACCTTCCGTGTGGGACAAGGAGCCGGACGTGTGCCTTTTCGGAATCAGGCTCTGCCGAGGACGAGAGCCATGAGATGTTCCTCCTCTGGGCATGCCCGGGTCCCAGATCCCGTTGTGCCTGTGAATAGGCTGCAGGGAGACGGTGAAGACCAGCAACAGCTTTCAGGGCTGCCACCTTCCGTGTGGGACAAGGAGCCGGACGTGTGCCTTTTCGGAATCAGGCTCTGCCGAGGACGAGAGCCATGAGATGTTCCTCCTCTGGGCATGCCCGGGTCCTGAATCCTGTTGTGCCTGTGAATAGGCTGCAGGGGGACGGTGAAGACCAGCAACAGCTTTCAGGGCTGCCACCTTCCGTGTGGGACAAGGAGCCGGACGTGTGCCTTTTCGGAATCAGGCTCTGCCGAGGACGAGAGCCATGAGATGTTCCTCCTCTGGGCATGCCCGGGTCCCAGATCCTGTTGTGCCTGTGAATAGGCTGCAGGGGGACGATGAAGACCAGCAACAGCTTTCAGGGCTGCCACCTTCCGTGTGGGACAAGGAGCCGGACGTGTGCCTTTTCGGAATCAGGATCTGCCGAGGACGAGATCCATGACATGTTCCTCCTCTGGGCATGCCCAGGTCCCGAATCCTGTTGTGCCTGTGAACAGGCTGCAGGGGGATGGTGAAGACTAGTAACAGCTTTCAGGGCTGCCACCTTCCGTGTGGGACAAGGAGCCGGACGTGTGCCTTTTCGGAATCAGGCTCTGCCGAGGACGAGAGCCATGAGATGTTCCTCCTCTCAGCAAGCCCGGGTCCCAGATCCTGTTGTACCTGTGAATAGGCTGCAGGGGGACGGTGAAGACCAGCAACAGCTTTCAGGGCTGCCACCTTCCGTGTGGGACAAGGAGCCGGACGTGTGCCTTTTCGGAATCAGGCTCTGCCGAGGACGAGAGCCATGAGATGTTCCTCCTCTGGGCATGCCCGGGTCCCAGATCCTGTTGTGCCTGTGAATAGGCTGCAGGGGGACGGTGAAGACCAGCAACAGCTTTCAGGGCTGCCACCTTCCGTGTGGGACAAGGAGCCGGACGTGTGCCTTTTCGGAATCAGGCTCTGCCGAGGAAGAGATCCCTGAGATGTTCCTCCTCTGGGCATGCCCGTGTCCCAGATCCTGTTGTGCCTGTGAATAGGCTGCAGGGGGACGGTGAAGACCAGCAACAGCTTTCAGGGCTGCCACCTTCCGTGTGGGACAAGGAGCTGGACGTGTGCCTTTTCGGAATCAGGCTCTGCCGAGGGCGAGATCCATGAGATGTTCCTCCTCTGGGCAAGCCCGGGTCCCAGATCCTGTTGTGCCTCTGAATAGGCTGCAGGGGGACGGTGAAGACCAGCAACAGCTTTCAGGGCTGCCACCTTCGGTGTGGGACAAGGAGCCGGACGTGTGCCTTTTCGGAATCAGGCTCTGCCGAGGACGAGAGTCATGAGATGTTCCTCCTCTGGGCATGCCCGGGTCCTGAATCCTGTTGTGCCTCTGAATAGGCTGCAGGGGGACGGTGAAGACCAGCAACAGCTTTCAGGGCTGCCACCTTCCGTGTGGGACAAGGAGCCGGACGTGTGCCTTTTCGGAATCAGGCTCTGCCGAGGACGAGAGCCATGAGATGTTCCTCCTCTGGGCATGCCCGGGTCCTGAATCCTGTTGTGCCTCTGAATAGGCTGCAGGGGGACGGTGAAGACCAGCAACAGCTTTCAGGGCTGCCAACTTCCGTGGGGGACAAGGAGCCGGACGTGTGCCTTTTCTGAAAGAGGCTCTGCCGAGGACGAGAGCCATGAGATGTTCCTCCTCTCAGCAAGCCCGGGTCCCAGATCCTGTTGTGCCTGTGAATAGGCTGCAGGGGGACGGTGAAGACTAGCAACAGCTTTCAGGGCTGCCACCTTCCGTGTGGGACAAGGAGCCGGACGTGTGCCTTTTCGGAATCAGGATCTGCCGAGGAAGAGATCCATTAGATGTTCCTCCTCTGGGCATGCCCAGGTCCCGAATCCTGTTGTGCCTGTGAACAGGCTGCAGGGGGATGGTGAAGACTAGTAACAGCTTTCAGGGCTGCCACCTTCCGTGTGGGACAATTAGCCGGACGTGTGCCTTTTCGGAATCAGGCTCTGCCGAGGAAGAGATCCATGAGATGTTCCTCCTCTCAGCAAGCCCGGGTCCCAGATCCTGTTGTACCTGTGAATAGGCTGCAGGGGGACGGTGAAGACCAGCAACAGCTTTCAGGGCTGCCACCTTCCGTGTGGGACAAGGAGCCGGACGTGTGCCTTTTCGGAATCAGGCTCTGCCGAGGACGAGATCCATGACATGTTCCTCCTCTGGGCAAGCCCAGGTCCCAGATCCTGTTGTGCCTGTGAATAGGCTGCAGGGGGACGGTGAAGACCAGCAACATCTTTCAGGGCTGCCAACTTCCGTGTGGGACAAGGAGCCGGACGTGTGCCTTTTCGGAATCAGGCTCTGCCGAGGACGAGACCCATGACATGTTCCTCCTCTGGGCAAGCCCAGGTCCCAGATCCTGTTGTGCGTGTGAATAGGCTGCAGGGGGACGGTGAAGACCAGCAACAACTTTCAGGGCTGTCACCTTCCGTGTGGGACAAGGAGCCGGACGTGTGCCTTTTCGGAATCAGACTCTGCCGAGGAATAGATCCATTAGATGTTCCTCCTCTGGGCATGCCCGGGTCCCAGATCCTGTTGTGCTTGTGAATAGGCTGCAGGTGGACGGTGAAGACCAGCAACAGCTTTCAGGGCTGCCACCTTCTGTGTGGGACAAGGAGCCGGACGTGTGCCTTTTCGGAATCAGGCTCTGCCGAGGACGAGAGCCATGAGATGTTCCTCCTCTGGGCATGCCCGGGTCCTGAATCCTGTTGTGCCTGTGAATAGGCTGCAGGGGGACGGTGAAGACCAGCAACAGCTTTCAGGGCTGCCACCTTCCGTGTGGGACAAGGAGCCGGACGTGTGCCTTTTCGGAATCAGGCTCTGCCGAGGACGAGAGCCTTGACATGTTCCTCCTCTGGGCATGCCCGGGTCCCAGATCCTGTTGTGCCTGTGAATAGGCTGCAGGGGGACGGTGAAGACCAGCAACAACTTTCAGGGCTGCCACCTTCCGTGTGGGACAAGGAGCCGGACGTGTGCCTTTTCGGAATCAGGCTCTGCCGAGGAAGAGATCCATGAGATGTTCCTCCTCTGGGCAAGCCCGGGTCCCAGATCCTGTTGTGCCTGTGAATAGGCTGCAGGGGGACGGTGAAGACCAGCAACAGCTTTCAGGGCTGCCACCTTCCGTGTGGGACAAGGAGCCGGACGTGTGCCTTTTCGGAATCAGGCTCTGCCGAGGACGAGAGCCATGAGATGTTCCTCCTCTGGGCAAGCCCGGGTCCCAGATCCTGTTGTGCCTGTGAATAGGCTGCAGGGGGGACGGTGAAGACCAGCAACATCTTTCAGGGCTGCCACCTTCCGTGTGGGACAAGGAGCCGGACGTGTGCCTTTTCGGAATCAGGCTCTGCCGAGGAAGAGAGCCATGAGATGTTCCTCCTCTGGGCATGCCCGGGTCCTGAATCCTGTTGTGCCTCTGAATAGGCTGCAGGGGGACGGTGAAGACCAGCAACAGCTTTCAGGGCTGCCACCTTCCGTGTGGGACAAGGAGCCGGACGTGTGCCTTTTCGGAATCAGGCTCTGCCGAGGACGAGAGCCATGAGATGTTCCTCCTCTCAGCAAGCCCGGGTCCCAGATCCTGTTGTAGCTGTGAATAGGCTGCAGGGGGACGGTGAAGACCAGCAACAGCTTTCAGGGCTGCCACCTTCCGTGTGGGACAAGGAGCCGGACGTGTGCCTTTTCGGAATCAGGCTCTGCCGAGGACGAGAGCCATGAGATGTTCCTCCTCTCAGCAAGCCCGGGTCCCAGATCCTGTTGTGCCTCTGAATAGGCTGCAGGGGGACGGTGAAGACCAGCAACAGCTTTCAGGGCTGCCACCTTCCGTGTGGGACAAGGAGCCGGACGTGTGCCTTTTCGGAATCAGGCTCTGCCGAGGACGAGAGCCATGAGATGTTCCTCCTCTGGGCATGCCCGGGTCCCAGATCCTGTTGTGCCTGTGAATAGGCTGCAGGGGGACGGTGAAGACCAGCAACAGCTTTCAGGGCTGCCACCTTCCGTGTGGGACAAGGAGCCGGACGTGTGCCTTTTCGGAATCAGGCTCTGCCGAGGGCGAGATCCATGAGATGTTCCTCCTCTGGGCAAGCCCGGGTCCCAGATCCTGTTGTGCCTGTGAATAGGCTGCAGGGGGACGGTGAAGACCAGCAACAGCTTTCAGGGCTGCCACCTTCCGTGTGGGACAAGGAGCCGGACGTGTGCCTTTTCGGAATCAGGCTCTGCCGAGGACGAGAGCCATGAGATGTTCCTCCTCTGGGCAAGCCCAGGTCCCAGATCCTGTTGTGCCTGTGAATAGGCTGCAGGGGGACGGTGAAGACCAGCAACAGCTTTCAGGGCTGCCACCTTCCGTGTGGGACAAGGAGCCGGACGTGTGCCTTTTCGGAATCAGGCTCTGCCGAGGAAGAGAGCCATGAAATGTTCCTCCTCTGGGCATGCACGGGTACTGAATCCTGTTGTGCCTCTGAATAGGCTGCAGGGGGACGGTGAAGACCAGCAACAGCTTTCAGGGCTGCCACCTTCCGTGTGGGACAAGGAGCCGGACGTGTGCCTTTTCGGAATCAGGCTCTGCCGAGGACGAGAGCCATGAGATGTTCCTCTTCGGGGCAAGCCCGGGTCCCAAATCCTGTTGTGCCTGTGAATAGGCTGCAGGGGGACGGTGAAGACCAGCAACAGCTTTCAGGGCTGCCACCTTCCGTGTGGGACAAGGAGCCGGACGTGTGCCTTTTCGGAATCAGGCTCTGCCGAGGAAGAGATCCATGAGATGTTCCTCCTCTGGGCATGCCCGTGTCCCAGATCCTGTTGTGCCTGTGAATAGGCTGCAGGGGGACGGTGAAGACCAGCAACAGCTTTCAGGGCTGCCACCTTCCGTGTGGGACAAGGAGCTGGACGTGTGCCTTTTCGGAATCAGGCTCTGCCGAGGGCGAGATCCATGAGATGTTCCTCCTCTGGGCAAGCCCGGGTCCCAGATCCTGTTGTGCCTCTGAATAGGCTGCAGGGGGACGGTGAAGACCAGCAACAGCTTTCAGGGCTGCCACCTTCCGTGTGGGACAAGGAGCCGGACGTGTGCCTTTTCGGAATCAGGCTCTGCCGAGGACGAGAGTCATGAGATGTTCCTCCTCTGGGCATGCCCGGGTCCTGAATCCTGTTGTGCCTCTGAATAGGCTGCAGGGGGACGGTGAAGACCAGCAACAGCTTTCAGGGCTGCCACCTTCCGTGTGGGACAAGGAGCCGGACGTGTGCCTTTTCGGAATCAGGCTCTGCCGAGGACGAGAGCCATGAGATGTTCCTCCTCTGGGCATGCCCGGGTCCTGAATCCTGTTGTGCCTCTGAATAGGCTGCAGGGGGACGGTGAAGACCAGCAACAGCTTTCAGGGCTGCCACCTTCCGTGTGGGACAAGGAGCCGGACGTGTGCCTTTTCTGAAAGAGACTCTGCCGAGGACGAGAGCCATGAGATGTTCCTCCTCTCAGCAAGCCCGGGTCCCAGATCCTGTTGTGCCTGTGAATAGGCTGCAGGGGGACGGTGAAGACCAGCAACAGCTTTCAGGGCTGCCACCTTCCGTGTGGGACAAGGAGCCGGACGTGTGCCTTTTCGGAATCAGGCTCTGCCGAGGACGAGAGCCATGAGATGTTCCTCCTCTGGGCATGCCCGGGTCCCAGATCCCGTTGTGCCTGTGAATAGGCTGCAGGGAGACGGTGAAGACCAGCAACAGCTTTCAGGGCTGCCACCTTCCGTGTGGGACAAGGAGCCGGACGTGTGCCTTTTCGGAATCAGGCTCTGCCGAGGACGAGAGCCATGAGATGTTCCTCCTCTGGGCATGCCCGGGTCCTGAATCCTGTTGTGCCTGTGAATAGGCTGCAGGGGGACGGTGAAGACCAGCAACAGCTTTCAGGGCTGCCACCTTCCGTGTGGGACAAGGAGCCGGACGTGTGCCTTTTCGGAATCAGGCTCTGCCGAGGACGAGAGCCATGAGATGTTCCTCCTCTGGGCATGCCCGGGTCCCAGATCCTGTTGTGCCTGTGAATAGGCTGCAGGGGGACGATGAAGACCAGCAACAGCTTTCAGGGCTGCCACCTTCCGTGTGGGACAAGGAGCCGGACGTGTGCCTTTTCGGAATCAGGATCTGCCGAGGACGAGATCCATGACATGTTCCTCCTCTGGGCATGCCCAGGTCCCGAATCCTGTTGTGCCTGTGAACAGGCTGCAGGGGGATGGTGAAGACTAGTAACAGCTTTCAGGGCTGCCACCTTCCGTGTGGGACAAGGAGCCGGACGTGTGCCTTTTCGGAATCAGGCTCTGCCGAGGACGAGAGCCATGAGATGTTCCTCCTCTCAGCAAGCCCGGGTCCCAGATCCTGTTGTACCTGTGAATAGGCTGCAGGGGGACGGTGAAGACCAGCAACAGCTTTCAGGGCTGCCACCTTCCGTGTGGGACAAGGAGCCGGACGTGTGCCTTTTCGGAATCAGGCTCTGCCGAGGACGAGAGCCATGAGATGTTCCTCCTCTGGGCATGCCCGGGTCCCAGATCCTGTTGTGCCTGTGAATAGGCTGCAGGGGGACGGTGAAGACCAGCAACAGCTTTCAGGGCTGCCACCTTCCGTGTGGGACAAGGAGCCGGACGTGTGCCTTTTCGGAATCAGGCTCTGCCGAGGAAGAGATCCCTGAGATGTTCCTCCTCTGGGCATGCCCGTGTCCCAGATCCTGTTGTGCCTGTGAATAGGCTGCAGGGGGACGGTGAAGACCAGCAACAGCTTTCAGGGCTGCCACCTTCCGTGTGGGACAAGGAGCTGGACGTGTGCCTTTTCGGAATCAGGCTCTGCCGAGGGCGAGATCCATGAGATGTTCCTCCTCTGGGCAAGCCCGGGTCCCAGATCCTGTTGTGCCTCTGAATAGGCTGCAGGGGGACGGTGAAGACCAGCAACAGCTTTCAGGGCTGCCACCTTCGGTGTGGGACAAGGAGCCGGACGTGTGCCTTTTCGGAATCAGGCTCTGCCGAGGACGAGAGTCATGAGATGTTCCTCCTCTGGGCATGCCCGGGTCCTGAATCCTGTTGTGCCTCTGAATAGGCTGCAGGGGGACGGTGAAGACCAGCAACAGCTTTCAGGGCTGCCACCTTCCGTGTGGGACAAGGAGCCGGACGTGTGCCTTTTCGGAATCAGGCTCTGCCGAGGACGAGAGCCATGAGATGTTCCTCCTCTGGGCATGCCCGGGTCCTGAATCCTGTTGTGCCTCTGAATAGGCTGCAGGGGGACGGTGAAGACCAGCAACAGCTTTCAGGGCTGCCAACTTCCGTGGGGGACAAGGAGCCGGACGTGTGCCTTTTCTGAAAGAGGCTCTGCCGAGGACGAGAGCCATGAGATGTTCCTCCTCTCAGCAAGCCCGGGTCCCAGATCCTGTTGTGCCTGTGAATAGGCTGCAGGGGGACGGTGAAGACTAGCAACAGCTTTCAGGGCTGCCACCTTCCGTGTGGGACAAGGAGCCGGACGTGTGCCTTTTCGGAATCAGGATCTGCCGAGGAAGAGATCCATTAGATGTTCCTCCTCTGGGCATGCCCAGGTCCCGAATCCTGTTGTGCCTGTGAACAGGCTGCAGGGGGATGGTGAAGACTAGTAACAGCTTTCAGGGCTGCCACCTTCCGTGTGGGACAATTAGCCGGACGTGTGCCTTTTCGGAATCAGGCTCTGCCGAGGACGAGAGTCATGAGATGTTCCTCCTCTGGGCAAGCCCGGGTCCCAGATCCTGTTGTGCCTGTGAATAGGCTGCAGGGGAACGGTGAAGACCAGCAACAGCTTTCAGGGCTGCCACCTTCCGTGTGGGACAAGGAGCCGGACGTGTGCCTTTTCGGAATCAGGCTCTGCCGAGGACGAGAGCCATGAGATGTTCCTCCTCTGGGCAAGCCCGGGTCCCAGATCCTGTTGTGCCTGTGAATAGGCTGCAGGGGGACGGTGAAGACCAGCAACAGCTTTCAGGGCTGCCACCTTCCGTGTGGGACAAGGAGCCGGACGTGTGCCTTTTCGGAATCAGGCTCTGCCGAGGAAGAGAGCCATGAGATGTTCCTCCTCTGGGCATGCCCGGGTCCTGAATCCTGTTGTGCCTCTGAATAGGCTGCAGGGGGACGGTGAAGACCAGCAACAGCTTTCAGGGCTGCCACCTTCCGTGTGGGACAAGGAGCCGGACGTGTGCCTTTTCGGAATCAGGCTCTGCCGAGGACGAGAGCCATGAGATGTTCCTCCTCTCAGCAAGCCCGGGTCCCAGATCCTGTTGTGCCTGTGAATAGGCTGCAGGGGGACGGTGAAGACCAGAAACAGCTTTCAGGGCTGCCACCTTCCGTGTGGGACAAGGAGCCGGACGTGTGCCTTTTCGGAATCAGGCTCTGCCGAGGAAGAGATCCATGACATGTTCCTCCTCTGGGCATGCCCAGGTCCCGAATCCTGTTGTGCCTGTGAACAGGCTGCAGGGGGATGGTGAAGACTAGTAACAGCTTTCAGGGCTGCCACCTTCCGTGTGGGACAAGGAGCCGGACGTGTGCCTTTTCGGAATCAGGCTCTGCCGAGGAAGAGAGCCATGAGATGTTCCTCCTCTGGGCAAGGCCAGGTCCCAGATCCTGTTGTGCGTGTGAATAGGCTGCAGGGGGACGGTGAAGACCAGCAACAGCTTTCAGGGCTGCCACCTTCCGTGTGGGACAAGGAGCCGGACGTGTGCCTTTTCGGAATCAGGCTCTGCCGAGGACGAGAGCCATGAGATGTTCCTCCTCTGGACATGCCCGGGTCCCAGATCCTGTTGTGCCTGTGAATAGGCTGCAGGGAGACGGTGAAGACCAGCAACAGCTTTCAGGGCTGCCACCTTCCGTGTGGGACAAGGAGCCGGACGTGTGCCTTTTCGGAATCAGGCTCTGCCGAGGACGAGAGCCATGAGATGTTCCTCCTCTGGGCATGCCCGGGTCCTGTATCCTGTTGTGCCTGTGAATAGGCTGCAGGGGGACGGTGAAGACCAGCAACAGCTTTCAGGGCTGCCACCTTCCGTGTGGGACAAGGAGCCGGACGTGTGCCTTTTCGGAATCAGGCTCTGCCGAGGACGAGAGCCATGAGATGTTCCTCCTCTCAGCAAGCCCGGGTCCCAGATCCTGTTGTGCCTGTGAATAGGCTGCAGGGGGACAGTGAAGACCAGCAACAGCTTTCAGGGCTGCCACCTTCCGTGTGGGACAACGAGCCGGACGTGTGCCTTTTCGGAATCAGGCTCTGCCGAGGACGAGATCCATGACATGTTCCTCCTCTGGGCATGCCCGGGTCCCAGATCCTGTTGTGCCTGTGAATAGGCTGCAGGGGGACGGTGAAGACCAGCAACATCTTTCAGGGCTGCCAACTTCCGTGTGGGACAAGGAGCCAGACGTGTGCCTTTTCGGAATCAGGCTCTGCCGAGGACGAGAGCCATGAGATGTTCCTCCTCTGGGCAAGCCCAGGTCCCACATCCTGTTGTGCGTGTGAATAGGCTGCAGGGGGACGGTGAAGACCAGCAACAACTTTCAGGGCTGTCACCTTCCGTGTGGGACAAGGAGCCGGACGTGTGCCTTTTCGGAATCAGACTCTGCCGAGGAATAGATCCATGAGATGTTCCTCCTCTGGGCAAGCCCGGGTCCCAGATCCTGTTGTGCTTGTGAATAGGCTGCAGGGGGACGGTGAAGACCAGCAACAGCTTTCAGGGCTGCCACCTTCCGTGTGGGACAAGGAGCCGGACGTGTGCCTTTTCGGAATCAGGCTCTGCCGAGGACGAGAGCCATGAAATGTTCCTCCTCTGGGCAAGCCCGGGTCCCAGATCCTGTTGTGCCTCTGAATAGGCTGCAGGGGGCGGTGAAGACCAGCAACAGCTTTCAGGGCTGCCACCTTCTGTGTGGGACAAGGAGCCGGACGTGTGCCTTTTCGGAATCAGGCTCTGCCGAGGACGAGAGCCATGAGATGTTCCTCCTCTGGGCATGCCCGGGTCCCAGATCCTGTTGTGCCTGTGAATAGGCTGCAGGGAGACGGTGAAGACCAGCAACAGCTTTCAGGGCTGCCACCTTCCGTGTGGGACAAGGAGCCGGACGTGTGCCTTTTCGGAATCAGGCTCTGCCGAGGACGAGAGCCATGAGATGTTCCTCCTCTGGGCATGCCCGGGTCCTGAATCCTGTTGTGCCTGTGAATAGGCTGCAGGGGGACGGTGAAGACCAGCAACAGCTTTCAGGGCTGCCACCTTCCGTGTGGGACAAGGAGCCGGACGTGTGCCTTTTCGGTATCAGGCTCTGCCGAGGACGAGAGCCATGAGATGTTCCTCCTCTCAGCAAGCCCGGGTCCCAGATCCTGTTGTGATTGTGAATAGGCTGCAGGGGGACGGTGAAGACCAGCAACAGCTTTCAGGGCTGCCACCTTCCGTGTGGGACAAGGAGCCGGACGTGTGCCTTTTCGGAATCAGGCTCTGCCGAGGAAGAGATCCATTAGATGTTCCTCCTCTGGGCATGCCCGGGTCCTGAATCCTGTTGTGCCTCTGAATAGGCTGCAGGGGGACGGTGAAGACCAGCAACAGCTTTCAGGGCTGCCACCTTCTGTGTGGGACAAGGAGCCGGACGTGTGCCTTTTCGGAATCAGGCTCTGCCGAGGACGAGAGCCATGAGATGTTCCTCCTCTGGGCATGCCCGGGTCCCAGATCCTGTTGTGCCTGTGAATAGGCTGCAGGGAGACGGTGAAGACCAGCAACAGCTTTCAGGGCTGCCACCTTCCGTGTGGGACAAGGAGCCGGACGTGTGCCTTTTCGGAATCAGGCTCTGCCGAGGACGAGAGCCATGAGATGTTCCTCCTCTGGGCATGCCCGGGTCCTGAATCCTGTTGTGCCTGTGAATAGGCTGCAGGGGGACGGTGAAGACCAGCAACAGCTTTCAGGGCTGCCACCTTCCGTGTGGGACAAGGAGCCGGACGTGTGCCTTTTCGGAATCAGGCTCTGCCGAGGACGAGAGCCATGAGATGTTCCTCCTCTCAGCAAGCCCGGGTCCCAGATCCTGTTGTGCCTGTGAATAGGCTGCAGGGGGACAGTGAAGACCAGCAACAGCTTTCAGGGCTGCCACCTTCCGTGTGGGACAAGGAGCCGGACGTGTGCCTTTTCGGAATCAGGCTCTACCGAGGATGAGATCCATGACATGTTCCTCCTCTGGGCATGCCCGGGTCCCAGATCCTGTTGTGCCTGTGAATAGGCTGCAGGGGGACCGTGAAGACCAGCAACATCTTTCAGGGCTGCCAACTTCAGTGTGGGACAAGGAGCCGGACGTGTGCCTTTTCGGAATCAGGCTCTGCCGAGGACGAGAGCCATGAGATGTTCCTCCTCTGGGCAAGCCCGGGTCCCAGACCCTGTTGTGCCTGTGAATAGGCTGCAGGGGAACGGTGAAGACCAGCAACAGCTTTCAGGGCTGCCACCTTCCGTGTGGGACAAGGAGCCGGACGTGTGCCTTTTCGGAATCAGGCTCTGCCGAGGACGAGAGCCATGAGATGTTCCTCCTCTGGGCAAGCCCGGGTCCCAGATCCTGTTGTGCCTGTGAATAGGCTGCAGGGGGACGGTGAAGACCAGCAACAGCTTTCAGGGCTGCCACCTTCCGTGTGGGACAAGGAGCCGGACGTGTGCCTTTTCGGAATCAGGCTCTGCCGAGGAAGAGAGCCATGAGATGTTCCTCCTCTGGGCATGCCCGGGTCCTGAATCCTGTTGTGCCTCTGAATAGGCTGCAGGGGGACGGTGAAGACCAGCAACAGCTTTCAGGGCTGCCACCTTCCGTGTGGGACAAGGAGCCGGACGTGTGCCTTTTCGGAATCAGGCTCTGCCGAGGACGAGAGCCATGAGATCTTCCTCCTCTCAGCAAGCCCGGGTCCCAGATCCTGTTGTGCCTGTGAATAGGCTGCAGGGGGACGGTGAAGACCAGCAACAGCTTTCAGGGCTGCCACCTTCCGTGTGGGACAAGGAGCCGGACGTGTGCCTTTTCGGAATCAGGATCTGCCGAGGAAGAGATCCATGACATGTTCCTCCTCTGGGCATGCCCAGGTCCCGAATCCTGTTGTGCCTGTGAACAGGCTGCAGGGGGATGGTGAAGACTAGTAACAGCTTTCAGGGCTGCCACCTTCCGTGTGGGACAAGGAGCCGGACGTGTGCCTTTTCGGAATCAGGCTCTGCCGAGGACGAGAGCCATGAGATGTTCCTCCTCTGGGCAAGGCCAGGTCCCAGATCCTGTTGTGCGTGTGAATAGGCTGCAGGGGGACGGTGAAGACCAGCAACAGCTTTCAGGGCTGCCACCTTCCGTGTGGGACAAGGAGCCGGACGTGTGCCTTTTCGGAATCAGGCTCTGCCGAGGACGAGAGCCATGAGATGTTCCTCCTCTGGACATGCCCGGGTCCCAGATCCTGTTGTGCCTGTGAATAGGCTGCAGGGAGACGGTGAAGACCAGCAACAGCTTTCAGGGCTGCCACCTTCCGTGTGGGACAAGGAGCCGGACGTGTGCCTTTTCGGAATCAGGCTCTGCCGAGGACGAGAGCCATGAGATGTTCCTCCTCTGGGCATGCCCGGGTCCTGACTCCTGTTGTGCCTGTGAATAGGCTGCAGGGGGACGGTGAAGACCAGCAACAGCTTCCAGGGCTGCCACCTTCCGTGTGGGACAAGGAGCCGGACGTGTGCCTTTTCGGAATCAGGCTCTGCCGAGGACGAGAGCCATGAGATGTTCCTCCTCTCAGCAAGCCCGGGTCCCAGATCCTGTTGTGCCTGTGAATAGGCTGCAGGGGGACAGTGAAGACCAGCAACAGCTTTCAGGGCTGCCACCTTCCGTGTGGGACAACGAGCCGGACGTGTGCCTTTTCGGAATCAGGCTCTGCCGAGGACGAGATCCATGACATGTTCCTCCTCTGGGCATGCCCGGGTCCCAGATCCTGTTGTGCCTGTGAATAGGCTGCAGGGGGACGGTGAAGACCAGCAACATCTTTCAGGGCTGCCAACTTCCGTGTGGGACAAGGAGCCAGACGTGTGCCTTTTCGGAATCAGGCTCTGCCGAGGACGAGAGCCATGAGATGTTCCTCCTCTGGGCAAGCCCAGGTCCCAGATCCTGTTGTGCGTGTGAATAGGCTGCAGGGGGACGGTGAAGACCAGCAACAACTTTCAGGGCTGTCACCTTCCGTGTGGGACAAGGAGCCGGACGTGTGCCTTTTCGGAATCAGACTCTGCCGAGGAATAGATCCATGAGATGTTCCTCCTCTGGGCAAGCCCGGGTCCCAGATCCTGTTGTGCTTGTGAATAGGCTGCAGGGGGACGGTGAAGACCAGCAACAGCTTTCAGGGCTGCCACCTTCCGTGTGGGACAAGGAGCCGGACGTGTGCCTTTTCGGAATCAGGCTCTGCCGAGGAAGAGATCCATTAGATGTTCCTCCTCTGGGCATGCCCGGGTCCTGAATCCTGTTGTGCCTCTGAATAGGCTGCAGGGGGACGGTGAAGACCAGCAACAGCTTTCAGGGCTGCCACCTTCTGTGTGGGACAAGGAGCCGGACGTGTGCCTTTTCGGAATCAGGCTCTGCCGAGGACGAGAGCCATGAGATGTTCCTCCTCTGGGCATGCCCGGGTCCCAGATCCTGTTGTGCCTGTGAATAGGCTGCAGGGAGACGGTGAAGACCAGCAACAGCTTTCAGGGCTGCCACCTTCCGTGTGGGACAAGGAGCCGGACGTGTGCCTTTTCGGAATCAGGCTCTGCCGAGGACGAGAGCCATGAGATGTTCCTCCTCTGGGCATGCCCGGGTCCTGAATCCTGTTGTGCCTGTGAATAGGCTGCAGGGGGACGGTGAAGACCAGCAACAGCTTTCAGGGCTGCCACCTTCCGTGTGGGACAAGGAGCCGGACGTGTGCCTTTTCGGAATCAGGCTCTGCCGAGGACGAGAGCCATGAGATGTTCCTCCTCTCAGCAAGCCCGGGTCCCAGATCCTGTTGTGCCTGTGAATAGGCTGCAGGGGGACAGTGAAGACCAGCAACAGCTTTCAGGGCTGCCACCTTCCGTGTGGGACAAGGAGCCGGACGTGTGCCTTTTCGGAATCAGGCTCTGCCGAGGACGAGAGCCATGAGATGTTCCTCCTCTGGGCATGCCCGGGTCCTGAATCCTGTTGTGCCTGTGAATAGGCTGCAGGGGGACGGTGAAGACCAGCAACAGCTTTCAGGGCTGCCACCTCCGTGTGGGACAAGGAGCCGGACGTGTGCCTTTTCGGAATCAGGCTCTGCCGAGGACGAGAGCCATGAGATGTTCCTCCTCTCAGCAAGCCCGGGTCCCAGATCCTGTTGTGCCTGTGAATAGGCTGCAGGGGGACAGTGAAGACCAGCAACAGCTTTCAGGGCTGCCACCTTCCGTGTGGGACAACGAGCCGGACGTGTGCCTTTTCGGAATCAGGCTCTGCCGAGGACGAGATCCATGACATGTTCCTCCTCTGGGCATGCCCGGGTCCCAGATCCTGTTGTGCCTGTGAATAGGCTGCAGGGGGACGGTGAAGACCAGCAACATCTTTCAGGGCTGCCAACTTCCGTGTGGGACAAGGAGCCAGACGTGTGCCTTTTCGGAATCAGGCTCTGCCGAGGACGAGAGCCATGAGATGTTCCTCCTCTGGGCAAGCCCAGGTCCCAGATCCTGTTGTGCGTGTGAATAGGCTGCAGGGGGACGGTGAAGACCAGCAACAACTTTCAGGGCTGTCACCTTCCGTGTGGGACAAGGAGCCGGACGTGTGCCTTTTCGGAATCAGACTCTGCCGAGGAATAGATCCATGAGATGTTCCTCCTCTGGGCAAGCCCGGGTCCCAGATCCTGTTGTGCTTGTGAATAGGCTGCAGGGGGACGGTGAAGACCAGCAACAGCTTTCAGGGCTGCCACCTTCCGTGTGGGACAAGGAGCCGGACGTGTGCCTTTTCGGAATCAGGCTCTGCCGAGGAAGAGAGCCATGAAATGTTCCTCCTCTGGGCATGCCCGGGTCCTGAATCCTGTTGTGCCTCTGAATAGGCTGCAGGGGGCGGTGAAGACCAGCAACAGCTTTCAGGGCTGCCACCTTCTGTGTGGGACAAGGAGCCGGACGTGTGCCTTTTCGGAATCAGGCTCTGCCGAGGACGAGAGCCATGAGATGTTCCTCCTCTGGGCATGCCCGGGTCCCAGATCCTGTTGTGCCTGTGAATAGGCTGCAGGGAGACGGTGAAGACCAGCAACAGCTTTCAGGGCTGCCACCTTCCGTGTGGGACAAGGAGCCGGACGTGTGCCTTTTCGGAATCAGGCTCTGCCGAGGACGAGAGCCATGAGATGTTCCTCCTCTGGGCATGCCCGGGTCCTGAATCCTGTTGTGCCTGTGAATAGGCTGCAGGGGGACGGTGAAGACCAGCAACAGCTTTCAGGGCTGCCACCTTCCGTGTGGGACAAGGAGCCGGACGTGTGCCTTTTCGGAATCAGGCTCTGCCGAGGACGAGAGCCATGAGATGTTCCTCCTCTCAGCAAGCCCGGGTCCCAGATCCTGTTGTGCTTGTGAATAGGCTGCAGGGGGACGGTGAAGACCAGCAACAGCTTTCAGGGCTGCCACCTTCCGTGTGGGACAAGGAGCCGGACGTGTGCCTTTTCGGAATCAGGCTCTGCCGAGGAAGAGATCCATTAGATGTTCCTCCTCTGGGCATGCCCGGGTCCTGAATCCTGTTGTGCCTCTGAATAGGCTGCAGGGGGACGGTGAAGACCAGCAACAGCTTTCAGGGCTGCCACCTTCTGTGTGGGACAAGGAGCCGGACGTGTGCCTTTTCGGAATCAGGCTCTGCCGAGGACGAGAGCCATGAGATGTTCCTCCTCTGGGCATGCCCGGGTCCCAGATCCTGTTGTGCCTGTGAATAGGCTGCAGGGAGACGGTGAAGACCAGCAACAGCTTTCAGGGCTGCCACCTTCCGTGTGGGACAAGGAGCCGGACGTGTGCCTTTTCGGAATCAGGCTCTGCCGAGGACGAGAGCCATGAGATGTTCCTCCTCTGGGCATGCCCGGGTCCTGAATCCTGTTGTGCCTGTGAATAGGCTGCAGGGGGACGGTGAAGACCAGCAACAGCTTTCAGGGCTGCCACCTTCCGTGTGGGACAAGGAGCCGGACGTGTGCCTTTTCGGAATCAGGCTCTGCCGAGGACGAGAGCCATGAGATGTTCCTCCTCTCAGCAAGCCCGGGTCCCAGATCCTGTTGTGCCTGTGAATAGGCTGCAGGGGGACAGTGAAGACCAGCAACAGCTTTCAGGGCTGCCACCTTCCGTGTGGGACAAGGAGCCGGACGTGTGCCTTTTCGGAATCAGGCTCTACCGAGGATGAGATCCATGACATGTTCCTCCTCTGGGCATGCCCGGGTCCCAGATCCTGTTGTGCCTGTGAATAGGCTGCAGGGGGACCGTGAAGACCAGCAACATCTTTCAGGGCTGCCAACTTCAGTGTGGGACAAGGAGCCGGACGTGTGCCTTTTCGGAATCAGGCTCTGCCGAGGACGAGAGCCATGAGATGTTCCTCCTCTGGGCAAGCCCGGGTCCCAGACCCTGTTGTGCCTGTGAATAGGCTGCAGGGGAACGGTGAAGACCAGCAACAGCTTTCAGGGCTGCCACCTTCCGTGTGGGACAAGGAGCCGGACGTGTGCCTTTTCGGAATCAGGCTCTGCCGAGGACGAGAGCCATGAGATGTTCCTCCTCTGGGCAAGCCCGGGTCCCAGATCCTGTTGTGCCTGTGAATAGGCTGCAGGGGGACGGTGAAGACCAGCAACAGCTTTCAGGGCTGCCACCT
The DNA here is from genome assembly GCF_929443795.1 of Astur gentilis. Taxonomy (NCBI): domain Eukaryota; kingdom Metazoa; phylum Chordata; class Aves; order Accipitriformes; family Accipitridae; genus Astur; species Astur gentilis. The sequence continues at coordinate 53,742 of NW_026060866.1, forward strand.
TCCGTGTGGGACAAGGAGCCGGACGTGTGCCTTTTCGGAATCAGGCTCTGCCGAGGAAGAGAGCCATGAGATGTTCCTCCTCTGGGCATGCCCGGGTCCTGAATCCTGTTGTGCCTCTGAATAGGCTGCAGGGGGACGGTGAAGACCAGCAACAGCTTTCAGGGCTGCCACCTTCCGTGTGGGACAAGGAGCCGGACGTGTGCCTTTTCGGAATCAGGCTCTGCCGAGGACGAGAGCCATGAGATCTTCCTCCTCTCAGCAAGCCCGGGTCCCAGATCCTGTTGTGCCTGTGAATAGGCTGCAGGGGGACGGTGAAGACCAGCAACAGCTTTCAGGGCTGCCACCTTCCGTGTGGGACAAGGAGCCGGACGTGTGCCTTTTCGGAATCAGGCTCTGCCGAGGACGAGAGCCATGAGATGTTCCTCCTCTGGACATGCCCGGGTCCCAGATCCTGTTGTGCCTGTGAATAGGCTGCAGGGAGACGGTGAAGACCAGCAACAGCTTTCAGGGCTGCCACCTTCCGTGTGGGACAAGGAGCCGGACGTGTGCCTTTTCGGAATCAGGCTCTGCCGAGGACGAGAGCCATGAGATGTTCCTCCTCTGGGCATGCCCGGGTCCTGACTCCTGTTGTGCCTGTGAATAGGCTGCAGGGGGACGGTGAAGACCAGCAACAGCTTCCAGGGCTGCCACCTTCCGTGTGGGACAAGGAGCCGGACGTGTGCCTTTTCGGAATCAGGCTCTGCCGAGGACGAGAGCCATGAGATGTTCCTCCTCTCAGCAAGCCCGGGTCCCAGATCCTGTTGTGCCTGTGAATAGGCTGCAGGGGGACAGTGAAGACCAGCAACAGCTTTCAGGGCTGCCACCTTCCGTGTGGGACAACGAGCCGGACGTGTGCCTTTTCGGAATCAGGCTCTGCCGAGGACGAGATCCATGACATGTTCCTCCTCTGGGCATGCCCGGGTCCCAGATCCTGTTGTGCCTGTGAATAGGCTGCAGGGGGACGGTGAAGACCAGCAACATCTTTCAGGGCTGCCAACTTCCGTGTGGGACAAGGAGCCAGACGTGTGCCTTTTCGGAATCAGGCTCTGCCGAGGACGAGAGCCATGAGATGTTCCTCCTCTGGGCAAGCCCAGGTCCCAGATCCTGTTGTGCGTGTGAATAGGCTGCAGGGGGACGGTGAAGACCAGCAACAACTTTCAGGGCTGTCACCTTCCGTGTGGGACAAGGAGCCGGACGTGTGCCTTTTCGGAATCAGACTCTGCCGAGGAATAGATCCATGAGATGTTCCTCCTCTGGGCAAGCCCGGGTCCCAGATCCTGTTGTGCTTGTGAATAGGCTGCAGGGGGACGGTGAAGACCAGCAACAGCTTTCAGGGCTGCCACCTTCCGTGTGGGACAAGGAGCCGGACGTGTGCCTTTTCGGAATCAGGCTCTGCCGAGGACGAGAGCCATGAGATGTTCCTCCTCTGGGCATGCCCGGGTCCTGAATCCTGTTGTGCCTGTGAATAGGCTGCAGGGGGACGGTGAAGACCAGCAACAGCTTTCAGGGCTGCCACCTTCCGTGTGGGACAAGGAGCCGGACGTGTGCCTTTTCGGAATCAGGCTCTGCCGAGGACGAGAGCCATGAGATGTTCCTCCTCTCAGCAAGCCCGGGTCCCAGATCCTGTTGTGCCTGTGAATAGGCTGCAGGGGGACAGTGAAGACCAGCAACAGCTTTCAGGGCTGCCACCTTCCGTGTGGGACAAGGAGCCGGACGTGTGCCTTTTCGGAATCAGGCTCTGCCGAGGACGAGAGCCATGAGATGTTCCTCCTCTGGGCAAGCCCGGGTCCCAGATCCTGTTGTGCCTGTGAATAGGCTGCAGGGGGACGGTGAAGACCAGCAACAGCTTTCAGGGCTGCCACCTTCCGTGTGGGACAAGGAGCCGGACGTGTGCCTTTTCGGAATCAGGCTCTGCCGAGGAAGAGAGCCATGAGATGTTCCTCCCATGGGCATGCCCGGGTCCTGAATCCTGTTGTGCCTCTGAATAGGCTGCAGGGGGACGGTGAAGACCAGCAACAGCTTTCAGGGCTGCCACCTTCCGTGTGGGACAAGGAGCCGGACGTGTGCCTTTTCGGAATCAGGCTCTGCCGAGGACGAGAGCCATGAGATGTTCCTCCTCTCAGCAAGCCCGGGTCCCAGATCCTGTTGTGCCTGTGAATAGGCTGCAGGGGGACGGTGAAGACCAGCAACAGCTTTCAGGGCTGCCACCTTCCGTGTGGGACAAGGAGCCGGACATGTGCCTTTTCGGAATCAGGATCTGCCGAGGAAGAGATCCATTAGATGTTCCTCCTCTGGGCATGCCCGGGTCCTGAATCCTGTTGTGCCTCTGAATAGGCTGCAGGGGGACGGTGAAGACCAGCAACAGCTTTCAGGGCTGCCACCTTCCGTGTGGGACAAGGAGCCGGACGTGTGCCTTTTCGGAATCAGGCTCTGCCGAGGACGAGAGCCATGAGATGTTCCTCCTCTGGGCAAGCCCGGGTCCCAGATCCTGTTGTGCCTGTGAATAGGCTGCAGGGGGACAGTGAAGACCAGCAACAGCTTTCAGGGCTGCCACCTTCCGTGTGGGACAAGGAGCCGGACGTGTGCCTTTTCGGAATCAGGCTCTGCCGAGGACGAGAGCCATGAGATGTTCCTCCTCTGGGCATGCCCGGGTCCTGAATCCTGTTGTGCCTGTGAATAGGCTGCAGGGGGACGGTGAAGACCAGCAACAGCTTTCAGGGCTGCCACCTTCCGTGTGGGACAAGGAGCCGGACGTGTGCCTTTTCGGAATCAGGCTCTGCCGAGGACGAGAGCCATGAGATGTTCCTCCTCTCAGCAAGCCCGGGTCCCAGATCCTGTTGTGCCTGTGAATAGGCTGCAGGGGGACAGTGAAGACCAGCAACAGCTTTCAGGGCTGCCACCTTCCGTGTGGGACAACGAGCCGGACGTGTGCCTTTTCGGAATCAGGCTCTGCCGAGGACGAGATCCATGACATGTTCCTCCTCTGGGCATGCCCGGGTCCCAGATCCTGTTGTGCCTGTGAATAGGCTGCAGGGGGACGGTGAAGACCAGCAACATCTTTCAGGGCTGCCAACTTCCGTGTGGGACAAGGAGCCAGACGTGTGCCTTTTCGGAATCAGGCTCTGCCGAGGACGAGAGCCATGAGATGTTCCTCCTCTGGGCAAGCCCAGGTCCCAGATCCTGTTGTGCGTGTGAATAGGCTGCAGGGGGACGGTGAAGACCAGCAACAACTTTCAGGGCTGTCACCTTCCGTGTGGGACAAGGAGCCGGACGTGTGCCTTTTCGGAATCAGACTCTGCCGAGGAATAGATCCATGAGATGTTCCTCCTCTGGGCAAGCCCGGGTCCCAGATCCTGTTGTGCTTGTGAATAGGCTGCAGGGGGACGGTGAAGACCAGCAACAGCTTTCAGGGCTGCCACCTTCCGTGTGGGACAAGGAGCCGGACGTGTGCCTTTTCGGAATCAGGCTCTGCCGAGGAAGAGAGCCATGAAATGTTCCTCCTCTGGGCATGCCCGGGTCCTGAATCCTGTTGTGCCTCTGAATAGGCTGCAGGGGGCGGTGAAGACCAGCAACAGCTTTCAGGGCTGCCACCTTCTGTGTGGGACAAGGAGCCGGACGTGTGCCTTTTCGGAATCAGGCTCTGCCGAGGACGAGAGCCATGAGATGTTCCTCCTCTGGGCATGCCCGGGTCCCAGATCCTGTTGTGCCTGTGAATAGGCTGCAGGGAGACGGTGAAGACCAGCAACAGCTTTCAGGGCTGCCACCTTCCGTGTGGGACAAGGAGCCGGACGTGTGCCTTTTCGGAATCAGGCTCTGCCGAGGACGAGAGCCATGAGATGTTCCTCCTCTGGGCATGCCCGGGTCCTGAATCCTGTTGTGCCTGTGAATAGGCTGCAGGGGGACGGTGAAGACCAGCAACAGCTTTCAGGGCTGCCACCTTCCGTGTGGGACAAGGAGCCGGACGTGTGCCTTTTCGGAATCAGGCTCTGCCGAGGACGAGAGCCATGAGATGTTCCTCCTCTCAGCAAGCCCGGGTCCCAGATCCTGTTGTGCTTGTGAATAGGCTGCAGGGGGACGGTGAAGACCAGCAACAGCTTTCAGGGCTGCCACCTTCCGTGTGGGACAAGGAGCCGGACGTGTGCCTTTTCGGAATCAGGCTCTGCCGAGGAAGAGATCCATTAGATGTTCCTCCTCTGGGCATGCCCGGGTCCTGAATCCTGTTGTGCCTCTGAATAGGCTGCAGGGGGACGGTGAAGACCAGCAACAGCTTTCAGGGCTGCCACCTTCCGTGTGGGACAAGGAGCCGGACGTGTGCCTTTTCGGAATCAGGCTCTGCCGAGGACGAGAGCCATGAGATGTTCCTCCTCTGGGCATGCCCGGGTCCCAGATCCTGTTGTGCCTGTGAATAGGCTGCAGGGAGACGGTGAAGACCAGCAACAGCTTTCAGGGCTGCCACCTTCCGTGTGGGACAAGGAGCCGGACGTGTGCCTTTTCGGAATCAGGCTCTGCCGAGGACGAGAGCCATGAGATGTTCCTCCTCTGGGCATGCCCGGGTCCTTAATCCTGTTGTGCCTGTGAATAGGCTGCAGGGGGACGGTGAAGACCAGCAACAGCTTTCAGGGCTGCCACCTTCCGTGTGGGACAAGGAGCCGGACGTGTGCCTTTTCGGAATCAGGCTCTGCCGAGGACGAGAGCCATGAGATGTTCCTCCTCTCAGCAAGCCCGGGTCCCAGATCCTGTTGTGCCTGTGAATAGGCTGCAGGGGGACAGTGAAGACCAGCAACAGCTTTCAGGGCTGCCACCTTCCGTGTGGGACAAGGAGCCGGACGTGTGCCTTTTCGGAATCAGGCTCTACCGAGGATGAGATCCATGACATGTTCCTCCTCTGGGCATGCCCGGGTCCCAGATCCTGTTGTGCCTGTGAATAGGCTGCAGGGGGACCGTGAAGACCAGCAACATCTTTCAGGGCTGCCAACTTCAGTGTGGGACAAGGAGCCGGACGTGTGCCTTTTCGGAATCAGGCTCTGCCGAGGACGAGAGCCATGAGATGTTCCTCCTCTGGGCAAGCCCGGGTCCCAGACCCTGTTGTGCCTGTGAATAGGCTGCAGGGGAACGGTGAAGACCAGCAACAGCTTTCAGGGCTGCCACCTTCCGTGTGGGACAAGGAGCCGGACGTGTGCCTTTTCGGAATCAGGCTCTGCCGAGGACGAGAGCCATGAGATGTTCCTCCTCTGGGCAAGCCCGGGTCCCAGATCCTGTTGTGCCTGTGAATAGGCTGCAGGGGGACGGTGAAGACCAGCAACAGCTTTCAGGGCTGCCACCTTCCGTGTGGGACAAGGAGCCGGACGTGTGCCTTTTCGGAATCAGGCTCTGCCGAGGAAGAGAGCCATGAGATGTTCCTCCTCTGGGCATGCCCGGGTCCTGAATCCTGTTGTGCCTCTGAATAGGCTGCAGGGGGACGGTGAAGACCAGCAACAGCTTTCAGGGCTGCCACCTTCCGTGTGGGACAAGGAGCCGGACGTGTGCCTTTTCGGAATCAGGCTCTGCCGAGGACGAGAGCCATGAGATCTTCCTCCTCTCAGCAAGCCCGGGTCCCAGATCCTGTTGTGCCTGTGAATAGGCTGCAGGGGGACGGTGAAGACCAGCAACAGCTTTCAGGGCTGCCACCTTCCGTGTGGGACAAGGAGCCGGACGTGTGCCTTTTCGGAATCAGGCTCTGCCGAGGACGAGAGCCATGAGATGTTCCTCCTCTGGACATGCCCGGGTCCCAGATCCTGTTGTGCCTGTGAATAGGCTGCAGGGAGACGGTGAAGACCAGCAACAGCTTTCAGGGCTGCCACCTTCCGTGTGGGACAAGGAGCCGGACGTGTGCCTTTTCGGAATCAGGCTCTGCCGAGGACGAGAGCCATGAGATGTTCCTCCTCTGGGCATGCCCGGGTCCTGACTCCTGTTGTGCCTGTGAATAGGCTGCAGGGGGACGGTGAAGACCAGCAACAGCTTCCAGGGCTGCCACCTTCCGTGTGGGACAAGGAGCCGGACGTGTGCCTTTTCGGAATCAGGCTCTGCCGAGGACGAGAGCCATGAGATGTTCCTCCTCTCAGCAAGCCCGGGTCCCAGATCCTGTTGTGCCTGTGAATAGGCTGCAGGGGGACAGTGAAGACCAGCAACAGCTTTCAGGGCTGCCACCTTCCGTGTGGGACAACGAGCCGGACGTGTGCCTTTTCGGAATCAGGCTCTGCCGAGGACGAGATCCATGACATGTTCCTCCTCTGGGCATGCCCGGGTCCCAGATCCTGTTGTGCCTGTGAATAGGCTGCAGGGGGACGGTGAAGACCAGCAACATCTTTCAGGGCTGCCAACTTCCGTGTGGGACAAGGAGCCAGACGTGTGCCTTTTCGGAATCAGGCTCTGCCGAGGACGAGAGCCATGAGATGTTCCTCCTCTGGGCAAGCCCAGGTCCCAGATCCTGTTGTGCGTGTGAATAGGCTGCAGGGGGACGGTGAAGACCAGCAACAACTTTCAGGGCTGTCACCTTCCGTGTGGGACAAGGAGCCGGACGTGTGCCTTTTCGGAATCAGACTCTGCCGAGGAATAGATCCATGAGATGTTCCTCCTCTGGGCAAGCCCGGGTCCCAGATCCTGTTGTGCTTGTGAATAGGCTGCAGGGGGACGGTGAAGACCAGCAACAGCTTTCAGGGCTGCCACCTTCCGTGTGGGACAAGGAGCCGGACGTGTGCCTTTTCGGAATCAGGCTCTGCCGAGGAAGAGATCCATTAGATGTTCCTCCTCTGGGCATGCCCGGGTCCTGAATCCTGTTGTGCCTCTGAATAGGCTGCAGGGGGACGGTGAAGACCAGCAACAGCTTTCAGGGCTGCCACATTCTGTGTGGGACAAGGAGCCGGACGTGTGCCTTTTCGGAATCAGGCTCTGCCGAGGACGAGAGCCATGAGATGTTCCTCCTCTGGGCATGCCCGGGTCCCAGATCCTGTTGTGCCTGTGAATAGGCTGCAGGGAGACGGTGAAGACCAGCAACAGCTTTCAGGGCTGCCACCTTCCGTGTGGGACAAGGAGCCGGACGTGTGCCTTTTCGGAATCAGGCTCTGCCGAGGACGAGAGCCATGAGATGTTCCTCCTCTGGGCATGCCCGGGTCCTGAATCCTGTTGTGCCTGTGAATAGGCTGCAGGGGGACGGTGAAGACCAGCAACAGCTTTCAGGGCTGCCACCTTCCGTGTGGGACAAGGAGCCGGACGTGTGCCTTTTCGGAATCAGGCTCTGCCGAGGACGAGAGCCATGAGATGTTCCTCCTCTCAGCAAGCCCGGGTCCCAGATCCTGTTGTGCCTGTGAATAGGCTGCAGGGGGACAGTGAAGACCAGCAACAGCTTTCAGGGCTGCCACCTTCCGTGTGGGACAAGGAGCCGGACGTGTGCCTTTTCGGAATCAGGCTCTGCCGAGGACGAGAGCCATGAGATGTTCCTCCTCTGGGCAAGCCCGGGTCCCAGATCCTGTTGTGCCTGTGAATAGGCTGCAGGGGGACGGTGAAGACCAGCAACAGCTTTCAGGGCTGCCACCTTCCGTGTGGGACAAGGAGCCGGACGTGTGCCTTTTCGGAATCAGGCTCTGCCGAGGAAGAGAGCCATGAGATGTTCCTCCCCTGGGCATGCCCGGGTCCTGAATCCTGTTGTGCCTCTGAATAGGCTGCAGGGGGACGGTGAAGACCAGCAACAGCTTTCAGGTCTGCCACCTTCCGTGTGGGACAAGGAGCCGGACGTGTGCCTTTTCGGAATCAGGCTCTGCCGAGGACGAGAGCCATGAGATGTTCCTCCTCTCAGCAAGCCCGGGTCCCAGATCCTGTTGTGCCTGTGAATAGGCTGCAGGGGGACGGTGAAGACCAGCAACAGCTTTCAGGGCTGCCACCTTCCGTGTGGGACAAGGAGCCGGACGTGTGCCTTTTCGGAATCAGGATCTGCCGAGGAAGAGATCCATTAGATGTTCCTCCTCTGGGCATGCCCGGGTCCTGAATCCTGTTGTGCCTCTGAATAGGCTGCAGGGGGACGGTGAAGACCAGCAACAGCTTTCAGGGCTGCCACCTTCTGTGTGGGACAAGGAGCCGGACGTGTGCCTTTTCGGAATCAGGCTCTGCCGAGGACGAGAGCCATGAGATGTTCCTCCTCTGGGCATGCCCGGGTCCCAGATCCTGTTGTGCCTGTGAATAGGCTGCAGGGAGACGGTGAAGACCAGCAACAGCTTTCAGGGCTGCCACCTTCCGTGTGGGACAAGGAGCCGGACGTGTGCCTTTTCGGAATCAGGCTCTGCCGAGGACGAGAGCCATGAGATGTTCCTCCTCTGGGCATGCCCGGGTCCTGAATCCTGTTGTGCCTGTGAATAGGCTGCAGGGGGACGGTGAAGACCAGCAACAGCTTTCAGGGCTGCCACCTTCCGTGTGGGACAAGGAGCCGGACGTGTGCCTTTTCGGAATCAGGCTCTGCCGAGGACGAGAGCCATGAGATGTTCCTCCTCTCAGCAAGCCCGGGTCCCAGATCCTGTTGTGCCTGTGAATAGGCTGCAGGGGGACAGTGAAGACCAGCAACAGCTTTCAGGGCTGCCACCTTCCGTGTGGGACAAGGAGCCGGACGTGTGCCTTTTCGGAATCAGGCTCTGCCGAGGACGAGAGCCATGAGATGTTCCTCCTCTGGGCATGCCCGGGTCCTGAATCCTGTTGTGCCTGTGAATAGGCTGCAGGGGAACGGTGAAGACCAGCAACAGCTTTCAGGGCTGCCACCTTCCGTGTGGGACAAGGAGCCGGACGTGTGCCTTTTCGGAATCAGGCTCTGCCGAGGACGAGAGCCATGAGATGTTCCTCCTCTGGGCAAGCCCGGGTCCCAGATCCTGTTGTGCCTGTGAATAGGCTGCAGGGGGACGGTGAAGACCAGCAACAGCTTTCAGGGCTGCCACCTTCCGTGTGGGACAAGGAGCCGGACGTGTGCCTTTTCGGAATCAGGCTCTGCCGAGGAAGAGAGCCATGAGATGTTCCTCCCCTGGGCATGCCCGGGTCCTGAATCCTGTTGTGCCTCTGAATAGGCTGCAGGGGGACGGTGAAGACCAGCAACAGCTTTCAGGGCTGCCACCTTCCGTGTGGGACAAGGAGCCGGACGTGTGCCTTTTCGGAATCAGGCTCTGCCGAGGACGAGAGCCATGAGATGTTCCTCCTCTCAGCAAGCCCGGGTCCCAGATCCTGTTGTGCCTGTGAATAGGCTGCAGGGGGACGGTGAAGACCAGCAACAGCTTTCAGGGCTGCCACCTTCCGTGTGGGACAAGGAGCCGGACGTGTGCCTTTTCGGAATCAGGATCTGCCGAGGAAGAGATCCATGACATGTTCCTCCTCTGGGCATGCCCAGGTCCCGAATCCTGTTGTGCCTGTGAACAGGCTGCAGGGGGATGGTGAAGACTAGTAACAGCTTTCAGGGCTGCCACCTTCCGTGTGGGACAAGGAGCCGGACGTGTGCCTTTTCGGAATCAGGCTCTGCCGAGGACGAGAGCCCTGAGATGTTCCTCCTCTGGGCAAGGCCAGGTCCCAGATCCTGTTGTGCGTGTGAATAGGCTGCAGGGGGACGGTGAAGACCAGCAACAGCTTTCAGGACTGCCACCTTCCGTGTGGGACAAGGAGCCGGACGTGTGCCTTTTCGGAATCAGGCTCTGCCGAGGACGAGAGCCATGAGATGTTCCTCCTCTGGACATGCCCGGGTCCCAGATCCTGTTGTGCCTGTGAATAGGCTGCAGGGAGACGGTGAAGACCAGCAACAGCTTTCAGGGCTGCCACCTTCCGTGTGGGACAAGGAGCCGGACGTGTGCCTTTTCGGAATCAGGCTCTGCCGAGGACGAGAGCCATGAGATGTTCCTCCTCTGGGCATGCCCGGGTCCTGACTCCTGTTGTGCCTGTGAATAGGCTGCAGGGGGACGGTGAAGACCAGCAACAGCTTCCAGGGCTGCCACCTTCCGTGTGGGACAAGGAGCCGGACGTGTGCCTTTTCGGAATCAGGCTCTGCCGAGGACGAGAGCCATGAGATGTTCCTCCTCTCAGCAAGCCCGGGTCCCAGATCCTGTTGTGCCTGTGAATAGGCTGCAGGGGGACAGTGAAGACCAGCAACAGCTTTCAGGGCTGCCACCTTCCGTGTGGGACAAGGAGCCGGACGTGTGCCTTTTCGGAATCAGGCTCTGCCGAGGACGAGATCCATGACATGTTCCTCCTCTGGGCATGCCCGGGTCCCAGATCCTGTTGTGCCTGTGAATAGGCTGCAGGGGGACGGTGAAGACCAGCAACAACTTTCAGGGCTGTCACCTTCCGTGTGGGACAAGGAGCCGGACGTGTGCCTTTTCGGAATCAGACTCTGCCGAGGAATAGATCCATGAGATGTTCCTCCTCTGGGCAAGCCCGGGTCCCAGATCCTGTTGTGCTTGTGAATAGGCTGCAGGGGGACGGTGAAGACCAGCAACAGCTTTCAGGGCTGCCACCTTCCGTGTGGGACAAGGAGCCGGACGTGTGCCTTTTCGGAATCAGGCTCTGCCGAGGAAGAGATCCATTAGATGTTCCTCCTCTGGGCATGCCCGGGTCCTGAATCCTGTTGTGCCTCTGAATAGGCTGCAGGGGGACGGTGAAGACCAGCAACAGCTTTCAGGGCTGCCACCTTCTGTGTGGGACAAGGAGCCGGACGTGTGCCTTTTTGAATCAGGCTCTGCCGAGGACGAGAGCCATGAGATGTTCCTCCTCTGGGCATGCCCGGGTCCCAGATCCTGTTGTGCCTGTGAATAGGCTGCAGGGAGACGGTGAAGACCAGCAACAGCTTTCAGGGCTGCCACCTTCCGTGTGGGACAAGGAGCCGGACGTGTGCCTTTTCGGAATCAGGCTCTGCCGAGGACGAGAGCCATGAGATGTTCCTCCTCTGGGCATGCCCGGGTCCTGAATCCTGTTGTGCCTGTGAATAGGCTGCAGGGGGACGGTGAAGACCAGCAACAGCTTTCAGGGCTGCCACCTTCCGTGTGGGACAAGGAGCCGGACGTGTGCCTTTTCGGAATCAGGCTCTGCCGAGGACGAGAGCCATGAGATGTTCCTCCTCTCAGCAAGCCCGGGTCCCAGATCCTGTTGTGCCTGTGAATAGGCTGCAGGGGGACAGTGAAGACCAGCAACAGCTTTCAGGGCTGCCACCTTCCGTGTGGGACAAGGAGCCGGACGTGTGCCTTTTCGGAATCAGGCTCTACCGAGGATGAGATCCATGACATGTTCCTCCTCTGGGCATGCCCGGGTCCCAGATCCTGTTGTGCCTGTGAATAGGCTGCAGGGGGACCGTGAAGACCAGCAACATCTTTCAGGGCTGCCAACTTCAGTGTGGGACAAGGAGCCGGACGTGTGCCTTTTCGGAATCAGGCTCTGCCGAGGACGAGAGCCATGAGATGTTCCTCCTCTGGGCAAGCCCGGGTCCCAGACCCTGTTGTGCCTGTGAATAGGCTGCAGGGGAACGGTGAAGACCAGCAACAGCTTTCAGGGCTGCCACCTTCCGTGTGGGACAAGGAGCCGGACGTGTGCCTTTTCGGAATCAGGCTCTGCCGAGGACGAGAGCCATGAGATGTTCCTCCTCTGGGCAAGCCCGGGTCCCAGATCCTGTTGTGCCTGTGAATAGGCTGCAGGGGGACGGTGAAGACCAGCAACAGCTTTCAGGGCTGCCACCTTCCGTGTGGGACAAGGAGCCGGACGTGTGCCTTTTCGGAATCAGGATCTGCCGAGGAAGAGATCCATGACATGTTCCTCCTCTGGGCATGCCCAGGTCCCGAATCCTGTTGTGCCTGTGAACAGGCTGCAGGGGGATGGTGAAGACTAGTAACAGCTTTCAGGGCTGCCACCTTCCGTGTGGGACAAGGAGCCGGACGTGTGCCTTTTCGGAATCAGGCTCTGCCGAGGACGAGAGCCATGAGATGTTCCTCCTCTGGGCAAGGCCAGGTCCCAGATCCTGTTGTGCGTGTGAATAGGCTGCAGGGGGACGGTGAAGACCAGCAACAGCTTTCAGGGCTGCCACCTTCCGTGTGGGACAAGGAGCCGGACGTGTGCCTTTTCGGAATCAGGCTCTGCCGAGGACGAGAGCCATGAGATGTTCCTCCTCTGGACATGCCCGGGTCCCAGATCCTGTTGTGCCTGTGAATAGGCTGCAGGGGGACGGTGAAGACCAGCAACAGCTTTCAGGGCTGCCACCTTCCGTGTGGGACAAGGAGCCGGACGTGTGCCTTTTCGGAATCAGGCTCTGCCGAGGACGAGAGCCATGAGATGTTCCTCCTCTGGGCATGCCCGGGTCCTGAATCCTGTTGTGCCTGTGAATAGGCTGCAGGGGGACGGTGAAGACCAGCAACAGCTTCCAGGGCTGCCACCTTCCGTGTGGGACAAGGAGCCGGACGTGTGCCTTTTCGGAATCAGGCTCTGCCGAGGACGAGAGCCATGAGATGTTCCTCCTCTCAGCAAGCCCGGGTCCCAGATCCTGTTGTGCCTGTGAATAGGCTGCAGGGGGACGGTGAAGACCAGCAACAGCTTTCAGGGCTGCCACCTTCCGTGTGGGACAAGGAGCCGGACGTGTGCCTTTTCGGAATCAGGCTCTGCCGAGGACGAGATCCATGACATGTTCCTCCTCTGGGCATGCCCGGGTCCCAGATCCTGTTGTGCCTGTGAATAGGCTGCAGGGGGACGGTGAAGACCAGCAACATCTTTCAGGGCTGCCAACTTCCGTGTGGGACAAGGAGCCAGACGTGTGCCTTTTCGGAATCAGGCTCTGCCGAGCACGAGAGCCATGAGATGTTCCTCCTCTGGGCAAGCCCAGGTCCCAGATCCTGTTGTGCGTGTGAATAGGCTGCAGGGGGACGGTGAAGACCAGCAACAACTTTCAGGGCTGTCACCTTCCGTGTGGGACAAGGAGCCGGACGTGTGCCTTTTCGGAATCAGACTCTGCCGAGGAATAGATCCATGAGATGTTCCTCCTCTGGGCAAGCCCGGGTCCCAGATCCTGTTGTGCTTGTGAATAGGCTGCAGGGGGACGGTGAAGACCAGCAACAGCTTTCAGGGCTGCCACCTTCCGTGTGGGACAAGGAGCCGGACGTGTGCCTTTTCGGAATCAGGCTCTGCCGAGGAAGAGATCCATTAGATGTTCCTCCTCTGGGCATGCCCGGGTCCTGAATCCTGTTGTGCCTCTGAATAGGCTGCAGGGGGACGGTGAAGACCAGCAACAGCTTTCAGGGCTGCCACCTTCTGTGTGGGACAAGGAGCCGGACGTGTGCCTTTTCGGAATCAGGCTCTGCCGAGGACGAGAGCCATGAGATGTTCCTCCTCTGGGCATGCCCGGGTCCTGAATCCTGTTGTGCCTGTGAATAGGCTGCAGGGGGACGGTGAAGACCAGCAACAGCTTTCAGGGCTGCCACCTTCCGTGTGGGACAAGGAGCCGGACGTGTGCCTTTTCGGAATCAGGCTCTGCCGAGGACGAGAGCCATGAGATGTTCCTCCTCTCAGCAAGCCCGGGTCCCAGATCCTGTTGTGCCTGTGAATAGGCTGCAGGGGGACAGTGAAGACCAGCAACAGCTTTCAGGGCTGCCACCTTCCGTGTGGGACAAGGAGCCGGACGTGTGCCTTTTCGGAATCAGGCTCTGCCGAGGATGAGATCCATGACATGTTCCTCCTCTGGGCATGCCCGGGTCCCAGATCCTGTTGTGCCTGTGAATAGGCTGCAGGGGGACCGTGAAGACCAGCAACATCTTTCAGGGCTGCCAACTTCAGTGTGGGACAAGGAGCCGGACGTGTGCCTTTTCGGAATCAGGCTCTGCCGAGGACGAGAGCCATGAGATGTTCCTCCTCTGGGCAAGCCCGGGTCCCAGACCCTGTTGTGCCTGTGAATAGGCTGCAGGGGAACGGTGAAGACCAGCAACAGCTTTCAGGGCTGCCACCTTCCGTGTGGGACAAGGAGCCGGACGTGTGCCTTTTCGGAATCAGGCTCTGCCGAGGACGAGAGCCATGAGATGTTCCTCCTCTGGGCAAGCCCGGGTCCCAGATCCTGTTGTGCCTGTGAATAGGCTGCAGGGGGACGGTGAAGACCAGCAACAGCTTTCAGGGCTGCCACCTTCCGTGTGGGACAAGGAGCCGGACGTGTGCCTTTTCGGAATCAGGCTCTGCCGAGGAAGAGAGCCATGAGATGTTCCTCCTCTGGGCATGCCCGGGTCCTGAATCCTGTTGTGCCTCTGAATAGGCTGCAGGGGGACGGTGAAGACCAGCAACAGCTTTCAGGGCTGCCACCTTCCGTGTGGGACAAGGAGCCGGACGTGTGCCTTTTCGGAATCAGGCTCTGCCGAGGACGAGAGCCATGAGATGTTCCTCCTCTCAGCAAGCCCGGGTCCCAGATCCTGTTGTGCCTGTGAATAGGCTGCAGGGGGACGGTGAAGACCAGCAACAGCTTTCAGGGCTGCCACCTTCCGTGTGGGACAAGGAGCCGGACGTGTGCCTTTTCGGAATCAGGATCTGCCGAGGAAGAGATCCATGACATGTTCCTCCTCTGGGCATGCCCAGGTCCCGAATCCTGTTGTGCCTGTGAACAGGCTGCAGGGGGATGGTGAAGACTAGTAGCAGCTTTCAGGGCTGCCACCTTCCGTGTGGGACAAGGAGCCGGACGTGTGCCTTTTCGGAATCAGGCTCTGCCGAGGACGAGAGCCATGAGATGTTCCTCCTCTGGGCAAGGCCAGGTCCCAGATCCTGTTGTGCGTGTGAATAGGCTGCAGGGGGACGGTGAAGACCAGCAACAGCTTTCAGGGCTGCCACCTTCCGTGTGGGACAAGGAGCCGGACGTGTGCCTTTTCGGAATCAGGCTCTGCCGAGGACGAGAGCCATGAGATGTTCCTCCTCTGGACATGCCCGGGTCCCAGATCCTGTTGTGCCTGTGAATAGGCTGCAGGGAGACGGTGAAGACCAGCAACAGCTTTCAGGGCTGCCACCTTCCGTGTGGGACAAGGAGCCGGACGTGTGCCTTTTCGGAATCAGGCTCTGCCGAGGACGAGAGCCATGAGATGTTCCTCCTCTGGGCATGCCCGGGTCCTGAATCCTGTTGTGCCTGTGAATAGGCTGCAGGGGGACGGTGAAGACCAGCAACAGCTTCCAGGGCTGCCACCTTCCGTGTGGGACAAGGAGCCGGACGTGTGCCTTTTCGGAATCAGGCTCTGCCGAGGACGAGAGCCATGAGATGTTCCTCCTCTCAGCAAGCCCGGGTCCCAGATCCTGTTGTGCCTGTGAATAGGCTGCAGGGGGACAGTGAAGACCAGCAACAGCTTTCAGGGCTGCCACCTTCCGTGTGGGACAAGGAGCCGGACGTGTGCCTTTTCGGAATCAGGCTCTGCCGAGGACGAGATCCATGACATGTTCCTCCTCTGGGCATGCCCGGGTCCCAGATCCTGTTGTGCCTGTGAATAGGCTGCAGGGGGACGGTGAAGACCAGCAACATCTTTCAGGGCTGCCAACTTCCGTGTGGGACAAGGAGCCAGACGTGTGCCTTTTCGGAATCAGGCTCTGCCGAGGACGAGAGCCATGAGATGTTCCTCCTCTGGGCAAGCCCAGGTCCCAGATCCTGTTGTGCGTGTGAATAGGCTGCAGGGGGACGGTGAAGACCAGCAACAACTTTCAGGGCTGTCACCTTCCGTGTGGGACAAGGAGCCGGACGTGTGCCTTTTCGGAATCAGACTCTGCCGAGGAATAGATCCATGAGATGTTCCTCCTCTGGGCAAGCCCGGGTCCCAGATCCTGTTGTGCTTGTGAATAGGCTGCAGGGGGACGGTGAAGACCAGCAACAGCTTTCAGGGCTGCCACCTTCCGTGTGGGACAAGGAGCCGGACGTGTGCCTTTTCGGAATCAGGCTCTGCCGAGGAAGAGATCCATTAGATGTTCCTCCTCTGGGCATGCCCGGGTCCTGAATCCTGTTGTGCCTCTGAATAGGCTGCAGGGGGACGGTGAAGACCAGCAACAGCTTTCAGGGCTGCCACCTTCTGTGTGGGACAAGGAGCCGGACGTGTGCCTTTTCGGAATCAGGCTCTGCCGAGGACGAGAGCCATGAGATGTTCCTCCTCTGGGCATGCCCGGGTCCCAGATCCTGTTGTGCCTGTGAATAGGCTGCAGGGAGACGGTGAAGACCAGCAACAGCTTTCAGGGCTGCCACCTTCCGTGTGGGACAAGGAGCCGGACGTGTGCCTTTTCGGAATCAGGCTCTGCCGAGGACGAGAGCCATGAGATGTTCCTCCTCTGGGCATGCCCGGGTCCTGAATCCTGTTGTGCCTGTGAATAGGCTGCAGGGGGACGGTGAAGACCAGCAACAGCTTTCAGGGCTGCCACCTTCTGTGTGGGACAAGGAGCCGGATGTGTGCCTTTTCGGAATCAGGCTCTGCCGAGGACGAGAGCCATGAGATGTTCCTCCTCTGGGCATGCCCGGGTCCTGAATCCTGTTGTGCCTGTGAATAGGCTGCAGGGGGACGGTGAAGACCAGCAACAGCTTTCAGGGCTGCCACCTTCCGTGTGGGACAAGGAGCCGGACGTGTGCCTTTTCGGAATCAGGCTCTGCCGAGGACGAGAGCCATGACATGTTCCTCCTCTGGGCATGCCCGGGTCCCAGATCCTGTTGTGCCTGTGAATAGGCTGCAGGGGGACGGTGAAGACCAGCAACAACTTTCAGGGCTGCCACCTTCCGTGTGGGACAAGGAGCCGGACGTGTGCCTTTTCGGAATCAGGCTCTGCCGAGGAAGAGATCCATGAGATGTTCCTCCTCTGGGCAAGCCCGGGTCCCAGATCCTGTTGTGCCTGTGAATAGGCTGCAGGGGGACGGTGAAGACCAGCAACAGCTTTCAGGGCTGCCACCTTCCGTGTGGGACAAGGAGCCGGACGTGTGCCTTTTCGGAATCAGACTCTGCCGAGGAATAGATCCATGAGATGTTCCTCCTCTAGGCAAGCCCGGGTCCCAGATCCTGTTGTGCTTGTGAATAGGCTGCAGGGGGACGGTGAAGACCAGCAACAGCTTTCAGGGCTGCCACCTTCTGTGTGGGACAAGGAGCCGGACGTGTGCCTTTTCGGAATCAGGCTCTGCCGAGGAAGAGATCCATTAGATGTTCCTCCTCTGGGCATGCCCGGGTCCTGAATCCTGTTGTGCCTGTGAATAGGCTGCAGGGGGACGGTGAAGACCAGCAACAGCTTTCAGGGCTGCCACCTTCCGTGTGGGACAAGGAGCCGGACGTGTGCCTTTTCGGAATCAGGCTCTGCCGAGGACGAGAGCCATGAGATGTTCCTCCTCTGGGCAAGCCCGGGTCCCAGATCCTGTTGTGCCTGTGAATAGGCTGCAGGGGGACGGTGAAGACCAGCAACAGCTTTCAGGGCTGCCACCTTCCGTGTGGGACAAGGAGCCGGACGTGTGCCTTTTCGGAATCAGGCTCTGCCGAGGAAGACAGCCATGAGATGTTCCTCCTCTGGGCATGCCCGGGTCCCAAATCCTGTTGTGCCTGTGAATAGGCTGCAGGGGGACGGTGAAGACCAGCAACAGCTTTCAGGGCTGCCACCTTCCGTGTGGGACAAGGAGCCGGACGTGTGCCTTTTCGGAATCAGGCTCTGCCGAGGACGAGACCCATGACATGTTCCTCCTCTGGGCAAGCCCGGGTCCCAGATCCTGTTGTGCCTGTGAATAGTCTGCAGGGGGACGGTGAAGACCAGCAACAGCTTTCAGGGCTGCCACCTTCCGTGTGGGACAAGGAGCCGGACGTGTGCCTTTTCGGAATCAGGCTCTGCCGAGGAAGAGATCCATGAGATGTTCCTCCTCTGGGCAAGCCCGGGTCCCAGATCCTGTTGTGCCTGTGAATAGGCTGCAGGGGGACGGTGAAGACCAGCAACAGCTTTCAGGGCTGCCACCTTCCGTGTGGGACAAGGAGCCGGACGTGTGCCTTTTCGGAATCAGGCTCTGCCGAGGACGAGAGCCATGAGATGTTCCTCCTCTGGGCAAGCCCGGGTCCCAGATCCTGTTGTGGCTGTGAATAGGCTGCAGGGGGACGGTGAAGACTAGCAACAGCTTTCAGGGCTGCCACCTTCCGTGTGGGACAAGGAGCCGGACGTGTGCCTTTTCGGAATCAGGATCTGCCGAGGAAGAGATCCATGACATGTTCCTCCTCTGGGCATGCCCAGGTCCCGAATCCTGTTGTGCCTGTGAATAGGCTGCAGGGGGACGGTGAAGACCAGCAACAGCTTTCAGGGCTGCCACCTTCGTTGTGGGACAAGGAGCCGGACGTGTGCCTTTTCGGAATCAGGCTCTGCCGAGGACGAGACCCATGACATGTTCCTCCTCTGGGCATGCCCGGGTCCCAGATCCTGTTGTGCCTCTGAATAGGCTGCAGGGGGACGGTGAAGACCAGCAACAGCTTTCAGGGCTGCCACCTTCCGTGTGGGACAAGGAGCCGGACGTGTGCCTTTTCGGAATCAGACTCTGCCGAGGAATAGATCCATGAGATGTTCCTCCTCTGGGCAAGCCCGGGTCCCAGATCCTGTTGTGCTTGTGAATAGGCTGCAGGGGGACGGTGAAGACCAGCAACAGCTTTCAGGGCTGCCACCTTCTGTGTGGGACAAGGAGCCGGACGTGTGCCTTTTCGGAATCAGGCTCTGCCGAGGACGAGATCCATTAGATGTTCCTCCTCTGGGCATGCCCGGGTCCTGAATCCTGTTGTGCCTGTGAATAGGCTGCAGGGGGACGGTGAAGACCAGCAACAGCTTTCAGGGCTGCCACCTTCTGTGTGGGACAAGGAGCCGGACGTGTGCCTTTTCGGAATCAGGCTCTGCCGAGGACGAGAGCCATGAGATGTTCCTCCTCTGGGCATGCCCGGGTCCTGAATCCTGTTGTGCCTGTGAATAGGCTGCAGGGGGACGGTGGAGACCAGCAACAGCTTTCAGGGCTGCCACCTTCCGTGTGGGACAAGGAGCCGGACGTGTGCCTTTTCGGAATCAGGCTCTGCCGAGGACGAGAGCCATGACATGTTCCTCCTCTGGGCATGCCCGGGTCCCAGATCCTGTTGTGCCTGTGAATAGGCTGCAGGGGGACGGTGAAGACCAGCAACAACTTTCAGGGCTGCCACCTTCCGTGTGGGACAAGGAGCCGGACGTGTGCCTTTTCGGAATCAGGCTCTGCCGAGGAAGAGATCCATGAGATGTTCCTCCTCTGGGCAAGCCCGGGACCCAGATCCTGTTGTGCCTGTGAATAGGCTGCAGGGGGACGGTGAAGACCAGCAACAGCTTTCAGGGCTGCCACCTTCCGTGTGGGACAAGGAGCCGGACGTGTGCCTTTTCGGAATCAGGCTCTGCCGAGGACGAGAGCCATGAGATGTTCCTCCTCTGGGCAAGCCCGGGTCCCAGATCCTGTTGTGCCTGTGAATAGGCTGCAGGGGGACGGTGAAGACCAGCAACAGCTTTCAGGGCTGCCACCTTCCGTGTGGGACAAGGAGCCGGACGTGTGCCTTTTCGGAATCAGGCTCTGCCGAGGAAGAGAGCCATGAGATGTTCCTCCTCTGGGCATGCCCGGGTCCTGAATCCTGTTGTGCCTCTGAATAGGCTGCAGGGGGACGGTGAAGACCAGCAACAGCTTTCAGGGCTGCCACCTTCCGTGTGGGACAAGGAGCCGGACGTGTGCCTTTTCGGAATCAGGCTCTGCCGAGGCCGAGAGCCATGAGATGTTCCTCCTCTCAGCAAGCCCGGGTCCCAGATCCTGTTGTACCTGTGAATAGGCTGCAGGGGGACGGTGAAGACCAGCAACAGCTTTCAGGGCTGCCACCTTCCGTGTGGGACAAGGAGCCGGACGTGTGCCTTTTCGGAATCAGGCTCTGCCGAGGACGAGAGCCATGAGATGTTCCTCCTCTCAGCAAGCCCGGGTCCCAGATCCTGTTGTGCCTGTGAATAGGCTGCAGGGGGACAGTGAAGACCAGCAACAGCTTTCAGGGCTGCCACCTTCCGTGTGGGACAAGGAGCCGGACGTGTGCCTTTTCGGAATCAGGCTCTGCCGAGGACGAGATCCATGACATGTTCCTCCTCTGGGCATGCCCGGGTCCCAGATCCTGTTGTGCCTGTGAATAGGCTGCAGGGGGACGGTGAAGACCAGCAACATCTTTCAGGGCTGCCAACTTCCGTGTGGGACAAGGAGCCGGACGTGTGCCTTTTCGGAATCAGGCTCTGCCGAGGACGAGAGCCATGAGATGTTCCTCCTCTGGGCAAGCCCAGGTCCCAGATCCTGTTGTGCGTGTGAATAGGCTGCAGGGGGACGGTGAAGACCAGCAACAACTTTCAGGGCTGTCACCTTCCGTGTGGGACAAGGAGCCGGACGTGTGCCTTTTCGGAATCAGACTCTGCCGAGGAATAGATCCATGAGATGTTCCTCCTCTGGGCAAGCCCGGGTCCCAGATCCTGTTGTGCTTGTGAATAGGCTGCAGGGGGGCGGTGAAGACCAGCAACAGCTTTCAGGGCTGCCACCTTCTGTGTGGGACAAGGAGCCGGACGTGTGCCTTTTCGGAATCAGGCTCTGCCGAGGAAGAGATCCATTAGATGTTCCTCCTCTGGGCATGCCCGGGTCCTGAATCCTGTTGTGCCTGTGAATAGGCTGCAGGGGGACGGTGAAGACCAGCAACAGCTTTCAGGGCTGCCACCTTCGGTGTGGGACAAGGAGCCGGACGTGTGCCTTTTCGGAATCAGGCTCTGCCGAGGACGAGAGCCATGAGATGTTCCTCCTCTGGGCATGCCCGGGTCCTGAATCCTGTTGTGCCTGTGAATAGGCTGCAGGGGGACGGTGAAGACCAGCAACAGCTTTCAGGGCTGCCACCTTCCGTGTGAGACAAGGAGCCGGACGTGTGCCTTTTCGGAATCAGGCTCTGCCGAGGACGAGATCCATGAGATGTTCCTCCTCTGGGCAAGCCCGGGTCCCAGATCCTGTTGTGCCTGTGAATAGGCTGCAGGGGGACGGTGAAGACCAGCAACAGCTTTCAGGGCTGCCACCTTCCGTGTGGGACAAGGAGCCGGACGTGTGCCTTTTCGGAATCAGGCTCTGCCGAGGACGAGAGCCATGAGATGTTCCTCCTCTGGGCAAGCCCGGGTCCCAGATCCTGTTGTGCCTGTGAATAGGCTGCAGGGGGACGGTGAAGACCAGCAACAGCTTTCAGGGCTGCCACCTTCCGTGTGGGACAAGGAGCCGGACGTGTGCCTTTTCGGAATCAGGCTCTGCCGAGGAAGAGAGCCATGAGATGTTCCTCCTCTGGGCATGCCCGGGTCCCAAATCCTGTTGTGCCTGTGAATAGGCTGCAGGGGGACGGTGAAGACCAGCAACAGCTTTCAGGGCTGCCACCTTCCGTGTGGGACAAGGAGCCGGACGTGTGCCTTTTCGGAATCAGGCTCTGCCGAGGACGAGACCCATGACATGTTCCTCCTCTGGGCAAGCCCGGGTCCCAGATCCTGTTGTGCCTGTGAATAGTCTGCAGGGGGACGGTGAAGGCCAGCAACAGCTTTCAGGGCTGCCACCTTCCGTGTGGGACAAGGAGCCGGACGTGTGCCTTTTCGGAATCAGGCTCTGCCGAGGAAGAGATCCATGAGATGTTCCTCCTCTGGGCATGCCCAGGTCCCGAATCCTGTTGTGCCTGTGAATAGGCTGCAGGGGGACGGTGAAGACCAGTAACAGCTTTCAGGGCTGCCACCTTCCGTGTGGGACAAGGAGCCGGACGTGTGCCTTTTCGGAATCAGGATCTGCCGAGGAAGAGATCCATGACATGTTCCTCCTCTGGGCATGCCCAGGTCCCGAATCCTGTTGTGCCTGTGAATAGGCTGCAGGGGGACGGTGAAGACCAGTAACAGCTTTCAGGGCTGCCACCTTCCGTGTGGGACAAGGAGCCGGACGTGTGCCTTTTCGGAATCAGGTTCTGCCGAGGACGAGAGCCATGAGATGTTCCTCCTCTGGGCATGCCCGGGTCCCAGATCCTTTTGTGCCTGTGAATAGGCTGCAGGGGGACGGTGAAGACCAGCAACAGCTTTCAGGGCTGCCACCTTCCGTGTGGGACAAGGAGCCGGACGTGTGCCTTTTCGGAATCAGGATCTGCCGAGGAAGAGAGCCATGAGATGTTCCTCCTCTGGGCATGCCCAGGTCCCGAATCCTGTTGTGCCTGTGAATAGGCTGCAGGGGGACGGTGAAGACCAGCAACAGCTTTCAGGGCTGCCACCTTCCGTGTGGGACAAGGAGCCGGACGTGTGCCTTTTCGGAATCAGGCTCTGCCGAGGACGAGACCCATGACATGTTCCTCCTCTGGGCGTGCCCGGGTCCCAGATCCTGTTGTGCCTGTGAATAGGCTGCAGGGGGACGGTGAAGACCAGCAACAACTTTCAGGGCTGCCACCTTCCGTGTGGGACAAAGAGCCGGACGTGTGCCTTTCCGGAATCAGACTCTGCCGAGGAAGAGATCCATGAGATGTTCCTCCTCTGGGCAAGCCCGGGTCCCAGATCCTGTTGTGCCTGTGAATAGGCTGCAGGGGGACGGTGAAGACCAGCAACAACTTTCAGGGCTGCCACCTTCCGTGTGGGACAAAGAGCCGGACGTGTGCCTTTTCGGAATCAGACTCTGCCGAGGAAGAGATCCATGAGATGTTCCTCCTCTGGGCAAGCCCGGGTCCCAGATCCTGTTGTGCCTCTGAATAGGCTGCAGGGGGACGGTGAAGACCAGCAACAGCTTCCAGGGCTGCAACCTTCCGTGTGGGACAAGGAGCCGGACGTGTGCCTTTTCGGAATCAGGCTCTGCCGAGGAAGAGAGCCATGAGATGTTCCTCCTCTGGGCATGCCCGGGTCCTGAATCCTGTTGTGCCTCTGAATAGGCTGCAGGGGGACGGTGAAGACCAGCAACAGCTTTCAGGGCTGCCACCTTCCGTGTGGGACAAGGAGCCGGACGTGTGCCTTTTCGGAATCAGGCTCTGCCGAGGAAGAGATCCATGAGATGTTCCTCCTCTGGGCAAGCCCGGGTCCCAGATCCTGTTGTGCCTGTGAATAGGCTGCAGGGGGACGGTGAAGACCAGCAACAGCTTTCAGGGCTGCCACCTTCCGTGTGGGACAAGGAGCCGGACGTGTGCCTTTTCGGAATCAGGGTCTGCCGAGGACGAGAGCCATGAGATGTTCCTCCTCTGGGCAAGCCCGGGTCCCAGATCCTGTTGTGGCTGTGAATAGGCTGCAGGGGGACGGTGAAGACTAGCAACAGCTTTCAGGGATGCCACCTTCCGTGTGGGACAAGGAGCCGGACGTGTGCCTTTTCGGAATCAGGATCTGCCGAGGAAGAGATCCATGACATGTTCCTCCTCTGGGCATGCCCAGGTCCCGAATCCTGTTGTGCCTGTGAATATGCTGCAGGGGGACGGTGAAGACCAGCAACAGCTTTCAGGGCTGCCACCTTCCGTGTGGGACAAAGAGCCGGACGTGTGCCTTTTCGGAATCAGGCTCTGCCGAGGACGAGACCCATGACATGTTCCTCCTCTGGGCATGCCCGGGTCCCAGATCCTGTTGTGCCTGTGAATAGGCTGCAGGGGGACGGTGAAGACCAGCAACAGCTTTCAGGGCTGCCACCTTCCGTGTGGGACAAGGAGCCGGACGTGTGCCTTTTCGGAATCAGGCTCTGCCGAGGACGAGAGCCATGAGATGTTCCTCCTCTGGGCATGCCCGGGTCCTGAATCCTGTTGTGCCTGTGAATAGGCTGCAGGGGGACGGTGAAGACCAGCAACAGCTTTCAGGGCTGCCACCTTCCGTGTGAGACAAGGAGCCGGACGTGTGCCTTTTCGGAATCAGGCTCTGCCGAGGACGAGAGCCATGACATGTTCCTCCTCTGGGCATGCCCGGGTCCCAGATCCTGTTGTGCCTGTGAATAGGCTGCAGGGGGACGGTGAAGACCAGCAACAACTTTCAGGGCTGCCACCTTCCGTGTGGGACAAGGAGCCGGACGTGTGCCTTTTCGGAATCAGGCTCTGCCGAGGAAGAGATCCATGAGATGTTCCTCCTCTGGGCAAGCCCGGGTCCCAGATCCTGTTGTGCCTGTGAATAGGCTGCAGGGGGACGGTGAAGACCAGCAACAGCTTTCAGGGCTGCCACCTTCCATGTGGGACAAGGAGCCGGACGTGTGCCTTTTCGGAATCAGGCTCTGCCGAGGACGAGAGCCATGAGATGTTCCTCCTCTGGGCAAGCCCGGGTCCCAGATCCTGTTGTGCCTGTGAATAGGCTGCAGGGGGACGGTGAAGACCAGCAACAGCTTTCAGGGCTGCCAACTTCCGTGTGGGACAAGGAGCCGGACGTGTGCCTTTTCGGAATCAGGCTCTGCCGAGGAAGAGAGCCATGAGATGTTCCTCCTCTGGGCATGCCCGGGTCCCAAATCCTGTTGTGCCTGTGAATAGGCTGCAGGGGGACGGTGAAGACCAGCAACAGCTTTCAGGGCTGCCACCTTCCGTGTGGGACAAGGAGCCGGACGTGTGCCTTTTCGGAATCAGGATCTGCCGAGGAAGAGACCCATGACATGTTCCTCCTCTGGGCAAGCCCGGGTCCCAGATCCTGTTGTACCTGTGAATAGGCTGCAGGGGGACGGTGAAGACCAGCAACAGCTTTCAGGGCTGCCACCTTCCGTGTGGGACAAGGAGCCGGACGTGTGCCTTTTCGGAATCAGGCTCTGCCGAGGACGAGAGCCATGAGATGTTCCTCCTCTGGGCAAGCCCGGGTCCCAGATCCTGTTGTGGCTGTGAATAGGCTGCAGGGGGACGGTGAAGACTAGCAACAGCTTTCAGGGATGCCACCTTCCGTGTGGGACAAGGAGCCGGACGTGTGCCTTTTCGGAATCAGGATCTGCCAAGGACGAGATCCATGAGATGTTCCTCCTTTGGGCATGCCCAGGTCCCGAATCCTGTTGTGCCTGTGAATATGCTGCAGGGGGACGGTGAAGACCAGCAACAGCTTTCAGGGCTGCCACCTTCCGTGTGGGACAAAGAGCCGGACGTGTGCCTTTTCGGAATCAGGCTCTGCCGAGGACGAGACCCATGACATGTTCCTCCTCTGGGCATGCCCGGGTCCCAGATCCTGTTGTGCCTGTGAATAGGCTGCAGGGGGACGGTGAAGACCAGCAACAGCTTTCAGGGCTGCCACCTTCCGTGTGGGACAAGGAGCCGGACGTGTGCCTTTTCTGAATCTGGCTCTGCCGAGGACGAGAGCCATGAGATGTTCCTCCTCTGGGCATGCCCGGGTCCTGAATCCTGTTGTGCCTGTGAATAGGCTGCAGGGGGACGGTGAAGACCAGCAACAGCTTTCAGGGCTGCCACCTTCCGTGTGATACAAGGAGCCGGACGTGTGCCTTTTCGGAATCAGGCTCTGCCGAGGACGAGAGCCATGACATGTTCCTCCTCTGGGCATGCCCGGGTCCCAGATCCTGTTGTGCCTGTGAATAGGCTGCAGGGGGACGGTGAAGACCAGCAACATCTTTCAGGGCTGCCACCTTCCGTGTGGGACAAGGAGCCGGACGTGTGCCTTTTCGGAATCAGGCTCTGCCGAGGTTGAGATCCATGAGATGTTCCTCCTCTGGGCAAGCCCGGGTCCCAGATCCTGTTGTGCCTGTGAATAGGCTGCAGGGGGACGGTGAAGACCAGCAACAGCTTTCAGGGCTGCCACCTTCCATGTGGGACAAGGAGCCGGACGTGTGCCTTTTCGGAATCAGGCTCTGCCGAGGACGAGAGCCATGAGATGTTCCTCCTCTGGGCAAGCCCGGGTCCCAGATCCTGTTGTGCCTGTGAATAGGCTGCAGGGGGACGGTGAAGACCAGCAACAGCTTTCAGGGCTGCCACCTTCCGTGTGGGACAAGGAGCCGGACGTGTGCCTTTTCGGAATCAGGCTCTGCCGAGGAAGAGAGCCATGAGATGTTCCTCCTCTGGGCATGCCCGGGTCCTGAATCCTGTTGTGCCTCTGAATAGGCTGCAGGGGGACGGTGAAGACCAGCAACAGCTTTCAGGGCTGCCACCTTCCGTGTGGGACAAGGAGCCGGACGTGTGCCTTTTCGGAATCAGGCTCTGCCGAGGCCGAGAGCCATGAGATGTTCCTCCTCTCAGCAAGCCCGGGTCCCAGATCCTGTTGTACCTGTGAATAGGCTGCAGGGGGACGGTGAAGACCAGCAACATCTTTCAGGGCTGCCACCTTCCGTGTGGGACAAGGAGCCGGACGTGTGCCTTTTCGGAATCAGGCTCTGCCGAGGACGAGAGCCATGAGATGTTCCTCCTCTCAGCAAGCCCGGGTCCCAGATCCTGTTGTGCCTGTGAATAGGCTGCAGGGGGACAGTGAAGACCAGCAACAGCTTTCAGGGCTGCCACCTTCCGTGTGGGACAAGGAGCCGGACGTGTGCCTTTTCGGAATCAGGCTCTGCCGAGGACGAGATCCATGACATGTTCCTCCTCTGGGCATGCCCGGGTCCCAGATCCTGTTGTGCCTGTGAATAGGCTGCAGGGGGACGGTGAAGACCAGCAACATCTTTCAGGGCTGCCAACTTCCGTGTGGGACAAGGAGCCGGACGTGTGCCTTTTCGGAATCAGGCTCTGCCGAGGACGAGAGCCATGAGATGTTCCTCCTCTGGGCAAGCCCAGGTCCCAGATCCTGTTGTGCGTGTGAATAGGCTGCAGGGGGACGGTGAAGACCAGCAACAACTTTCAGGGCTGTCACCTTCCGTGTGGGACAAGGAGCCGGACGTGTGCCTTTTCGGAATCAGACTCTGCCGAGGAATAGATCCATGAGATGTTCCTCCTCTGGGCAAGCCCGGGTCCCAGATCCTGTTGTGCTTGTGAATAGGCTGCAGGGGGGCGGTGAAGACCAGCAACAGCTTTCAGGGCTGCCACCTTCTGTGTGGGACAAGGAGCCGGACGTGTGCCTTTTCGGAATCAGGCTCTGCCGAGGAAGAGATCCATTAGATGTTCCTCCTCTGGGCATGCCCGGGTCCTGAATCCTGTTGTGCCTGTGAATAGGCTGCAGGGGGACGGTGAAGACCAGCAACAGCTTTCAGGGCTGCCACCTTCGGTGTGGGACAAGGAGCCGGACGTGTGCCTTTTCGGAATCAGGCTCTGCCGAGGACGAGAGCCATGAGATGTTCCTCCTCTGGGCATGCCCGGGTCCTGAATCCTGTTGTGCCTGTGAATAGGCTGCAGGGGGACGGTGAAGACCAGCAACAGCTTTCAGGGCTGCCACCTTCCGTGTGAGACAAGGAGCCGGACGTGTGCCTTTTCGGAATCAGGCTCTGCCGAGGACGAGATCCATGAGATGTTCCTCCTCTGGGCAAGCCCGGGTCCCAGATCCTGTTGTGCCTGTGAATAGGCTGCAGGGGGACGGTGAAGACCAGCAACAGCTTTCAGGGCTGCCACCTTCCGTGTGGGACAAGGAGCCGGACGTGTGCCTTTTCGGAATCAGGCTCTGCCGAGGACGAGAGCCATGAGATGTTCCTCCTCTGGGCAAGCCCGGGTCCCAGATCCTGTTGTGCCTGTGAATAGGCTGCAGGGGGACGGTGAAGACCAGCAACAGCTTTCAGGGCTGCCACCTTCCGTGTGGGACAAGGAGCCGGACGTGTGCCTTTTCGGAATCAGGCTCTGCCGAGGAAGAGAGCCATGAGATGTTCCTCCTCTGGGCATGCCCGGGTCCCAAATCCTGTTGTGCCTGTGAATAGGCTGCAGGGGGACGGTGAAGACCAGCAACAGCTTTCAGGGCTGCCACCTTCCGTGTGGGACAAGGAGCCGGACGTGTGCCTTTTCGGAATCAGGCTCTGCCGAGGACGAGACCCATGACATGTTCCTCCTCTGGGCAAGCCCGGGTCCCAGATCCTGTTGTGCCTGTGAATAGTCTGCAGGGGGACGGTGAAGGCCAGCAACAGCTTTCAGGGCTGCCACCTTCCGTGTGGGACAAGGAGCCGGACGTGTGCCTTTTCGGAATCAGGCTCTGCCGAGGAAGAGATCCATGAGATGTTCCTCCTCTGGGCATGCCCAGGTCCCGAATCCTGTTGTGCCTGTGAATAGGCTGCAGGGGGACGGTGAAGACCAGTAACAGCTTTCAGGGCTGCCACCTTCCGTGTGGGACAAGGAGCCGGACGTGTGCCTTTTCGGAATCAGGATCTGCCGAGGAAGAGATCCATGACATGTTCCTCCTCTGGGCATGCCCAGGTCCCGAATCCTGTTGTGCCTGTGAATAGGCTGCAGGGGGACGGTGAAGACCAGTAACAGCTTTCAGGGCTGCCACCTTCCGTGTGGGACAAGGAGCCGGACGTGTGCCTTTTCGGAATCAGGTTCTGCCGAGGACGAGAGCCATGAGATGTTCCTCCTCTGGGCATGCCCGGGTCCCAGATCCTTTTGTGCCTGTGAATAGGCTGCAGTGGGACGGTGAAGACCAGCAACAGCTTTCAGGGCTGCCACCTTCCGTGTGGGACAAGGAGCCGGACGTGTGCCTTTTCGGAATCAGGATCTGCCGAGGAAGAGAGCCATGAGATGTTCCTCCTCTGGGCATGCCCAGGTCCCGAATCCTGTTGTGCCTGTGAATAGGCTGCAGGGGGACGGTGAAGACCAGCAACAGCTTTCAGGGCTGCCACCTTCCGTGTGGGACAAGGAGCCGGACGTGTGCCTTTTCGGAATCAGGCTCTGCCGAGGACGAGACCCATGACATGTTCCTCCTCTGGGCGTGCCCGGGTCCCAGATCCTGTTGTGCCTGTGAATAGGCTGCAGGGGGACGGTGAAGACCAGCAACAACTTTCAGGGCTGCCACCTTCCGTGTGGGACAAAGAGCCGGACGTGTGCCTTTTCGGAATCAGACTCTGCCGAGGAAGAGATCCATGAGATGTTCCTCCTCTGGGCAAGCCCGGGTCCCAGATCCTGTTGTGCCTGTGAATAGGCTGCAGGGGGACGGTGAAGACCAGCAACAACTTTCAGGGCTGCCACCTTCCGTGTGGGACAAAGAGCCGGACGTGTGCCTTTTCGGAATCAGACTCTGCCGAGGAAGAGATCCATGAGATGTTCCTCCTCTGGGCAAGCCCGGGTCCCAGATCCTGTTGTGCCTCTGAATAGGCTGCAGGGGGACGGTGAAGACCAGCAACAGCTTCCAGGGCTGCAACCTTCCGTGTGGGACAAGGAGCCGGACGTGTGCCTTTTCGGAATCAGGCTCTGCCGAGGAAGAGAGCCATGAGATGTTCCTCCTCTGGGCATGCCCGGGTCCTGAATCCTGTTGTGCCTCTGAATAGGCTGCAGGGGGACGGTGAAGACCAGCAACAGCTTTCAGGGCTGCCACCTTCCGTGTGGGACAAGGAGCCGGACGTGTGCCTTTTCGGAATCAGGCTCTGCCGAGGAAGAGATCCATGAGATGTTCCTCCTCTGGGCAAGCCCGGGTCCCAGATCCTGTTGTGCCTGTGAATAGGCTGCAGGGGGACGGTGAAGACCAGCAACAGCTTTCAGGGCTGCCACCTTCCGTGTGGGACAAGGAGCCGGACGTGTGCCTTTTCGGAATCAGGCTCTGCCGAGGACGAGAGCCATGAGATGTTCCTCCTCTGGGCAAGCCCGGGTCCCAGATCCTGTTGTGGCTGTGAATAGGCTGCAGGGGGACGGTGAAGACTAGCAACAGCTTTCAGGGATGCCACCTTCCGTGTGGGACAAGGAGCCGGACGTGTGCCTTTTCGGAATCAGGATCTGCCGAGGAAGAGATCCATGACATGTTCCTCCTCTGGGCATGCCCAGGTCCCGAATCCTGTTGTGCCTGTGAATATGCTGCAGGGGGACGGTGAAGACCAGCAACAGCTTTCAGGGCTGCCACCTTCCATGTGGGACAAAGAGCCGGACGTGTGCCTTTTCGGAATCAGGCTCTGCCGAGGACGAGACCCATGACATGTTCCTCCTCTGGGCATGCCCGGGTCCCAGATCCTGTTGTGCCTGTGAATAGGCTGCAGGGGGACGGTGAAGACCAGCAACAGCTTTCAGGGCTGCCACCTTCCGTGTGGGACAAGGAGCCGGACGTGTGCCTTTTCGGAATCAGGCTCTGCCGAGGACGAGAGCCATGAGATGTTCCTCCTCTGGGCATGCCCGGGTCCTGAATCCTGTTGTGCCTGTGAATAGGCTGCAGGGGGACGGTGAAGACCAGCAACAGCTTTCAGGGCTGCCACCTTCCGTGTGAGACAAGGAGCCGGACGTGTGCCTTTTCGGAATCAGGCTCTGCCGAGGACGAGAGCCATGACATGTTCCTCCTCTGGGCATGCCCGGGTCCCAGATCCTGTTGTGCCTGTGAATAGGCTGCAGGGGGACGGTGAAGACCAGCAACAACTTTCAGGGCTGCCACCTTCCGTGTGGGACAAGGAGCCGGACGTGTGCCTTTTCGGAATCAGTCTCTGCCGAGGAAGAGATCCATGAGATGTTCCTCCTCTGGGCAAGCCCGGGTCCCAGATCCTGTTGTGCCTGTGAATAGGCTGCAGGGGGACGGTGAAGACCAGCAACAGCTTTCAGGGCTGCCACCTTCCATGTGGGACAAGGAGCCGGACGTGTGCCTTTTCGGAATCAGGCTCTGCCGAGGACGAGAGCCATGAGATGTTCCTCCTCTGGGCAAGCCCGGGTCCCAGATCCTGTTGTGCCTGTGAATAGGCTGCAGGGGGACGGTGAAGACCAGCAACAGCTTTCAGGGCTGCCAACTTCCGTGTGGGACAAGGAGCCGGACGTGTGCCTTTTCGGAATCAGGCTCTGCCGAGGAAGAGAGCCATGAGATGTTCCTCCTCTGGGCATGCCCGGGTCCCAAATCCTGTTGTGCCTGTGAATAGGCTGCAGGGGGACGGTGAAGACCAGCAACAGCTTTCAGGGCTGCCACCTTCCGTGTGGGACAAGGAGCCGGACGTGTGCCTTTTCGGAATCAGGATCTGCCGAGGACGAGACCCATGACATGTTCCTCCTCTGGGCAAGCCCGGGTCCCAGATCCTGTTGTGCCTGTGAATAGTCTGCAGGGGGACGGTGAAGACCAGCAACAGCTTTCAGGGCTGCCACCTTCCGTGTGGGACAAGGAGCCGGACGTGTGCCTTTTCGGAATCAGGCTCTGCCGAGGACGAGACCCATGACATGTTCCTCCTCTGGGCATGCCCGGGTCCCAGATCCTGTTGTGCCTCTGAATAGGCTGCAGGGGGACGGTGAAGACCAGCAACAGCTTTCAGGGCTGCCACCTTCCGTGTGGGACAAGGAGCCGGACGTGTGCCTTTTCGGAATCAGGTTCTGCCGAGGACGAGAGCCATGAGATGTTCCTCCTCTGGGCATGCCCGGGTCCCAGATCCTTTTGTGCCTGTGAATAGGCTGCAGTGGGACGGTGAAGACCAGCAACAGCTTTCAGGGCTGCCACCTTCCGTGTGGGACAAGGAGCCGGACGTGTGCCTTTTCGGAATCAGGATCTGCCGAGGAAGAGAGCCATGAGATGTTCCTCCTCTGGGCATGCCCAGGTCCCGAATCCTGTTGTGCCTGTGAATAGGCTGCAGGGGGACGGTGAAGACCAGCAACAGCTTTCAGGGCTGCCACCTTCCGTGTGGGACAAGGAGCCGGACGTGTGCCTTTTCGGAATCAGGCTCTGCCGAGGACGAGACCCATGACATGTTCCTCCTCTGGGCGTGCCCGGGTCCCAGATCCTGTTGTGCCTGTGAATAGGCTGCAGGGGGACGGTGAAGACCAGCAACAACTTTCAGGGCTGCCACCTTCCGTGTGGGACAAAGAGCCGGACGTGTGCCTTTTCGGAATCAGGCTCTGCCGAGGAAGAGATCCATGAGATGTTCCTCCTCTGGGCAAGCCCGGGTCCCAGATCCTGTTGTGCCTGTGAATAGGCTGCAGGGGGACGGTGAAGACCAGCAACAACTTTCAGGGCTGCCACATTCCGTGTGGGACAAAGAGCCGGACGTGTGCCTTTTCGGAATCAGACTCTGCCGAGGAAGAGATCCATGAGATGTTCCTCCTCTGGGCAAGCCCGGGTCCCAGATCCTGTTGTGCCTCTGAATAGGCTGCAGGGGGACGGTGAAGACCAGCAACAGCTTCCAGGGCTGCAACCTTCCGTGTGGGACAAGGAGCCGGACGTGTGCCTTTTCGGAATCAGGCTCTGCCGAGGAAGAGAGCCATGAGATGTTCCTCCTCTGGGCATGCCCGGGTCCTGAATCCTGTTGTGCCTCTGAATAGGCTGCAGGGGGACGGTGAAGACCAGCAACAGCTTTCAGGGCTGCCACCTTCCGTGTGGGACAAGGAGCCGGACATGTGCCTTTTCGGAATCAGGCTCTGCCGAGGACGAGAGCCATGAGATGTTCCTCCTCTGGGCAAGCCCGGGTCCCAGATCCTGTTGTGGCTGTGAATAGGCTGCAGGGGGACGGTGAAGACTAGCAACAGCTTTCAGGGATGCCACCTTCCGTGTGGGACAAGGAGCCGGACGTGTGCCTTTTCGGAATCAGGATCTGCCGAGGAAGAGATCCATGACATGTTCCTCCTCTGGGCATGCCCAGGTCCCGAATCCTGTTGTGCCTGTGAATAGGCTGCAGGGGGACGGTGAAGACCAGCAACAGCTTTCAGGGCTGCCACCTTCCGTGTGGGACAAAGAGCCGGACGTGTGCCTTTTCGGAATCAGGCTCTGCCGAGGACGAGACCCATGACATGTTCCTCCTCTGGGCATGCCCGGGTCCCAGATCCTGTTGTGCCTCTGAATAGGCTGCAGTGGGACGGTGAAGACCAGCAACAGCTTTCAGGGCTGCCACCTTCCGTGTGGGACAAGGAGCCGGACGTGTGCCTTTTCGGAATCAGGCTCTGCCGAGGACGAGAGCCATGAGATGTTCCTCCTCTGGGCAAGCCCGGGTCCCAGATCCTGTTGTGGCTGTGAATAGGCTGCAGGGGGACGGTGAAGACCAGCAACAGCTTTCAGGGCTGCCACCTTCCGTGTAGGACAAGGAGCCGGACGTGTGCCTTTTCGGAATCAGGCTCTGCCGAGGAAGAGAGCCATGAGATGTTCCTCCTCTGGGCATGCCCGGGTCCTGAATCCTGTTGTGCCTGTGAATAGGCTGCAGGGGGACGGTGAAGACCAGCAACAGCTTTCAGGGCTGCCACCTTCCGTGTGGGACAAGGAGCCGGACGTGTGCCTTTTCGGAATCAGGCTCTGCCGAGGACGAGAGCCATGAGATGTTCGTCCTCTGGGCATGCCCGGGTCCCAGATCCTGTTGTGGCTGTGAATAGGCTGCAGGGGGACGGTGAAGACTAGCAACAGCTTTCAGGGATGCCACCTTCCGTGTGGGACAAGGAGCCGGACGTGTGCCTTTTCGGAATCAGGATCTGCCGAGGAAGAGATCCATGACATGTTCCTCCTCTGGGCATGCCCAGGTCCCAAATCCTGTTGTGCCTGTGAATAGGCTGCAGGGGGACGGTGAAGACCAGCAACAGCTTTCAGGGCTGCCACCTTCTGTGTGGGACAAGGAGCCGGACGTGTGCCTTTTCGGAATCAGGCTCTGCCGAGGACGAGACCCATGACATGTTCCTCCTCTGGGCAAGCCCGGGTCCCAGATCCTGTTGTGCCTGTGAATAGGGTGCAGGGGGACGGTGAAGACCAGCAACAACTTTCAGGGCTGCCACCTTCCGTGTGGGACAAAGAGCCGGACGTGTGCCTTTTCGGAATCAGGCTCTGCCGAGGACGAGAGCCATGAGATGTTCCTCCTCTGGGCATGCCCGGGTCCTGAATCCTGTTGTGCCTGTGAATAGGCTGCAGGGGGATGATGAAGACCAGCAACAGCTTTCAGGGCTGCCACCTTCCGTGTGGGACAAGGAGCCGGACGTGTGCCTTTTCGGAATCAGGCTCTGCCGAGGACGAGATCCATGAGATGTTCTTCCTCTGGGCAAGCCCGGGTCCCAGATCCTGTTGTGCCTGTGAATAGGCTGCAGGGGGACGGTGAAGACCAGCAACAGCTTTCAGGGCTGCCACCTTCCGTGTGGGACAAGGAGCCGGACGTGTGCCTTTTCGGAATCAGGCTCTGCCGAGGACGAGAGCCATGAGATGTTCCTCCTCTGGGCATGCCCGGGTCCTGAATCCTGTTGTGCCTGTGAATAGGCTGCAGGGGGACGGTGAAGACCAGCAACAGCTTTCAGGGCTGCCACCTTCCGTGTGGGACAAGGAGCCGGACGTGTGCCTTTTCGGAATCAGGCTCTGCCGAGGACGAGAGCCATGAGATGTTCCTCCTCTGGGCAAGCCCAGGTCCCAGATCCTGTTGTGCCTGTGAATAGGCTGCAGGGGGACGGTGAAGACCAGCAACAGCTTCCAGGGCTGCCACCTTCCGTGTGGGACAAGGAGCCGGACGTGTGCCTTTTCGGAATCAGGCTCTGCCGAGGAAGAGATCCATGAGATGTTCCTCCTCTGGGCAAGCCCGGGTCCCAGATCCTGTTGTGCCTGTGAATAGGCTGCAGGGGGACGGTGAAGACCAGCAACAGCTTTCAGGGCTGCCACCTTCCGTGTGGGACAAGGAGCCGGACGTGTGCCTTTTCGGAATCAGGGTCTGCCGAGGACGAGAGCCATGAGATGTTCCTCTTCGGGGCAAGCCCGGGTCCCAAATCCTGTTGTGCCTCTGAATAGGCTGCAGGGGGACGGTGAAGACCAGCAACAGCTTCCAGGGCTGCCACCTTCCGTGTGGGACAAGGAGCCGGACGTGTGCCTTTTCGGAATCAGGATCTGCCGAGGAAGAGATCCATGAGATGTTCCTCCTCTGGGCATGCCCGTGTCCCAGATCCTGTTGTGCCTGTGAATAGGCTGCAGGGGGACGGTGAAGACCAGCAACAGCTTTCAGGGCTGCCACCTTCCGTGTGGGACAAGGAGCCGGACGTGTGCCTTTTCGGAATCAGGCTCTGCCGAGGGCGAGATCCATGAGATGTTCCTCCTCTGGGCAAGCCCGGGTCCCAGATCCTGTTGTGCCTCTGAATAGGCTGCAGGGGGACGGTGAAGACCAGCAACAGCTTTCAGGGCTGCCACCTTCCGTGTGGGACAAGGAGCCGGACGTGTGCCTTTTCGGAATCAGGCTCTGCCGAGGACGAGAGTCATGAGATGTTCCTCCTCTGGGCATGCCCGGGTCCTGAATCCTGTTGTGCCTGTGAATAGGCTGCAGGGGGACGGTGAAGACCAGCAACAGCTTTCAGGGCTGCCACCTTCCGTGTGGGACAAGGAGCCGGACGTGTGCCTTTTCGGAATCAGGCTCTGCCGAGGACGAGAGCCATGAGATGTTCCTCTTCGGGGCAAGCCCGGGTCCCAAATCCTGTTGTGCCTGTGAATAGGCTGCAGGGGGACGGTGAAGACCAGCAACAGCTTTCAGGGCTGCCACCTTCCGTGTGGGACAAGGAGCCGGACGTGTGCCTTTTCGCAATCAGGCTCTGCCGAGGAAGAGATCCATGAGATGTTCCTCCTCTGGGCATGCCCGTGTCCCAGATCCTGTTGTGCCTGTGAATAGGCTGCAGGGGGACGGTGAAGACCAGCAACAGCTTTCAGGGCTGCCACCTTCCGTGTGGGACAAGGAGCCGGACGTGTGCCTTTTCGGAATCAGGATCTGCCGAGGAAGAGATCCATGACATGTTCCTCCTCTGGGCATGCCCAGGTCCCGAATCCTGTTGTGCCTGTGAATAGGCTGCAGGGGGACGGTGAAGACCAGCAACAGCTTTCAGGGCTGCCACCTTCCGTGTGGGACAAGGAGCCGGACGTGTGTCTTTTCGGAATCAGGCTCTGCCGAGGACGAGACCCATGACATGTTCCTCCTCTGGGCGTGCCCGGGTCCCAGATCCTGTTGTGCCTGTGAATAGGCTGCAGGGGGACGGTGAAGACCAGCAACAACTTTCAGGGCTGCCACCTTCCGTGTGGGACAAGGAGCCGGACGTGTGCCTTTTCGGAATCAGACTCTGCCGAGGAAGAGATCCAGAGATGTTCCTCCTCTGGGCAAGCCCGGGTCCCAGATCCTGTTGTGCCTGTGAATAGGCTGCAGGGGGACGGTGAAGACCAGCAACAGCTTTCAGGGCTGCCACCTTCCGTGTGGGACAAGGAGCCGGACGTGTGCCTTTTCGGAATCAGGCTCTGCCGAGGAAGAGAGCCATGAGATGTTCCTCCTCTGGGCATGCCCGGGTCCTGAATCCTGTTGTGCCTCTGAATAGGCTGCA
The DNA here is from genome assembly GCF_929443795.1 of Astur gentilis. Classification (NCBI taxonomy): domain Eukaryota; kingdom Metazoa; phylum Chordata; class Aves; order Accipitriformes; family Accipitridae; genus Astur; species Astur gentilis. The sequence continues at coordinate 90,026 of NW_026060866.1, forward strand.
GGGGGACGGTGAAGACCAGCAACAGCTTTCAGGGCTGCCACCTTCCGTGTGGGACAAGGAGCCGGACGTGTGCCTTTTCGGAATCAGGCTCTGCCGAGGACGAGAGCCATGAGATGTTCCTCCTCTGGGCAAGCCCGAGTCCCAGATCCTGTTGTGGCTGTGAATAGGCTGCAGGGGGACGGTGAAGACTAGCAACAGCTTTCAGGGATGCCACCTTCCGTGTGGGACAAGGAGCCGGACGTGTGCCTTTTCGGAATCAGGATCTGCCGAGGAAGAGATCCATGACATGTTCCTCCTCTGGGCATGCCCAGGTCCCGAATCCTGTTGTGCCTGTGAATAGGCTGCAGGGGGACGGTGAAGACCAGCAACAGCTTTCAGGGCTGCCACCTTCCGTGTGGGACAAGGAGCCGGACGTGTGCCTTTTCGGAATCAGGCTCTGCCGAGGACGAGAGCCGGGAGATGTTCCTCCTCTGGGCAAGCCCAGGTCCCAGATCCTGTTGTGCCTGTGAATAGGCTGCAGGGGGACGGTGAAGACCAGCAACAGCTTCCAGGGCTGCCACCTTCCGTGTGGGACAAGGAGCCGGACGTGTGCCTTTTCGGAATCAGGATCTGCCGAGGAAGAGATCCATGAGATGTTCCTCCTCTGGGCAAGCCCGGGTCCCAGATCCTGTTGTGCCTGTGAATAGGCTGCAGGGGGACGGTGAAGACCAGCAACAGCTTTCAGGGCTGCCACCTTCCGTGTGGGACAAGGAGCCGGACGTGTGCCTTTTCGGAATCAGGGTCTGCCGAGGACGAGAGCCATGAGATGTTCCTCTTCGGGGCAAGCCCGGGTCCCAAATCCTGTTGTGCCTCTGAATAGGCTGCAGGGGGACGGTGAAGACCAGCAACAGCTTCCAGGGCTGCCACCTTCCGTGTGGGACAAGGAGCCGGACGTGTGCCTTTTCGGAATCAGGATCTGCCGAGGAAGAGATCCATGAGATGTTCCTCCTCTGGGCATGCCCGTGTCCCAGATCCTGTTGTGCCTGTGAATAGGCTGCAGGGGGACGGTGAAGACCAGCAACAGCTTTCAGGGCTGCCACCTTCCGTGTGGGACAAGGAGCCGGACGTGTGCCTTTTCGGAATCAGGCTCTGCCGAGGGCGAGATCCATGAGATGTTCCTCCTCTGGGCAAGCCCGGGTCCCAGATCCTGTTGTGCCTCTGAATAGGCTGCAGGGGGACGGTGAAGACCAGCAACAGCTTTCAGGGCTGCCACCTTCCGTGTGGGACAAGGAGCCGGACGTGTGCCTTTTCGGAATCAGGCTCTGCCGAGGACGAGAGTCATGAGATGTTCCTCCTCTGGGCATGCCCGGGTCCTGAATCCTGTTGTGCCTGTGAATAGGCTGCAGGGGGACGGTGAAGACCAGCAACAGCTTTCAGGGCTGCCACCTTCCGTGTGGGACAAGGAGCCGGACGTGTGCCTTTTCGGAATCAGGCTCTGCCGAGGACGAGAGCCATGAGATGTTCCTCTTCGGGGCAAGCCCGGGTCCCAAATCCTGTTGTGCCTCTGAATAGGCTGCAGGGGGACGGTGAAGACCAGCAACAGCTTTCAGGGCTGCCACCTTCCGTGTGGGACAAGGAGCCGGACGTGTGCCTTTTCGCAATCAGGCTCTGCCGAGGAAGAGATCCATGAGATGTTCCTCCTCTGGGCATGCCCGTGTCCCAGATCCTGTTGTGCCTGTGAATAGGCTGCAGGGGGACGGTGAAGACCAGCAACAGCTTTCAGGGCTGCCACCTTCCGTGTGGGACAAGGAGCCGGACGTGTGCCTTTTCGGAATCAGGATCTGCCGAGGAAGAGATCCATGACATGTTCCTCCTCTGGGCATGCCCAGGTCCCGAATCCTGTTGTGCCTGTGAATAGGCTGCAGGGGGACGGTGAAGACCAGCAACAGCTTTCAGGGCTGCCACCTTCCGTGTGGGACAAGGAGCCGGACGTGTGTCTTTTCGGAATCAGGCTCTGCCGAGGACGAGACCCATGACATGTTCCTCCTCTGGGCGTGCCCGGGTCCCAGATCCTGTTGTGCCTGTGAATAGGCTGCAGGGGGACGGTGAAGACCAGCAACAACTTTCAGGGCTGCCACCTTCCGTGTGGGACAAAGAGCCGGACGTGTGCCTTTTCGGAATCAGACTCTGCCGAGGAAGAGATCCAGAGATGTTCCTCCTCTGGGCAAGCCCGGGTCCCAGATCCTGTTGTGCCTGTGAATAGGCTGCAGGGGGACGGTGAAGACCAGCAACAGCTTTCAGGGCTGCCACCTTCCGTGTGGGACAAGGAGCCGGACGTGTGCCTTTTCGGAATCAGGCTCTGCCGAGGAAGAGAGCCATGAGATGTTCCTCCTCTGGGCATGCCCGGGTCCTGAATCCTGTTGTGCCTCTGAATAGGCTGCAGGGGGACGGTGAAGACCAGCAACAGCTTTCAGGGCTGCCACCTTCCGTGTGGGACAAGGAGCCGGACGTGTGCCTTTTCGGAATCAGGCTCTGCCGAGGACGAGAGCCATGAGATGTTCCTCCTCTGGGCAAGCCCGGGTCCCAGATCCTGTTGTGGCTGTGAATAGGCTGCAGGGGGACGGTGAAGACTAGCAACAGCTTTCAGGGATGCCACCTTCCGTGTGGGACAAGGAGCCGGACGTGTGCCTTTTCGGAATCAGGATCTGCCGAGGAAGAGATCCATGACATGTTCCTCCTCTGGGCATGCCCAGGTCCCGAATCCTGTTGTGCCTGTGAATAGGCTGCAGGGGGACGGTGAAGACCAGCAACAGCTTTCAGGGCTGCCACCTTCCGTGTGGGACAAGGAGCCGGACGTGTGCCTTTTCGGAATCAGGCTCTGCCGAGGACGAGAGCCATGAGATGTTCCTCCTCTGGGCAAGCCCAGGTCCCAGATCCTGTTGTGCCTGTGAATAGGCTGCAGGGGGACGGTGAAGACCAGCAACAGCTTCCAGGGCTGCCACCTTCCGTGTGGGACAAGGAGCCGGACGTGTGCCTTTTCGGAATCAGGCTCTGCCGAGGAAGAGATCCATGAGATGTTCCTCCTCTGGGCAAGCCCGGGTCCCAGATCCTGTTGTGCCTGTGAATAGGCTGCAGGGGGACGGTGAAGACCAGCAACAGCTTTCAGGGCTGCCACCTTCCGTGTGGGACAAGGAGCCGGACGTGTGCCTTTTCGGAATCAGGGTCTGCCGAGGACGAGAGCCATGAGATGTTCCTCTTCGGGGCAAGCCCGGGTCCCAAATCCTGTTGTGCCTCTGAATAGGCTGCAGGGGGACGGTGAAGACCAGCAACAGCTTCCAGGGCTGCCACCTTCCGTGTGGGACAAGGAGCCGGACGTGTGCCTTTTCGGAATCAGGATCTGCCGAGGAAGAGATCCATGAGATGTTCCTCCTCTGGGCATGCCCGTGTCCCAGATCCTGTTGTGCCTGTGAATAGGCTGCAGGGGGACGGTGAAGACCAGCAACAGCTTTCAGGGCTGCCACCTTCCGTGTGGGACAAGGAGCCGGACGTGTGCCTTTTCGGAATCAGGCTCTGCCGAGGGCGAGATCCATGAGATGTTCCTCCTCTGGGCAAGCCCGGGTCCCAGATCCTGTTGTGCCTCTGAATAGGCTGCAGGGGGACGGTGAAGACCAGCAACAGCTTTCAGGGCTGCCACCTTCCGTGTGGGACAAGGAGCCGGACGTGTGCCTTTTCGGAATCAGGCTCTGCCGAGGACGAGAGTCATGAGATGTTCCTCCTCTGGGCATGCCCGGGTCCTGAATCCTGTTGTGCCTGTGAATAGGCTGCAGGGGGACGGTGAAGACCAGCAACAGCTTTCAGGGCTGCCACCTTCCGTGTGGGACAAGGAGCCGGACGTGTGCCTTTTCGGAATCAGGCTCTGCCGAGGACGAGAGCCATGAGATGTTCCTCCTCTGGGCAAGCCCGGGTCCCAGATCCTGTTGTGGCTGTGAATAGGCTGCAGGGGGACGGTGAAGACTAGAAACAGCTTTCAGGGATGCCACCTTCCGTGTGGGACAAGGAGCCGGACGTGTGCCTTTTCGGAATCAGGCTCTGCCGAGGAAGAGATCCATGACATGTTCCTCCTCTGGGCATGCCCAGGTCCCGAATCCTGTTGTGCCTGTGAATAGGCTGCAGGGGGACGGTGAAGACCAGCAACAGCTTTCAGGGCTGCCACCTTCCGTGTGGGACAAGGAGCCGGACGTGTGCCTTTTCGGAATCAGGCTCTGCCGAGGACGAGATCCATGAGATGTTCTTCCTCTGGGCAAGCCCGGGTCCCAGATCCTGTTGTGCCTGTGAATAGGCTGCAGGGGGACGGTGAAGACCAGCAACAGCTTTCAGGGCTGCCACCTTCCGTGTGGGACAAGGAGCCGGACGTGTGCCTTTTCGGAATCAGGCTCTGCCGAGGAAGAGAGCCATGAGATGTTCCTCCTCTGGGCATGCCCGTGTCCCAGATCCTGTTGTGCCTGTGAATAGGCTGCAGGGGGACGGTGAAGACCAGCAACAGCTTTCAGGGCTGCCACCTTCCGTGTGGGACAAGGAGACGGACGTGTGCCTTTTCGGAATCAGGCTCTGCCGAGGACGAGAGCCATGAGATGTTCCTCCTCTGGGCAAGCCCAGGTCCCAGATCCTGTTGTGCCTGTGAATAGGCTGCAGGGGGACGGTGAAGACCAGCAACAGCTTCCAGGGCTGCCACCTTCCGTGTGGGACAAGGAGCCGGACGTGTGCCTTTTCGGAATCAGGCTCTGCCGAGGAAGAGATCCATGAGATGTTCCTCCTCTGGGCAAGCCCGGGTCCCAGATCCTGTTGTGCCTGTGAATAGGCTGCAGGGGGACGGTGAAGACCAGCAACAGCTTTCAGGGCTGCCACCTTCCGTGTGGGACAAGGAGCCGGACGTGTGCCTTTTCGGAATCAGGCTCTGCCGAGGAAGAGAGCCATGAAATGTTCCTCCTCTGGGCATGCACGGGTCCTGAATCCTGTTGTGCCTCTGAATAGGCTGCAGGGGGACGGTGAAGACCAGCAACAGCTTTCAGGGCTGCCACCTTCCGTGTGGGACAAGGAGCCGGACGTGTGCCTTTTCGGAATCAGGGTCTGCCGAGGACGAGAGCCATGAGATGTTCCTCTTCGGGGCAAGCCCGGGTCCCAAATCCTGTTGTGCCTCTGAATAGGCTGCAGGGGGACGGTGAAGACCAGCAACAGCTTCCAGGGCTGCCACCTTCCGTGTGGGACAAGGAGCCGGACGTGTGCCTTTTCGGAATCAGGATCTGCCGAGGAAGAGATCCATGAGATGTTCCTCCTCTGGGCATGCCCGTGTCCCAGATCCTGTTGTGCCTGTGAATAGGCTGCAGGGGGACGGTGAAGACCAGCAACAGCTTTCAGGGCTGCCACCTTCCGTGTGGGACAAGGAGCCGGACGTGTGCCTTTTCGGAATCAGGCTCTGCCGAGGACGAGAGCCATGAGATGTTCCTCCTCTGGGCAAGCCCGGGTCCCAGATCCTGTTGTGCCTCTGAATAGGCTGCAGGGGGACGGTGAAGACCAGCAACAGCTTTCAGGGCTGCCACCTTCCGTGTGGGACAAGGAGCCGGACGTGTGCCTTTTCGGAATCAGGCTCTGCCGAGGACGAGAGCCATGAGATGTTCCTCCTCTGGGCAAGCCCAGGTCCCAGATCCTGTTGTGCCTGTGAATAGGCTGCAGGGGGACGGTGAAGACCAGCAACAGCTTCCAGGGCTGCCACCTTCCGTGTGGGACAAGGAGCCGGACGTGTGCCTTTTCGGAATCAGGCTCTGCCGAGGAAGAGATCCATGAGATGTTCCTCCTCTGGGCAAGCCCGGGTCCCAGATCCTGTTTTGCCTGTGAATAGGCTGCAGGGGGACGGTGAAGACCAGCAACAGCTTTCAGGGCTGCCACCTTCCGTGTGGGACAAGGAGCCGGACGTGTGCCTTTTAGGAATCAGGCTCTGCCGAGGAAGAGAGCCATGAAATGTTCCTCCTCTGGGCATGCACGGGTCCTGAATCCTGTTGTGCCTGTGAATAGGCTGCAGGGGGACGGTGAAGACCAGCAACAGCTTTCAGGGCTGCCACCTTCCGTGTGGGACAAGGAGCCGGACGTGTGCCTTTTCGGAATCAGGCTCTGCCGAGGACGAGAGCCATGAGATGTTCCTCTTCGGGGCAAGCCCGGGTCCCAAATCCTGTTGTGCCTCTGAATAGGCTGCAGGGGGACGGTGAAGACCAGCAACAGCTTCCAGGGCTGCCACCTTCCGTGTGGGACAAGGAGCCGGACGTGTGCCTTTTCGGAATCAGGATCTGCCGAGGAAGAGATCCATGAGATGTTCCTCCTCTGGGCATGCCCGTGTCCCAGATCCTGTTGTGCCTGTGAATAGGCTGCAGGGGGACGGTGAAGACCAGCAACAGCTTTCAGGGCTGCCACCTTCCGTGTGGGACAAGGAGCCGGACGTGTGCCTTTTCGGAATCAGGCTCTGCCGAGGGCGAGATCCATGAGATGTTCCTCCTCTGGGCAAGCCCGGGTCCCAGATCCTGTTGTGCCTCTGAATAGGCTGCAGGGGGACGGTGAAGACCAGCAACAGCTTTCAGGGCTGCCACCTTCCGTGTGGGACAAGGAGCCGGACGTGTGCCTTTTCGGAATCAGGCTCTGCCGAGGACGAGAGTCATGAGATGTTCCTCCTCTGGGCATGCCCGGGTCCTGAATCCTGTTGTGCCTGCTAATACGCTGCAGGGGCACGGTGAAGACCAGCAACAGCTTTCAGGGCTGCCACCTTCCGTGTGGGACAAGGAGCCGGACGTGTGCCTTTTCGGAATCAGGGTCTGCCGAGGACGAGAGCCATGAGATGTTCCTCTTCGGGGCAAGCCCGGGTCCCAGATCCTGTTGTGCCTCTGAATAGGCTGCAGGGGGATGGTGAAGACCAGCAACAGCTTTCAGGGCTGCCACCTTCCGTGTGGGACAAGGAGCCGGACGTGTGCCTTTTCGCAATCAGGCTCTGCCGAGGAAGAGATCCATGAGATGTTCCTCCTCTGGGCATGCCCGTGTCCCAGATCCTGTTGTGCCTGTGAATAGGCTGCAGGGGGACGGTGAAGACCAGCAACAGCTTTCAGGGCTGCCACCTTCCGTGTGGGACAAGGAGCCGGACGTGTGCCTTTTCGGAATCAGGCTCTGCCGAGGAAGAGATCCATGAGATGTTCCTCCTCTGGGCAAGCCCGGGTCCCAGATCCTGTTGTGCCTCTGAATAGGCTGCAGGGGGACGGTGAAGACCAGCAACAGCTTTCAGGGCTGCCACCTTCCGTGTGGGACAAGGAGCCGGACGTGTGCCTTTTCGGAATCAGGCTCTGCCGAGGACGAGAGTCATGAGATGTTCCTCCTCTGGGCATGCCCGGGTCCTGAATCCTGTTGTGCCTCTGAATAGGCTGCAGGGGGACGGTGAAGACCAGCAACAGCTTTCAGGGCTGCCACCTTCCGTGTGGGACAAGGAGCCGGACGTGTGCCTTTTCGGAATCAGACTCTGCCGAGGAAGAGAGCCATGAGATGTTCCTCCTCTGGGCAAGCCCGGGTCCCAGATCCTGCTGTGCCTGTGAATAGGCTGCAGGGGGACGGTGAAGACCAGCAACAACTTTCAGGGCTGCCACCTTCCGTGTGGGACAAGGAGCCGGACGTGTGCCTTTTCGGAATCAGGCTCTGCAGAGGACGAGAGCCATGAGATGTTCCTCCTCTGGGCAAGCCCAGGTCACAGATCCTGTTGTGCCTGTGGATAGGCTGCAGGGGGACGGTGAAGACCAGCAACAGCTTTCAGGGCTGCCACCTTCCGTGTGGGACAAGGAGCCGGACGTGTGCCTTTTCGGAATCAGGCTCTGCCAAGGATGAGATCCATGAGATGTTCCTCCTTTGGGCATGCCCGGGTCCCAGATCCTGTTGTGCCTGTGAATAGTCTGCAGGGGGACGGTGAAGACCAGCAACAGCTTTCAGGGCTGCCACCTTCCGTGTGGGACAAGGAGCCGGACGTGTGCCTTTTCGGAATCAGGCTCTGCCGAGGAAGAGATCCATGAGATGTTCCTCCTCTGGGCAAGCCCGGGTCCCAGATCCTGTTGTGCCTGTGAATAGGCTGCAGGGGGACGGTGAAGACCAGCAACAGCTTTCAGGGCTGCCACCTTCCGTGTGGGACAAGGAGCCGGACGTGTGCTTTTTCGGAATCAGGCTCTGCCGAGGACGAGAGCCATGAGATGTTCCTCCTCTGGGCATGCCCGGCTCCTGAATCTTGTTCTGCCTGTGAATAGGCTGCAGGGGGACGGTGAAGACCAGCAACAGCTTTCAGGGCTGCCACCTTCCGTGTGGGACAAGGAGCCGGACGTGTGCCTTTTCGGAATCAGGCTCTGCCGAGGACGAGATCCATGAGATGTTCCTCCTCTGGGCAAGCCCGGGTCTCAGATCCTGTTGTGCCTGTGAATAGGCTGCAGGGGGACGGTGAAGACTAGCAACAGCTTTCAGGGATGCCACCTTCCGTGTGGGACAAGGAGCCGGACGTGTGCCTTTTCGGAATCAGGCTCTGCCGAGGACGAGAGCCATGAGATGTTCCTCCTCTGGGCATGCCCGGGTCCCAGATCCTTTTGTGCCTGTGAATAGGCTGCAGGGGGACGGTGAAGACCAGCAACAGCTTTCAGGGCTGCCACCTTCCGTGTGGGACAAGGAGCCGGACGTGTGCCTTTTCGAAATCAGGGTCTGCCGAGGACGAGAGCCATGAGATGTTCCTCTTCGGGGCAAGCCCGGGTCCCAAATCCTGTTGTGCCTCTGAATAGGCTGCAGGGGGACGGTGAAGACCAGCAACAGCTTTCAGGGCTGCCACCTTCCGTGTGGGACAAGGAGCCGGACGTGTGCCTTTTCGGAATCAGGCTCTGCCGAGGAAGAGATCCATGAGATGTTCCTCCTCTGGGCATGCCCGTGTCCCAGATCCTGTTGTGCCTGTGAATAGGCTGCAGGGGGACGGTGAAGACCAGCAACAACTTTCAGGGCTGCCACCTTCCGTGTGGGACAAGGAGCCGGACGTGTGCCTTTTCGGAATCAGGGTCTGCCGAGGGCGAGATCCATGAGATGTTCCTCCTCTGGGCAAGCCCGGGTCCCAGATCCTGTTGTGCCTCTGAATAGGCTGCAGGGGGACGGTGAAGACCAGCAACAGCTTTCAGGGCTGCCAGCTTCCGTGTGGGACAAGGAGCCGGACGTGTGCCTTTTCGGAATCAGGCTCTGCCGAGGACGAGAGTCATGAGATGTTCCTCCTCTGGGCATGCCCGGGTCCTGAATCCTGTTGTGCCTCTGAATAGGCTGCAGGGGGACGGTGAAGACCAGCAACAGCTTTCAGGGCTGCCACCTTCCGTGTGGGACAAGGAGCCGGACGTGTGCCTTTTCGGAATCAGACTCTGCCGAGGAAGAGAGCCATGAGATGTTCCTCCTCTGGGCAAGCCCGGGTCCCAGATCCTGTTGTGCCTGTGAATAGGCTGCAGGGGGACGGTGAAGACCAGCAACAGCTTTCAGGGCTGCCACCTTCCGTGTGGGACAAGGAGCCGGACGTGTGCCTTTTCGGAATCACGCTCTGCCAAGGACGAGAGCCATGAGATGTTCCTCCTCTGGGCAAGCCCGGGTCCCAGATCCTGTTGTGCCTGTGAATAGGCTGCAGGGGGACGGTGAAGACCAGCAACAGCTTTCGGGGCTGCCACCTTCCGTGTGGGACAAGGAGCCGGACGTGTGCCTTTTCGGAATCAGGCTCTGCCGAGGAAGAGAGCCATGAGATGTTCCTCCTCTGGGCATGCCCGGGTCCCAAATCCTGTTGTGCCTGTGAATAGGCTGCAGGGGGACGGTGAAGACCAGCAACAGCTTTCAGGGCTGCCACCTTCCGTGTGGGACAAGGAGCCGGACGTGTGCCTTTTCGGAATCAGGCTCTGCCGAGGACGAGAGCCATGAGATGTTCCTCCTCTGGGCAAGCCCAGGTCACAGATCCTGTTGTGCCTGTGAATAGGCTGCAGGGGGACGGTGAAGACCAGCAACAGCTTTCAGGGCTGCCACCTTCCGTGTGGGACAAGGAGCCGGACGTGTGCCTTTTCGGAATCAGGCTCTGCCGAGGACGAGATCCATGAGATGTTCCTCCTCTGGGCATGCCCGGGTCCCAGATCCTGTTGTGCCTGTGAATAGTCTGCAGGGGGACGGTGAAGACCAGCAACAGCTTTCAGGGCTGCCACCTTCCGTGTGGGACAAGGAGCCGGACGTGTGCCTTTTCGGAATCAGGCTCTGCCGAGGAAGAGATCCATGAGATGTTCCTCCTCTGGGCAAGCCCGGGTCCCAGATCCTGTTGTGCCTGTGAATAGGCTGCAGGGGGACGGTGAAGACCAGCAACAGCTTTCAGGGCTGCCACCTTCCGTGTGGGACAAGGAGCCGGACGTGTGCCTTTTCGGAATCAGGCTCTGCCGAGGAAGAGAGCCATGAAATGTTCCTCCTCTGGGCATGCACGGGTCCTGAATCCTGTTGTGCCTCTGAATAGGCTGCAGGGGGACGGTGAAGACCAGCAACAGCTTTCAGGGCTGCCACCTTCCGTGTGGGACAAGGAGCCGGACGTGTGCCTTTTCGGAATCAGGGTCTGCCGAGGACGAGAGCCATGAGATGTTCCTCTTCGGGGCAAGCCCGGGTCCCAAATCCTGTTGTGCCTCTGAATAGGCTGCAGGGGGACGGTGAAGACCAGCAACAGCTTCCAGGGCTGCCACCTTCCGTGTGGGACAAGGAGCCGGACGTGTGCCTTTTCGGAATCAGGATCTGCCGAGGAAGAGATCCATGAGATGTTCCTCCTCTGGGCATGCCCGGGTCCCAGATCCTGTTGTGCCTGTGAATAGGCTGCAGGGGGACGGTGAAGACCAGCAACAGCTTTCAGGGCTGCCACCTTCCGTGTGGGACAAGGAGCCGGACGTGTGCCTTTTCGGAATCAGGCTCTGCCGAGGGCGAGATCCATGAGATGTTCCTCCTCTGGGCAAGCCCGGGTCCCAGATCCTGTTGTGCCTCTGAATAGGCTGCAGGGGGACGGTGAAGACCAGCAACAGCTTTCAGGGCTGCCACCTTCCGTGTGGGACAAGGAGCCGGACGTGTGCCTTTTCGGAATCAGGCTCTGCCGAGGACGAGAGTCATGAGATATTCCTCCTCTGGGCATGCCCGGGTCCTGAATCCTGTTGTGCCTCTGAATAGGCTGCAGGGGGACGGTGAAGACCAGCAACAGCTTTCAGGGCTGCCACCTTCCGTGTGGGACCAGGAGCCGGACGTGTGCCTTTTCGGAATCAGACTCTGCCGAGGAAGAGAGCCATGAGATGTTCCTCCTCTGGGCAAGCCCGGGTCCCAGATCCTGCTGTGCCTGTGAATAGGCTGCAGGGGGACGGTGAAGACCAGCAACAGCTTTCAGGGCTGCCACCTTCCGTGTGGGACAAGGAGCCGGACGTGTGCCTTTTCGGAATCAGGCTCTGCAGAGGACGAGAGCCATGAGATGTTCCTCCTCTGGGCAAGCCCAGGTCACAGATCCTGTTGTGCCTGTGGATAGGCTGCAGGGGGACGGTGAAGACCAGCAACAGCATTCAGGGCTGCCACCTTCCGTGTGGGACAAGGAGCCGGACGTGTGCCTTTTCGCAATCAGGCTCTGCCGAGGAAGAGATCCATGAGATGATCCTCCTCTGGGCATGCCCGTGTCCCAGATCCTGTTGTGCCTGTGAATAGGCTGCAGGGGGACGGTGAAGACCAGCAACAGCTTTCAGGGCTGCCACCTTCCGTGTGGGACAAGGAGCCGGACGTGTGCCTTTTCGGAATCAGGCTCTGCCGAGGACGAGAGTCATGAGATGTTCCTCCTCTGGGCATGCCCGGGTCCTGAATCCTGTTGTGCCTCTGAATAGGCTGCAGGGGGACGGTGAAGACCAGCAACAGCTTTCAGGGCTGCCACCTTCCGTGTGGGACAAGGAGCCGGACGTGTGCCTTTTCGGAATCAGACTCTGCCGAGGAAGAGAGCCATGAGATGTTCCTCCTCTGGGCAAGCCCGGGTCCCAGATCCTGCTGTGCCTGTGAATAGGCTGCAGGGGGACGGTGAAGACCAGCAACAGCTTTCAGGGCTGCCACCTTCCGTGTGGGACAAGGAGCCGGACGTGTGCCTTTTCGGAATCAGGCTCTGCAGAGGACGAGAGCCATGAGATGTTCCTCCTCTGGGCAAGCCCAGGTCACAGATCCTGTTGTGCCTGTGGATAGGCTGCAGGGGGACGGTGAAGACCAGCAACAGCTTTCAGGGCTGCCACCTTCCGTGTGGGACAAGGAGCCGGACGTGTGCCTTTTCGGAATCAGGCTCTGCCAAGGACGAGATCCATGAGATGTTCCTCCTTTGGGCATGCCCGGGTCCCAGATCCTGTTGTGCCTGTGAATAGTCTGCAGGGGGACGGTGAAGACCAGCAACAGCTTTCAGGGCTGCCACCTTCCGTGTGGGACAAGGAGCCGGACGTGTGCCTTTTCGGAATCAGGCTCTGCCGAGGAAGAGATCCATGAGATGTTCCTCCTCTGGGCAAGCCCGGGTCCCAGATCCTGTTGTGCCTGTGAATAGGCTGCAGGGGGACGGTGAAGACCAGCAACAGCTTTCAGGGCTGCCACCTTCCGTGTGGGACAAGGAGCCGGACGTGTGCTTTTTCGGAATCAGGCTCTGCCGAGGACGAGAGCCATGAGATGTTCCTCCTCTGGGCATGCCCGGCTCCTGAATCTTGTTCTGCCTGTGAATAGGCTGCAGGGGGACGGTGAAGACCAGCAACAGCTTTCAGGGCTGCCACCTTCCGTGTGGGACAAGGAGCCGGACGTGTGCCTTTTCGGAATCAGGCTCTGCCGAGGACGAGATCCATGAGATGTTCCTCCTCTGGGCAAGCCCGGGTCCCAGATCCTGTTGTGCCTGTGAATAGGCTGCAGGGGGACGGTGAAGACTAGCAACAGCTTTCAGGGATGCCACCTTCCGTGTGGGACAAGGAGCCGGACGTGTGCCTTTTCGGAATCAGGCTCTGCCGAGGACGAGAGCCATGAGATGTTCCTCCTCTGGGCATGCCGGGGTCCCAGATCCTGTTGTGCCTCTGAATAGGCTGCAGGGGGACGGTGAAGACCAGTAACAGCTTTCAGGGCTGCCACCTTCCGTGTGGGACAAGGAGCCGGACGTGTGCCTTTTCGGAATCAGGTTCTGCCGAGGACGAGAGCCATGAGATGTTCCTCCTCTGGGCATGCCCGGGTCCCAGATCCTTTTGTGCCTGTGAATAGGCTGCAGGGGGACGGTGTAGACCAGCAACAGCTTTCAGGGCTGCCACCTTCCGTGTGGGACAAGGAGCCGGACGTGTGCCTTTTCGAAATCAGGGTCTGCCGAGGACGAGAGCCATGAGATGTTCCTCTTCGGGGCAAGCCCGGGTCCCAAATCCTGTTGTGCCTCTGAATAGGCTGCAGGGGGACGGTGAAGACCAGCAACAGCTTTCAGGGCTGCCACCTTCCGTGTGGGACAAGGAGCCGGACGTGTGCCTTTTCGGAATCAGGCTCTGCCGAGGAAGAGATCCATGAGATGTTCCTCCTCTGGGCATGCCCGTGTCCCAGATCCTGTTGTGCCTGTGAATAGGCTGCAGGGGGACGGTGAAGACCAGCAACAGCTTTCAGGGCTGCCACCTTCCGTGTGGGACAAGGAGCCGGACGTGTGCCTTTTCGGAATCAGGGTCTGCCGAGGGCGAGATCCATGAGATGTTCCTCCTCTGGGCAAGCCCGGGTCCCAGATCCTGTTGTGCCTCTGAATAGGCTGCAGGGGGACGGTGAAGACCAGCAACAGCTTTCAGGGCTGCCAGCTTCCGTGTGGGACAAGGAGCCGGACGTGTGCCTTTTCGGAATCAGGCTCTGCCGAGGACGAGAGTCATGAGATGTTCCTCCTCTGGGCATGCCCGGGTCCTGAATCCTGTTGTGCCTCTGAATAGGCTGCAGGGGGACGGTGAAGACCAGCAACAGCTTTCAGGGCTGCCACCTTCCGTGTGGGACAAGGAGCCGGACGTGTGCCTTTTCGGAATCAGACTCTGCCGAGGAAGAGAGCCATGAGATGTTCCTCCTCTGGGCAAGCCCGGGTCCCAGATCCTGTTGTGCCTGTGAATAGGCTGCAGGGGGACGGTGAAGACCAGCAACAGCTTTCAGGGCTGCCACCTTCCGTGTGGGACAAGGAGCCGGACGTGTGCCTTTTCGGAATCAGGCTCTGCCAAGGACGAGAGCCATGAGATGTTCCTCCTCTGGGCAAGCCCGGGTCCCAGATCCTGTTGTGCCTGTGAATAGGCTGCAGGGGGACGGTGAAGACCAGCAACAGCTTTCGGGGCTGCCACCTTCCGTGTGGGACAATGAGCCGGACGTGTGCCTTTTCGGAATCAGGCTCTGCCGAGAAAGAGAGCCATGAGATGTTCCTCCTCTGGGCAAGCCCGGGTCCCAAATCCTGTTGTGCCTGTGAATAGGCTGCAGGGGGACGGTGAAGACCAGCAACAGCTTTCAGGGCTGCCACCTTCCGTGTGGGACAAGGAGCCGGACGTGTGCCTTTTCGGAATCAGGCTCTGCCGAGGACGAGAGCCATGAGATGTTCCTCCTCTGGGCAAGCCCAGGTCACAGATCCTGTTGTGCCTGTGAATAGGCTGCAGGGGGACGGTGAAGACCAGCAACAGCTTTCAGGGCTGCCACCTTCCGTGTGGGACAAGGAGCCGGACGTGTGCCTTTTCGGAATCAGGCTCTGCCGAGGACGAGATCCATGAGATGTTCCTCCTCTGGGCATGCCCGGGTCCCAGATCCTGTTGTGCCTGTGAATAGTCTGCAGGGGGACGGTGAAGACCAGCAACAGCTTTCAGGGCTGCCACCTTCCGTGTGGGACAAGGAGCCGGACGTGTGCCTTTTCGGAATCAGGCTCTGCCGAGGAAGAGATCCATGAGATGTTCCTCCTCTGGGCAAGCCCGGGTCCCAGATCCTGTTGTGCCTGTGAATAGGCTGCAGGGGGACGGTGAAGACCAGCAACAGCTTTCAGGGCTGCCACCTTCCGTGTGGGACAAGGAGCCGGATGTGTGCCTTTTCGGAATCAGGCTCTGCCGAGGACGAGAGCCATGAGATGTTCCTCCTCTGGGCATGCCCGGGTCCTGAATCCTGTTGTGCCTGTGAATAGGCTGCAGGGGGACGGTGAAGACCAGCAACAGCTTTCAGGGCTGCCACCTTCCGTGTGGGACAAGGAGCCGGACGTGTGCCTTTTCGGAATCAGGCTCTGCCGAGGACGAGAGCCATGAGATGTTCCTCCTCTGGGCAAGCCCGGGTCCCAGATCCTGTTGTGGCTGTGAATAGGCTGCAGGGGGACGGTGAAGACTAGCAACAGCTTTCAGGGATGCCACCTTCCGTGTGGGACAAGGAGCCGGACGTGTGCATTTTCGGAATCAGGATCTGCCGAGGAAGAGATCCATGAGATGTTCCTCCTCTGTGCAAGCCCGGGTCCCAGATCCTGTTGTGCCTGTGAATAGGCTGCAGGGGGACGGTGAAGACCAGCAACAGCTTTCAGGGCTGCCACCTTCCGTGTGGGAGAAGGAGCCGGACGTGTGCCTTTTCGGAATCAGGCTCTGCCGAGGACGAGAGCCATGAGATGTTCCTCCTCTGGGCATGCCGGGGTCCCAGATCCTGTTGTGCCTCTGAATAGGCTGCAGGGGGACGGTGAAGACCAGTAACAGCTTTCAGGGCTGCCACCTTCCGTGTGGGACAAGGAGCCGGACGTGTGCCTTTTCGGAATCAGGTTCTGCCAAGGACGAGAGCCATGAGATGTTCCACCTCTGGGCATGCCCGGGTCCCAGATCCTTTTGTGCCTGTGAATAGGCTGCAGGGGGACGGTGAAGACCAGCAACAGCTTTCAGGGCTGCCACCTTCCGTGTGGGAAAAGGAGCCGGACGTGTGCCTTTTCGGAATCAGGCTCTGCCGAGGAAGAGATTCATGAGATGTTCCTCCTCTGGGCAAGCCGGGGTCCCAGATCCTGTTGTGGCTGTGAATAGGCTGCAGGGGGACGGTGAAGACCAGCAACAGCTTTCAGGGCTGCCACCTTCCGTGTGGGACAAGGAGCCGGACGTGTGCCTTTTCGGAATCAGGCTCTGCCGAGGACGAGAGCCATGAGATGTTCCTCCTCTGGGCATGCCCGGGTCCCAGATCCTGTTGTGCCTGTGAATAGGCTGCAGGGGGACGGTGAAGACCAGCAACAGCTTTCAGGGCTGCCACCTTCCGTGTGGGACAAGGAGCCGGACGTGTGCCTTTTCGGAATCAGGCTCTGCCGAGGACGAGATCCATGAGATGTTCCTCCTCTGGGCATGCCCGGGTCCCAGATCCTGTTGTGCCTCTGAATAGGCTGCAGGGGGACGGTGAAGACCAGCAACAGCTTTCAGGGCTGCCACCTTCCGTGTGGGACAAGGAGCCGGACGTGTGCCTTTCCGGAATCAGGCTCTGCCGAGGACGAGAGCCATGAGATGTTCCTCCTCTGGGCATGCCCGGCTCCTGAATCTTGTTCTGCCTGTGAATAGGCTGCAGGGGGACGGTGAAGACCAGCAACAGCTTTCAGGGCTGCCACCTTCCGTGTGGGACAAGGAGCCGGACGTGTGCCTTTTCGGAATCAGGCTCTGCCGAGGACGAGAGCCATGAGATGTTCCTCCTCTGGGCATGCCCGGGTCCCAGATCCTGTTGTGCCTGTGAATAGGCTGCAGGGGGATGATGAAGACCAGCAACAGCTTTCAGGGCTGCCACCTTCCGTGTGGGACAAGGAGCCGGACGTGTGCCTTTTCGGAATCAGGCTCTGCCGAGGAAGAGATCCATGAGATGTTCTTCCTCTGGGCAAGCCCGGGTCCCAGATCCTGTTGTGCCTGTGAATAGGCTGCAGGGGGACGGTGAAGACCAGCAACAGCTTTCAGGGCTGCCACCTTCCGTGTGGGACAAGGAGCCGGACGTGTGCCTTTTCGGAATCAGGCTCTGCCGAGGACGAGAGCCATGAGATGTTCCTCCTCTGGGCATGCCCGGGTCCTGAATCCTGTTGTGCCTGTGAATAGGCTGCAGGGGGACAGTGAAGACCAGCAACAGCTTTCAGGGCTGCCACCTTCCGTGTGGGACAAGGAGCCGGACGTGTGCCTTTTCGGAATCAGGCTCTGCCGAGGACGAGAGCCATGAGATGTTCCTCCTCTGGGCAAGCCCAGGTCCCAGATCCTGTTGTGCCTGTGAATAGGCTGCAGGGGGACGGTGAAGACCAGCAACAGCTTCCAAGGCTGCCACCTTCCGTGTGGGACAAGGAGCCGGACGTGTGCCTTTTCGGAATCAGGCTCTGCCGAGGAAGAGATCCATGAGATGTTCCTCCTCTGGGCAAGCCCGGGTCCCAGATCCTGTTGTGCCTGTGAATAGGCTGCAGGGGGACGGTGAAGACCAGCAACAGCTTTCAGGGCTGCCACCTTCCGTGTGGGACAAGGAGCCGGACGTGTGCCTTTTTGGAAAGAGGCTCTGCCGAGGAAGAGAGCCATGAGATGTTCCTCCTCTGGGCATGCCCGGGTCCTGAATCCTGTTGTGCCTGTGAATAGGCTGCAGGGGGACGGTGAAGACCAGCAACAGCTTTCAGGGCTGCCACCTTCCGTGTGGGACAAGGAGCCGGACGTGTGCCTTTTCGGAATCAGGCTCTGCCGAGGACGAGAGCCATGAGATGTTCGTCCTCTGGGCATGCCCGGGTCCCAGATCCTGTTGTGGCTGTGAATAGGCTGCAGGGGGACGGTGAAGACTAGCAACAGCTTTCAGGGATGCCACCTTCCGTGTGGGACAAGGAGCCGGACGTGTGCCTTTTCGGAATCAGGATCTGCCGAGGAAGAGATCCATGACATGTTCCTCCTCTGGGCATGCCCAGGTCCCAAATCCTGTTGTGCCTGTGAATAGGCTGCAGGGGGACGGTGAAGACCAGCAACAGCTTTCAGGGCTGCCACCTTCTGTGTGGGACAAGGAGCCGGACGTGTGCCTTTTCGGAATCAGGCTCTGCCGAGGACGAGACCCATGACATGTTCCTCCTCTGGGCAAGCCCGGGTCCCAGATCCTGTTGTGCCTGTGAATAGGCTGCAGGGGGACGGTGAAGACCAGCAACAACTTTCAGGGCTGCCACCTTCCGTGTGGGACAAAGAGCCGGACGTGTGCCTTTTCGGAATCAGGCTCTGCCGAGGACGAGAGCCATGAGATGTTCCTCCTCTGGGCATGCCCGGGTCCTGAATCCTGTTGTGCCTGTGAATAGGCTGCAGGGGGATGATGAAGACCAGCAACAGCTTTCAGGGCTGCCACCTTCCGTGTGGGACAAGGAGCCGGACGTGTGCCTTTTCGGAATCAGGCTCTGCCGAGGACGAGATCCATGAGATGTTCTTCCTCTGGGCAAGCCCGGGTCCCAGATCCTGTTGTGCCTGTGAATAGGCTGCAGGGGGACGGTGAAGACCAGCAACAGCTTTCAGGGCTGCCACCTTCCGTGTGGGACAAGGAGCCGGACGTGTGCCTTTTCGGAATCAGGCTCTGCCGAGGACGAGAGCCATGAGATGTTCCTCCTCTGGGCATGCCCGGGTCCTGAATCCTGTTGTGCCTCTGAATAGGCTGCAGGGGGACGGTGAAGACCAGCAACAGCTTTCAGGGCTGCCACCTTCCGTGTGGGACAAGGAGCCGGACGTGTGCCTTTTCGGAATCAGGCTCTGCCGAGGACGAGAGCCATGAGATGTTCCTCCTCTGGGCAAGCCCAGGTCCCAGATCCTGTTGTGCCTGTGAATAGGCTGCAGGGGGACGGTGAAGACCAGCAACAGCTTCCAGGGCTGCCACCTTCCGTGTGGGACAAGGAGCCGGACGTGTGCCTTTTCGGAATCAGGCTCTGCCGAGGAAGAGATCCATGAGATGTTCCTCCTCTGGGCAAGCCCGGGTCCCAGATCCTGTTGTGCCTGTGAATAGGCTGCAGGGGGACGGTGAAGACCAGCAACAGCTTTCAGGGCTGCCACCTTCCGTGTGGGACAAGGAGCCGGACGTGTGCCTTTTCGGAATCAGGGTCTGCCGAGGACGAGAGCCATGAGATGTTCCTCTTCGGGGCAAGCCCGGGTCCCAAATCCTGTTGTGCCTCTGAATAGGCTGCAGGGGGACGGTGAAGACCAGCAACAGCTTCCAGGGCTGCCACCTTCCGTGTGGGACAAGGAGCCGGACGTGTGCCTTTTCGGAATCAGGATCTGCCGAGGAAGAGATCCATGAGATGTTCCTCCTCTGGGCATGCCCGTGTCCCAGATCCTGTTGTGCCTGTGAATAGGCTGCAGGGGGACGGTGAAGACCAGCAACAGCTTTCAGGGCTGCCACCTTCCGTGTGGGACAAGGAGCCGGACGTGTGCCTTTTCGGAATCAGGCTCTGCCGAGGGCGAGATCCATGAGATGTTCCTCCTCTGGGCAAGCCCGGGTCCCAGATCCTGTTGTGCCTCTGAATAGGCTGCAGGGGGACGGTGAAGACCAGCAACAGCTTTCAGGGCTGCCACCTTCCGTGTGGGACAAGGAGCCGGACGTGTGCCTTTTCGGAATCAGGCTCTGCCGAGGACGAGAGTCATGAGATGTTCCTCCTCTGGGCATGCCCGGGTCCTGAATCCTGTTGTGCCTGTGAATAGGCTGCAGGGGGACGGTGAAGACCAGCAACAGCTTTCAGGGCTGCCACCTTCCGTGTGGGACAAGGAGCCGGACGTGTGCCTTTTCGGAATCAGGCTCTGCCGAGGACGAGAGCCATGAGATGTTCCTCTTCGGGGCAAGCCCGGGTCCCAAATCCTGTTGTGCCTCTGAATAGGCTGCAGGGGGACGGTGAAGACCAGCAACAGCTTTCAGGGCTGCCACCTTCCGTGTGGGACAAGGAGCCGGACGTGTGCCTTTTCGCAATCAGGCTCTGCCGAGGAAGAGATCCATGAGATGTTCCTCCTCTGGGCATGCCCGTGTCCCAGATCCTGTTGTGCCTGTGAATAGGCTGCAGGGGGACGGTGAAGACCAGCAACAGCTTTCAGGGCTGCCACCTTCCGTGTGGGACAAGGAGCCGGACGTGTGCCTTTTCGGAATCAGGATCTGCCGAGGAAGAGATCCATGACATGTTCCTCCTCTGGGCATGCCCAGGTCCCGAATCCTGTTGTGCCTCTGAATAGGCTGCAGGGGGACGGTGAAGACCAGCAACAGCTTTCAGGGCTGCCACCTTCCGTGTGGGACAAGGAGCCGGACGTGTGTCTTTTCGGAATCAGGCTCTGCCGAGGACGAGACCCATGACATGTTCCTCCTCTGGGCGTGCCCGGGTCCCAGATCCTGTTGTGCCTGTGAATAGGCTGCAGGGGGACGGTGAAGACCAGCAACAACTTTCAGGGCTGCCACCTTCCGTGTGGGACAAGGAGCCGGACGTGTGCCTTTTCGGAATCAGACTCTGCCGAGGAAGAGATCCAGAGATGTTCCTCCTCTGGGCAAGCCCGGGTCCCAGATCCTGTTGTGCGTGTGAATAGGCTGCAGGGGGACGGTGAAGACCAGCAAGAGCTTTCAGGGCTGCCACCTTCCGTGTGGGACAAGGAGCCGGACGTGTGCCTTTTCGGAATCAGGGTCTGCCGAGGAAGAGAGCCATGAGATGTTCCTCCTCTGGGCATGCCCGGGTCCTGAATCCTGTTGTGCCTCTGAATAGGCTGCAGGGGGACGGTGAAGACCAGCAACAGCTTTCAGGGCTGCCACCTTCCGTGTGGGACAAGGAGCCGGACGTGTGCCTTTTCGGAATCAGGCTCTGCCGAGGACGAGAGCCATGAGATGTTCCTCCTCTGGGCAAGCCCGAGTCCCAGATCCTGTTGTGGCTGTGAATAGGCTGCAGGGGGACGGTGAAGACTAGCAACAGCTTTCAGGGATGCCACCTTCCGTGTGGGACAAGGAGCCGGACGTGTGCCTTTTCGGAATCAGGATCTGCCGAGGAAGAGATCCATGACATGTTCCTCCTCTGGGCATGCCCAGGTCCCGAATCCTGTTGTGCCTGTGAATAGGCTGCAGGGGGACGGTGAAGACCAGCAACAGCTTTCAGGGCTGCCACCTTCCGTGTGGGACAAGGAGCCGGACGTGTGCCTTTTCGGAATCAGGCTCTGCCGAGGACGAGAGCCGTGAGATGTTCCTCCTCTGGGCAAGCCCAGGTCCCAGATCCTGTTGTGCCTGTGAATAGGCTGCAGGGGGACGGTGAAGACCAGCAACAGCTTCCAGGGCTGCCACCTTCCGTGTGGGACAAGGAGCCGGACGTGTGCCTTTTCGGAATCAGGATCTGCCGAGGAAGAGATCCATGAGATGTTCCTCCTCTGGGCAAGCCCGGGTCCCAGATCCTGTTGTGCCTGTGAATAGGCTGCAGGGGGACGGTGAAGACCAGCAACAGCTTTCAGGGCTGCCACCTTCCGTGTGGGACAAGGAGCCGGACGTGTGCCTTTTCGGAATCAGGGTCTGCCGAGGACGAGAGCCATGAGATGTTCCTCTTCGGGGCAAGCCCGGGTCCCAAATCCTGTTGTGCCTCTGAATAGGCTGCAGGGGGACGGTGAAGACCAGCAACAGCTTCCAGGGCTGCCACCTTCCGTGTGGGACAAGGAGCCGGACGTGTGCCTTTTCGGAATCAGGATCTGCCGAGGAAGAGATCCATGAGATGTTCCTCCTCTGGGCATGCCCGTGTCCCAGATCCTGTTGTGCCTGTGAATAGGCTGCAGGGGGACGGTGAAGACCAGCAACAGCTTTCAGGGCTGCCACCTTCCGTGTGGGACAAGGAGCCGGACGTGTGCCTTTTCGGAATCAGGCTCTGCCGAGGGCGAGATCCATGAGATGTTCCTCCTCTGGGCAAGCCCGGGTCCCAGATCCTGTTGTGCCTCTGAATAGGCTGCAGGGGGACGGTGAAGACCAGCAACAGCTTTCAGGGCTGCCACCTTCCGTGTGGGACAAGGAGCCGGACGTGTGCCTTTTCGGAATCAGGCTCTGCCGAGGACGAGAGTCATGAGATGTTCCTCCTCTGGGCATGCCCGGGTCCTGAATCCTGTTGTGCCTGTGAATAGGCTGCAGGGGGACGGTGAAGACCAGCAACAGCTTTCAGGGCTGCCACCTTCCGTGTGGGACAAGGAGCCGGACGTGTGCCTTTTCGGAATCAGGCTCTGCCGAGGACGAGAGCCATGAGATGTTCCTCTTCGGGGCAAGCCCGGGTCCCAAATCCTGTTGTGCCTCTGAATAGGCTGCAGGGGGACGGTGAAGACCAGCAACAGCTTTCAGGGCTGCCACCTTCCGTGTGGGACAAGGAGCCGGACGTGTGCCTTTTCGCAATCAGGCTCTGCCGAGGAAGAGATCCATGAGATGTTCCTCCTCTGGGCATGCCCGTGTCCCAGATCCTGTTGTGCCTGTGAATAGGCTGCAGGGGGACGGTGAAGACCAGCAACAGCTTTCAGGGCTGCCACCTTCCGTGTGGGACAAGGAGCCGGACGTGTGCCTTTTCGGAATCAGGATCTGCCGAGGAAGAGATCCATGACATGTTCCTCCTCTGGGCATGCCCAGGTCCCGAATCCTGTTGTGCCTGTGAATAGGCTGCAGGGGGACGGTGAAGACCAGCAACAGCTTTCAGGGCTGCCACCTTCCGTGTGGGACAAGGAGCCGGACGTGTGTCTTTTCGGAATCAGGCTCTGCCGAGGACGAGACCCATGACATGTTCCTCCTCTGGGCGTGCCCGGGTCCCAGATCCTGTTGTGCCTGTGAATAGGCTGCAGGGGGACGGTGAAGACCAGCAACAACTTTCAGGGCTGCCACCTTCCGTGTGGGACAAAGAGCCGGACGTGTGCCTTTTCGGAATCAGACTCTGCCGAGGAAGAGATCCAGAGATGTTCCTCCTCTGGGCAAGCCCGGGTCCCAGATCCTGTTGTGCCTGTGAATAGGCTGCAGGGGGACGGTGAAGACCAGCAACAGCTTTCAGGGCTGCCACCTTCCGTGTGGGACAAGGAGCCGGACGTGTGCCTTTTCGGAATCAGGCTCTGCCGAGGAAGAGAGCCATGAGATGTTCCTCCTCTGGGCATGCCCGGGTCCTGAATCCTGTTGTGCCTCTGAATAGGCTGCAGGGGGACGGTGAAGACCAGCAACAGCTTTCAGGGCTGCCACCTTCCGTGTGGGACAAGGAGCCGGACGTGTGCCTTTTCGGAATCAGGCTCTGCCGAGGACGAGAGCCATGAGATGTTCCTCCTCTGGGCAAGCCCGGGTCCCAGATCCTGTTGTGGCTGTGAATAGGCTGCAGGGGGACGGTGAAGACTAGCAACAGCTTTCAGGGATGCCACCTTCCGTGTGGGACAAGGAGCCGGACGTGTGCCTTTTCGGAATCAGGATCTGCCGAGGAAGAGATCCATGACATGTTCCTCCTCTGGGCATGCCCAGGTCCCGAATCCTGTTGTGCCTGTGAATAGGCTGCAGGGGGACGGTGAAGACCAGCAACAGCTTTCAGGGCTGCCACCTTCCGTGTGGGACAAGGAGCCGGACGTGTGCCTTTTCGGAATCAGGCTCTGCCGAGGACGAGAGCCATGAGATGTTCCTCCTCTGGGCAAGCCCAGGTCCCAGATCCTGTTGTGCCTGTGAATAGGCTGCAGGGGGACGGTGAAGACCAGCAACAGCTTCCAGGGCTGCCACCTTCCGTGTGGGACAAGGAGCCGGACGTGTGCCTTTTCGGAATCAGGCTCTGCCGAGGAAGAGATCCATGAGATGTTCCTCCTCTGGGCAAGCCCGGGTCCCAGATCCTGTTGTGCCTGTGAATAGGCTGCAGGGGGACGGTGAAGACCAGCAACAGCTTTCAGGGCTGCCACCTTCCGTGTGGGACAAGGAGCCGGACGTGTGCCTTTTCGGAATCAGGGTCTGCCGAGGACGAGAGCCATGAGATGTTCCTCTTCGGGGCAAGCCCGGGTCCCAAATCCTTTTGTGCCTGTGAATAGGCTGCAGGGGGACGGTGAAGACCAGCAACAGCTTCCAGGGCTGCCACCTTCCGTGTGGGACAAGGAGCCGGACGTGTGCCTTTTCGGAATCAGGATCTGCCGAGGAAGAGATCCATGAGATGTTCCTCCTCTGGGCATGCCCGTGTCCCAGATCCTGTTGTGCCTGTGAATAGGCTGCAGGGGGACGGTGAAGACCAGCAACAGCTTTCAGGGCTGCCACCTTCTGTGTGGGACAAGGAGCCGGACGTGTGCCTTTTCGGAATCAGGCTCTGCCGAGGGCGAGATCCATGAGATGTTCCTCCTCTGGGCAAGCCCGGGTCCCAGATCCTGTTGTGCCTCTGAATAGGCTGCAGGGGGACGGTGAAGACCAGCAACAGCTTTCAGGGCTGCCACCTTCCGTGTGGGACAAGGAGCCGGACGTGTGCCTTTTCGGAATCAGGCTCTGCCGAGGACGAGAGTCATGAGATGTTCCTCCTCTGGGCATGCCCGGGTCCTGAATCCTGTTGTGCCTGTGAATAGGCTGCAGGGGGACGGTGAAGACCAGCAACAGCTTTCAGGGCTGCCACCTTCCGTGTGGGACAAGGAGCCGGACGTGTGCCTTTTCGGAATCAGGCTCTGCCGAGGACGAGAGCCATGAGATGTTCCTCCTCTGGGCAAGCCCGGGTCCCAGATCCTGTTGTGGCTGTGAATAGGCTGCAGGGGGACGGTGAAGACTAGAAACAGCTTTCAGGGATGCCACCTTCCGTGTGGGACAAGGAGCCGGACGTGTGCCTTTTCGGAATCAGGCTCTGCCGAGGAAGAGATCCATGACATGTTCCTCCTCTGGGCACGCCCAGGTCCCGAATCCTGTTGTGCCTGTGAATAGGCTGCAGGGGGACGGTGAAGACCAGCAACAGCTTTCAGGGCTGCCACCTTCCGTGTGGGACAAGGAGCCGGACGTGTGCCTTTTCGGAATCAGGCTCTGCCGAGGACGAGATCCATGAGATGTTCTTCCTCTGGGCAAGCCCGGGTCCCAGATCCTGTTGTGCCTGTGAATAGGCTGCAGGGGGACGGTGAAGACCAGCAACAGCTTTCAGGGCTGCCACCTTCCGTGTGGGACAAGGAGCCGGACGTGTGCCTTTTCGGAATCAGGCTCTGCCGAGGAAGAGAGCCATGAGATGTTCCTCCTCTGGGCATGCCCGTGTCCCAGATCCTGTTGTGCCTGTGAATAGGCTGCAGGGGGACGGTGAAGACCAGCAACAGCTTTCAGGGCTGCCACCTTCCGTGTGGGACAAGGAGACGGACGTGTGCCTTTTCGGAATCAGGCTCTGCCGAGGACGAGAGCCATGAGATGTTCCTCCTCTGGGCAAGCCCAGGTCCCAGATCCTGTTGTGCCTGTGAATAGGCTGCAGGGGGACGGTGAAGACCAGCAACAGCTTCCAGGGCTGCCACCTTCCGTGTGGGACAAGGAGCCGGACGTGTGCCTTTTCGGAATCAGGCTCTGCCGAGGAAGAGATCCATGAGATGTTCCTCCTCTGGGCAAGCCCGGGTCCCAGATCCTGTTGTGCCTGTGAATAGGCTGCAGGGGGACGGTGAAGACCAGCAACAGCTTTCAGGGCTGCCACCTTCCGTGTGGGACAAGGAGCCGGACGTGTGCCTTTTCGGAATCAGGCTCTGCCGAGGAAGAGAGCCATGAAATGTTCCTCCTCTGGGCATGCACGGGTCCTGAATCCTGTTGTGCCTCTGAATAGGCTGCAGGGGGACGGTGAAGACCAGCAACAGCTTTCAGGGCTGCCACCTTCCGTGTGGGACAAGGAGCCGGACGTGTGCCTTTTCGGAATCAGGGTCTGCCGAGGACGAGAGCCATGAGATGTTCCTCTTCGGGGCAAGCCCGGGTCCCAAATCCTGTTGTGCCTCTGAATAGGCTGCAGGGGGACGGTGAAGACCAGCAACAGCTTCCAGGGCTGCCACCTTCCGTGTGGGACAAGGAGCCGGACGTGTGCCTTTTCGGAATCAGGATCTGCCGAGGAAGAGATCCATGAGATGTTCCTCCTCTGGGCATGCCCGTGTCCCAGATCCTGTTGTGCCTGTGAATAGGCTGCAGGGGGACGGTGAAGACCAGCAACAGCTTTCAGGGCTGCCACCTTCCGTGTGGGACAAGGAGCCGGACGTGTGCCTTTTCGGAATCAGGCTCTGCCGAGGACGAGAGCCATGAGATGTTCCTCCTCTGGGCAAGCCCGGGTCCCAGATCCTGTTGTGCCTCTGAATAGGCTGCAGGGGGACGGTGAAGACCAGCAACAGCTTTCAGGGCTGCCACCTTCCGTGTGGGACAAGGAGCCGGACGTGTGCCTTTTCGGAATCAGGCTCTGCCGAGGACGAGAGCCATGAGATGTTCCTCCTCTGGGCAAGCCCAGGTCCCAGATCCTGTTGTGCCTGTGAATAGGCTGCAGGGGGACGGTGAAGACCAGCAACAGCTTCCAGGGCTGCCACCTTCCGTGTGGGACAAGGAGCCGGACGTGTGCCTTTTCGGAATCAGGCTCTGCCGAGGAAGAGATCCATGAGATGTTCCTCCTCTGGGCAAGCCCGGGTCCCAGATCCTGTTTTGCCTGTGAATAGGCTGCAGGGGGACGGTGAAGACCAGCAACAGCTTTCAGGGCTGCCACCTTCCGTGTGGGACAAGGAGCCGGACGTGTGCCTTTTAGGAATCAGGCTCTGCCGAGGAAGAGAGCCATGAAATGTTCCTCCTCTGGGCATGCATGGGTCCTGAATCCTGTTGTGCCTGTGAATAGGCTGCAGGGGGACGGTGAAGACCAGCAACAGCTTTCAGGGCTGCCACCTTCCGTGTGGGACAAGGAGCCGGACGTGTGCCTTTTCGGAATCAGGCTCTGCCGAGGACGAGAGCCATGAGATGTTCCTCTTCGGGGCAAGCCCGGGTCCCAAATCCTGTTGTGCCTCTGAATAGGCTGCAGGGGGACGGTGAAGACCAGCAACAGCTTCCAGGGCTGCCACCTTCCGTGTGGGACAAGGAGCCGGACGTGTGCCTTTTCGGAATCAGGATCTGCCGAGGAAGAGATCCATGAGATGTTCCTCCTCTGGGCATGCCCGTGTCCCAGATCCTGTTGTGCCTGTGAATAGGCTGCAGGGGGACGGTGAAGACCAGCAACAGCTTTCAGGGCTGCCACCTTCCGTGTGGGACAAGGAGCCGGACGTGTGCCTTTTCGGAATCAGGCTCTGCCGAGGGCGAGATCCATGAGATGTTCCTCCTCTGGGCAAGCCCGGGTCCCAGATCCTGTTGTGCCTCTGAATAGGCTGCAGGGGGACGGTGAAGACCAGCAACAGCTTTCAGGGCTGCCACCTTCCGTGTGGGACAAGGAGCCGGACGTGTGCCTTTTCGGAATCAGGCTCTGCCGAGGACGAGAGTCATGAGATGTTCCTCCTCTGGGCATGCCCGGGTCCTGAATCCTGTTGTG
This sequence comes from Astur gentilis, assembly GCF_929443795.1. Classification (NCBI taxonomy): domain Eukaryota; kingdom Metazoa; phylum Chordata; class Aves; order Accipitriformes; family Accipitridae; genus Astur; species Astur gentilis. The sequence continues at coordinate 117,513 of NW_026060866.1, forward strand.
CCTGCGAATACGCTGCAGGGGCACGGTGAAGACCAGCAACAGCTTTCAGGGCTGCCACCTTCCGTGTGGGACAAGGAGCCGGACGTGTGCCTTTTCGGAATCAGGGTCTGCCGAGGACGAGAGCCATGAGATGTTCCTCTTCGGGGCAAGCCCGGGTCCCAGATCCTGTTGTGCCTCTGAATAGGCTGCAGGGGGACGGTGAAGACCAGCAACAGCTTTCAGGGCTGCCACCTTCCGTGTGGGACAAGGAGCCGGACGTGTGCCTTTTCGCAATCAGGCTCTGCCGAGGAAGAGATCCATGAGATGTTCCTCCTCTGGGCATGCCCGTGTCCCAGATCCTGTTGTGCCTGTGAATAGGCTGCAGGGGGACGGTGAAGACCAGCAACAGCTTTCAGGGCTGCCACCTTCCGTGTGGGACAAGGAGCCGGACGTGTGCCTTTTCGGAATCAGGCTCTGCCGAGGAAGAGATCCATGAGATGTTCCTCCTCTGGGCAAGCCCGGGTCCCAGATCCTGTTGTGCCTCTGAATAGGCTGCAGGGGGACGGTGAAGACCAGCAACAGCTTTCAGGGCTGCCACCTTCCGTGTGGGACAAGGAGCCGGACGTGTGCCTTTTCGGAATCAGACTCTGCCGAGGACGAGAGTCATGAGATGTTCCTCCTCTGGGCATGCCCGGGTCCTGAATCCTGTTGTGCCTCTGAATAGGCTGCAGGGGGACGGTGAAGACCAGCAACAGCTTTCAGGGCTGCCACCTTCCGTGTGGGACAAGGAGCCGGACGTGTGCCTTTTCGGAATCAGACTCTGCCGAGGAAGAGAGCCATGAGATGTTCCTCCTCTGGGCAAGCCCGGGTCCCAGATCCTGCTGTGCCTGTGAATAGGCTGCAGGGGGACGGTGAAGACCAGCAACAACTTTCAGGGCTGCCACCTTCCGTGTGGGACAAGGAGCCGGACGTGTGCCTTTTCGGAATCAGGCTCTGCAGAGGACGAGAGCCATGAGATGTTCCTCCTCTGGGCAAGCCCAGGTCACAGATCCTGTTGTGCCTGTGGATAGGCTGCAGGGGGACGGTGAAGACCAGCAACAGCTTTCAGGGCTGCCACCTTCCGTGTGGGACAAGGAGCCGGACGTGTGCCTTTTCGGAATCAGGCTCTGCCAAGGACGAGATCCATGAGATGTTCCTCCTTTGGGCATGCCCGGGTCCCAGATCCTGTTGTGCCTGTGAATAGTCTGCAGGGGGACGGTGAAGACCAGCAACAGCTTTCAGGGCTGCCACCTTCCGTGTGGGACAAGGAGCCGGACGTGTGCCTTTTCGGAATCAGGCTCTGCCGAGGAAGAGATCCATGAGATGTTCCTCCTCTGGGCAAGCCCGGGTCCCAGATCCTGTTGTGCCTGTGAATAGGCTGCAGGGGGACGGTGAAGACCAGCAACAGCTTTCAGGGCTGCCACCTTCCGTGTGGGACAAGGAGCCGGACGTGTGCTTTTTCGGAATCAGGCTCTGCCGAGGACGAGAGCCATGAGATGTTCCTCCTCTGGGCATGCCCGGCTCCTGAATCTTGTTCTGCCTGTGAATAGGCTGCAGGGGGACGGTGAAGACCAGCAACAGCTTTCAGGGCTGCCACCTTCCGTGTGGGACAAGGAGCCGGACGTGTGCCTTTTCGGAATCAGGCTCTGCCGAGGACGAGATCCATGAGATGTTCCTCCTCTGGGCAAGCCCGGGTCTCAGATCCTGTTGTGCCTGTGAATAGGCTGCAGGGGGACGGTGAAGACTAGCAACAGCTTTCAGGGATGCCACCTTCCGTGTGGGACAAGGAGCCGGACGTGTGCCTTTTCGGAATCAGGCTCTGCCGAGGACGAGAGCCATGAGATGTTCCTCCTCTGGGCATGCCCGGGTCCCAGATCCTTTTGTGCCTGTGAATAGGCTGCAGGGGGACGGTGAAGACCAGCAACAGCTTTCAGGGCTGCCACCTTCCGTGTGGGACAAGGAGCCGGACGTGTGCCTTTTCGAAATCAGGGTCTGCCGAGGACGAGAGCCATGAGATGTTCCTCTTCGGGGCAAGCCCGGGTCCCAAATCCTGTTGTGCCTCTGAATAGGCTGCAGGGGGACGGTGAAGACCAGCAACAGCTTTCAGGGCTGCCACCTTCCGTGTGGGACAAGGAGCCGGACGTGTGCCTTTTCGGAATCAGGCTCTGCCGAGGAAGAGATCCATGAGATGTTCCTCCTCTGGGCATGCCCGTGTCCCAGATCCTGTTGTGCCTGTGAATAGGCTGCAGGGGGACGGTGAAGACCAGCAACAGCTTTCAGGGCTGCCACCTTCCGTGTGGGACAAGGAGCCGGACGTGTGCCTTTTCGGAATCAGGGTCTGCCGAGGGCGAGATCCATGAGATGTTCCTCCTCTGGGCAAGCCCGGGTCCCAGATCCTGTTGTGCCTCTGAATAGGCTGCAGGGGGACGGTGAAGACCAGCAACAGCTTTCAGGGCTGCCAGCTTCCGTGTGGGACAAGGAGCCGGACGTGTGCCTTTTCGGAATCAGGCTCTGCCGAGGACGAGAGTCATGAGATGTTCCTCCTCTGGGCATGCCCGGGTCCTGAATCCTGTTGTGCCTCTGAATAGGCTGCAGGGGGACGGTGAAGACCAGCAACAGCTTTCAGGGCTGCCACCTTCCGTGTGGGACAAGGAGCCGGACGTGTGCCTTTTCGGAATCAGACTCTGCCGAGGAAGAGAGCCATGAGATGTTCCTCCTCTGGGCAAGCCCGGGTCCCAGATCCTGTTGTGCCTGTGAATAGGCTGCAGGGGGACGGTGAAGACCAGCAACAGCTTTCAGGGCTGCCACCTTCCGTGTGGGACAAGGAGCCGGACGTGTGCCTTTTCGGAATCAGGCTCTGCCAAGGACGAGAGCCATGAGATGTTCCTCCTCTGGGCAAGCCCGGGTCCCAGATCCTGTTGTGCCTGTGAATAGGCTGCAGGGGGACGGTGAAGACCAGCAACAGCTTTCGGGGCTGCCACCTTCCGTGTGGGACAAGGAGCCGGACGTGTGCCTTTTCGGAATCAGGCTCTGCCGAGGACGAGAGCCATGAGATGTTCCTCCTCTGGGCATGCCCGGGTCCCAAATCCTGTTGTGCCTGTGAATAGGCTGCAGGGGGACGGTGAAGACCAGCAACAGCTTTCAGGGCTGCCACCTTCCGTGTGGGACAAGGAGCCGGACGTGTGCCTTTTCGGAATCAGGCTCTGCCGAGGACGAGAGCCATGAGATGTTCCTCCTCTGGGCAAGCCCAGGTCACAGATCCTGTTGTGCCTGTGAATAGGCTGCAGGGGGACGGTGAAGACCAGCAACAGCTTTCAGGGCTGCCACCTTCCGTGTGGGACAAGGAGCCGGACGTGTGCCTTTTCGGAATCAGGCTCTGCCGAGGACGAGATCCATGAGATGTTCCTCCTCTGGGCATGCCCGGGTCCCAGATCCTGTTGTGCCTGTGAATAGTCTGCAGGGGGACGGTGAAGACCAGCAACAGCTTTCAGGGCTGCCACCTTCCGTGTGGGACAAGGAGCCGGACGTGTGCCTTTTCGGAATCAGGCTCTGCCGAGGAAGAGATCCATGAGATGTTCCTCCTCTGGGCAAGCCCGGGTCCCAGATCCTGTTGTGCCTGTGAATAGGCTGCAGGGGGACGGTGAAGACCAGCAACAGCTTTCAGGGCTGCCACCTTCCGTGTGGGACAAGGAGCCGGACGTGTGCCTTTTCGGAATCAGGCTCTGCCGAGGAAGAGAGCCATGAAATGTTCCTCCTCTGGGCATGCACGGGTCCTGAATCCTGTTGTGCCTCTGAATAGGCTGCAGGGGGACGGTGAAGACCAGCAACAGCTTTCAGGGCTGCCACCTTCCGTGTGGGACAAGGAGCCGGACGTGTGCCTTTTCGGAATCAGGGTCTGCCGAGGACGAGAGCCATGAGATGTTCCTCTTCGGGGCAAGCCCGGGTCCCAAATCCTGTTGTGCCTCTGAATAGGCTGCAGGGGGACGGTGAAGACCAGCAACAGCTTCCAGGGCTGCCACCTTCCGTGTGGGACAAGGAGCCGGACGTGTGCATTTTCGGAATCAGGATCTGCCGAGGAAGAGATCCATGAGATGTTCCTCCTCTGGGCATGCCCGGGTCCCAGATCCTGTTGTGCCTGTGAATAGGCTGCAGGGGGACGGTGAAGACCAGCAACAGCTTTCAGGGCTGCCACCTTCCGTGTGGGACAAGGAGCCGGACGTGTGCCTTTTCGGAATCAGGCTCTGCCGAGGGCGAGATCCATGAGATGTTCCTCCTCTGGGCAAGCCCGGGTCCCAGATCCTGTTGTGCCTCTGAATAGGCTGCAGGGGGACGGTGAAGACCAGCAACAGCTTTCAGGGCTGCCACCTTCCGTGTGGGACAAGGAGCCGGACGTGTGCCTTTTCGGAATCAGGCTCTGCCGAGGACGAGAGTCATGAGATATTCCTCCTCTGGGCATGCCCGGGTCCTGAATCCTGTTGTGCCTCTGAATAGGCTGCAGGGGGACGGTGAAGACCAGCAACAGCTTTCAGGGCTGCCACCTTCCGTGTGGGACAAGGAGCCGGACGTGTGCCTTTTCGGAATCAGACTCTGCCGAGGAAGAGAGCCATGAGATGTTCCTCCTCTGGGCAAGCCCGGGTCCCAGATCCTGCTGTGCCTGTGAATAGGCTGCAGGGGGACGGTGAAGACCAGCAACAGCTTTCAGGGCTGCCACCTTCCGTGTGGGACAAGGAGCCGGACGTGTGCCTTTTCGGAATCAGGCTCTGCAGAGGACGAGAGCCATGAGATGTTCCTCCTCTGGGCAAGCCCAGGTCACAGATCCTGTTGTGCCTGTGGATAGGCTGCAGGGGGACGGTGAAGACCAGCAACAGCTTTCAGGGCTGCCACCTTCCGTGTGGGACAAGGAGCCGGACGTGTGCCTTTTCGCAATCAGGCTCTGCCGAGGAAGAGATCCATGAGATGATCCTCCTCTGGGCATGCCCGTGTCCCAGATCCTGTTGTGCCTGTGAATAGGCTGCAGGGGGACGGTGAAGACCAGCAACAGCTTTCAGGGCTGCCACCTTCCGTGTGGGACAAGGAGCCGGACGTGTGCCTTTTCGGAATCAGGCTCTGCCGAGGACGAGAGTCATGAGATGTTCCTCCTCTGGGCATGCCCGGGTCCTGAATCCTGTTGTGCCTCTGAATAGGCTGCAGGGGGACGGTGAAGACCAGCAACAGCTTTCAGGGCTGCCACCTTCCGTGTGGGACAAGGAGCCGGACGTGTGCCTTTTCGGAATCAGGCTCTGCCAAGGAAGAGATCCATGAGATGTTCCTCCTCTGGGCAAGCCCGGGTCCCAGATCCTGCTGTGCCTGTGAATAGGCTGCAGGGGGACGGTGAAGACCAGCAACAGCTTTCAGGGCTGCCACCTTCCGTGTGGGACAAGGAGCCGGACGTGTGCCTTTTCGGAATCAGGCTCTGCAGAGGACGAGAGCCATGAGATGTTCCTCCTCTGGGCAAGCCCAGGTCACAGATCCTGTTGTGCCTGTGGATAGGCTGCAGGGGGACGGTGAAGACCAGCAACAGCTTTCAGGGCTGCCACCTTCCGTGTGGGACAAGGAGCCGGACGTGTGCCTTTTCGGAATCAGGCTCTGCCAAGGACGAGATCCATGAGATGTTCCTCCTTTGGGCATGCCCGGGTCCCAGATCCTGTTGTGCCTGTGAATAGTCTGCAGGGGGACGGTGAAGACCAGCAACAGCTTTCAGGGCTGCCACCTTCCGTGTGGGACAAGGAGCCGGACGTGTGCCTTTTCGGAATCAGGCTCTGCCGAGGAAGAGATCCATGAGATGTTCCTCCTCTGGGCAAGCCCGGGTCCCAGATCCTGTTGTGCCTGTGAATAGGCTGCAGGGGGACGGTGAAGACCAGCAACAGCTTTCAGGGCTGCCACCTTCCGTGTGGGACAAGGAGCCGGACGTGTGCTTTTTCGGAATCAGGCTCTGCCGAGGACGAGAGCCATGAGATGTTCCTCCTCTGGGCATGCCCGGCTCCTGAATCTTGTTCTGCCTGTGAATAGGCTGCAGGGGGACGGTGAAGACCAGCAACAGCTTTCAGGGCTGCCACCTTCCGTGTGGGACAAGGAGCCGGACGTGTGCCTTTTCGGAATCAGGCTCTGCCGAGGACGAGATCCATGAGATGTTCCTCCTCTGGGCAAGCCCGGGTCCCAGATCCTGTTGTGCCTGTGAATAGGCTGCAGGGGGACGGTGAAGACTAGCAACAGCTTTCAGGGATGCCACCTTCCGTGTGGGACAAGGAGCCGGACGTGTGCCTTTTCGGAATCAGGCTCTGCCGAGGACGAGAGCCATGAGATGTTCCTCCTCTGGGCATGCCGGGGTCCCAGATCCTGTTGTGCCTCTGAATAGGCTGCAGGGGGACGGTGAAGACCAGTAACAGCTTTCAGGGCTGCCACCTTCCGTGTGGGACAAGGAGCCGGACGTGTGCCTTTTCGGAATCAGGTTCTGCCGAGGACGAGAGCCATGAGATGTTCCTCCTCTGGGCATGCCCGGGTCCCAGATCCTTTTGTGCCTGTGAATAGGCTGCAGGGGGACGGTGAAGACCAGCAACAGCTTTCAGGGCTGCCACCTTCCGTGTGGGACAAGGAGCCGGACGTGTGCCTTTTCGGAATCAGGCTCTGCCGAGGACGAGAGCCATGAGATGTTCCTCTTCGGGGCAAGCCCGGGTCCCAAATCCTGTTGTGCCTCTGAATAGGCTGCAGGGGGACGGTGAAGACCAGCAACAGCTTTCAGGGCTGCCACCTTCCGTGTGGGACAAGGAGCCGGACGTGTGCCTTTTCGGAATCAGGCTCTGCCGAGGAAGAGATCCATGAGATGTTCCTCCTCTGGGCATGCCCGTGTCCCAGATCCTGTTGTGCCTGTGAATAGGCTGCAGGGGGACGGTGAAGACCAGCAACAGCTTTCAGGGCTGCCACCTTCCGTGTGGGACAAGGAGCCGGACGTGTGCCTTTTCGGAATCAGGCTCTGCCGAGGACGAGAGCCATGAGATGTTCCTCCTCTGGGCAAGCCCGGGTCCCAGATCCTGTTGTGCCTCTGAATAGGCTGCAGGGGGACGGTGAAGACCAGCAACAGCTTTCAGGGCTGCCAGCTTCCGTGTGGGACAAGGAGCCGGACGTGTGCCTTTTCGGAATCAGGCTCTGCCGAGGACGAGAGTCATGAGATGTTCCTCCTCTGGGCATGCCCGGGTCCTGAATCCTGTTGTGCCTCTGAATAGGCTGCAGGGGGACGGTGAAGACCAGCAACAGCTTTCAGGGCTGCCACCTTCCGTGTGGGACAAGGAGCCGGACGTGTGCCTTTTCGGAATCAGACTCTGCCGAGGAAGAGAGCCATGAGATGTTCCTCCTCTGGGCAAGCCCGGGTCCCAGATCCTGTTGTGCCTGTGAATAGGCTGCAGGGGGACGGTGAAGACCAGCAACAGCTTTCAGGGCTGCCACCTTCCGTGTGGGACAAGGAGCCGGACGTGTGCCTTTTCGGAATCAGGCTCTGCCAAGGACGAGAGCCATGAGATGTTCCTCCTCTGGGCAAGCCCGGGTCCCAGATCCTGTTGTGCCTGTGAATAGGCTGCAGGGGGACGGTGAAGACCAGCAACAGCTTTCGGGGCTGCCACCTTCCGTGTGGGACAATGAGCCGGACGTGTGCCTTTTCGGAATCAGGCTCTGCCGAGGAAGAGAGCCATGAGATGTTCCTCCTCTGGGCAAGCCCGGGTCCCAAATCCTGTTGTGCCTGTGAATAGGCTGCAGGGGGACGGTGAAGACCAGCAACAGCTTTCAGGGCTGCCACCTTCCGTGTGGGACAAGGAGCCGGACGTGTGCCTTTTCGGAATCAGGCTCTGCCGAGGACGAGAGCCATGAGATGTTCCTCCTCTGGGCAAGCCCAGGTCACAGATCCTGTTGTGCCTGTGAATAGGCTGCAGGGGGACGGTGAAGACCAGCAACAGCTTTCAGGGCTGCCACCTTCCGTGTGGGACAAGGAGCCGGACGTGTGCCTTTTCGGAATCAGGCTCTGCCGAGGACGAGATCCATGAGATGTTCCTCCTCTGGGCATGCCCGGGTCCCAGATCCTGTTGTGCCTGTGAATAGTCTGCAGGGGGACGGTGAAGACCAGCAACAGCTTTCAGGGCTGCCACCTTCCGTGTGGGACAAGGAGCCGGACGTGTGCCTTTTCGGAATCAGGCTCTGCCGAGGAAGAGATCCATGAGATGTTCCTCCTCTGGGCAAGCCCGGGTCCCAGATCCTGTTGTGCCTGTGAATAGGCTGCAGGGGGACGGTGAAGACCAGCAACAGCTTTCAGGGCTGCCACCTTCCGTGTGGGACAAGGAGCCGGATGTGTGCCTTTTCGGAATCAGGCTCTGCCGAGGACGAGAGCCATGAGATGTTCCTCCTCTGGGCATGCCCGGGTCCTGAATCCTGTTGTGCCTGTGAATAGGCTGCAGGGGGACGGTGAAGACCAGCAACAGCTTTCAGGGCTGCCACCTTCCGTGTGGGACAAGGAGCCGGACGTGTGCCTTTTCGGAATCAGGCTCTGCCGAGGACGAGAGCCATGAGATGTTCCTCCTCTGGGCAAGCCCGGGTCCCAGATCCTGTTGTGGCTGTGAATAGGCTGCAGGGGGACGGTGAAGACTAGCAACAGCTTTCAGGGATGCCACCTTCCGTGTGGGACAAGGAGCCGGACGTGTGCCTTTTCGGAATCAGGATCTGCCGAGGAAGAGATCCATGAGATGTTCCTCCTCTGTGCAAGCCCGGGTCCCAGATCCTGTTGTGCCTGTGAATAGGCTGCAGGGGGACGGTGAAGACCAGCAACAGCTTTCAGGGCTGCCACCTTCCGTGTGGGAGAAGGAGCCGGACGTGTGCCTTTTCGGAATCAGGCTCTGCCGAGGACGAGAGCCATGAGATGTTCCTCCTCTGGGCATGCCGGGGTCCCAGATCCTGTTGTGCCTCTGAATAGGCTGCAGGGGGACGGTGAAGACCAGTAACAGCTTTCAGGGCTGCCACCTTCCGTGTGGGACAAGGAGCCGGACGTGTGCCTTTTCGGAATCAGGTTCTGCCAAGGACGAGAGCCATGAGATGTTCCACCTCTGGGCATGCCCGGGTCCCAGATCCTTTTGTGCCTGTGAATAGGCTGCAGGGGGACGGTGAAGACCAGCAACAGCTTTCAGGGCTGCCACCTTCCGTGTGGGAAAAGGAGCCGGACGTGTGCCTTTTCGGAATCAGGCTCTGCCGAGGAAGAGATTCATGAGATGTTCCTCCTCTGGGCAAGCCGGGGTCCCAGATCCTGTTGTGGCTGTGAATAGGCTGCAGGGGGACGGTGAAGACCAGCAACAGCTTTCAGGGCTGCCACCTTCCGTGTGGGACAAGGAGCCGGACGTGTGCCTTTTCGGAATCAGGCTCTGCCGAGGACGAGAGTCATGAGATGTTCCTCCTCTGGGCATGCCCGGGTCCTGAATCCTGTTGTGCCTCTGAATAGGCTGCAGGGGGACGGTGAAGACCAGCAACAGCTTTCAGGGCTGCCACCTTCCGTGTGGGACAAGGAGCCGGACGTGTGCCTTTTCGGAATCAGGCTCTGCCGAGGACGAGAGCCATGAGATGTTCCTCCTCTGGGCATGCCCGGGTCCCAGATCCTGTTGTGCCTGTGAATAGGCTGCAGGGGGACGGTGAAGACCAGCAACAGCTTTCAGGGCTGCCACCTTCCGTGTGGGACAAGGAGCCGGACGTGTGCCTTTTCGGAATCAGGCTCTGCCGAGGACGAGATCCATGAGATGTTCCTCCTCTGGGCATGCCCGGGTCCCAGATCCTGTTGTGCCTGTGAATAGTCTGCAGGGGGACGGTGAAGACCAGCAACAGCTTTCAGGGCTGCCACCTTCCGTGTGGGACAAGGAGCCGGACGTGTGCCTTTCCGGAATCAGGCTCTGCCGAGGACGAGAGCCATGAGATGTTCCTCCTCTGGGCATGCCCGGCTCCTGAATCTTGTTCTGCCTGTGAATAGGCTGCAGGGGGACGGTGAAGACCAGCAACAGCTTTCAGGGCTGCCACCTTCCGTGTGGGACAAGGAGCCGGACGTGTGCCTTTTCGGAATCAGGCTCTGCCGAGGACGAGAGCCATGAGATGTTCCTCCTCTGGGCAAGCCCGGGTCCCAGATCCTGTTGTGCCTGTGAATAGGCTGCAGGGGGACGGTGAAGACTAGCAACAGCTTTCAGGGATGCCACCTTCCGTGTGGGACAAGGAGCCGGACGTGTGCCTTTTCGGAATCAGGATCTGCCGAGGAAGAGATCCATGACATGTTCCTCCTCTGGGCATGCCCAGGTCCTGAATCCTGTTGTGCCTGTGAATAGGCTGCAGGGGGACGGTGAAGACCAGCAACAGCTTTCAGGGCTGCCACCTTCCGTGTGGGACAAGGAGCCGGACGTGTGCCTTTTCGGAATCAGGCTCTGCCGAGGACGAGACCCATGACATGTTCCTCCTCTGGGCATGCCCGGGTCCCAGATCCTGTTGTGCCTGTGAATAGGCTGCAGGGGGACGGTGAAGACCAGCAACACCTTTCAGGGCTGCCACCTTTCGTGTGGGACAAAGAGCCGGACGTGTGCCTTTTCGGAATCAGACTCTGCCGAGGAAGAGATCCATGAGATGTTCCTCCTCTGGGCAAGCCCGGGTCCCAGATCCTGTTGTGCCTGTGAATAGGCTGCAGGGGGACGGTGAAGACCAGCAACAGCTTTCAGGGCTGCCACCTTCCGTGTGGGACAAGGAGCCGGACGTGTGCCTTTTCGGAATCAGGCTCTGCCGAGGAAGAGATCCATGAGATGTTCCTCCTCTGGGCATGCCCGGGTCCTGAATCCTGTTGTGCCTCTGAATAGGCTGCAGGGGGACGGTGAAGACCAGCAACAGCTTTCAGGGCTGCCACCTTCCGTGTGGGACAAGGAGCCGGACGTGTGCCTTTTCGGAATCAGGCTCTGCCGAGGACGAGAGCCATGAGATGTTCCTCCTCTGGGCATGCCCGGGTCCCAGATCCTGTTGTGCCTGTGAATAGGCTGCAGGGGGATGATGAAGACCAGCAACAGCTTTCAGGGCTGCCACCTTCCGTGTGGGACAAGGAGCCGGACGTGTGCCTTTTCGGAATCAGGCTCTGCCGAGGAAGAGATCCATGAGATGTTCTTCCTCTGGGCAAGCCCGGGTCCCAGATCCTGTTGTGCCTGTGAATAGGCTGCAGGGGGACGGTGAAGACCAGCAACAGCTTTCAGGGCTGCCACCTTCCGTGTGGGACAAGGAGCCGGACGTGTGCCTTTTCGGAATCAGGCTCTGCCGAGGACGAGAGCCATGAGATGTTCCTCCTCTGGGCATGCCCGGGTCCTGAATCCTGTTGTGCCTGTGAATAGGCTGCAGGGGGACAGTGAAGACCAGCAACAGCTTTCAGGGCTGCCACCTTCCGTGTGGGACAAGGAGCCGGACGTGTGCCTTTTCGGAATCAGGCTCTGCCGAGGACGAGAGCCATGAGATGTTCCTCCTCTGGGCAAGCCCAGGTCCCAGATCCTGTTGTGCCTGTGAATAGGCTGCAGGGGGACGGTGAAGACCAGCAACAGCTTCCAAGGCTGCCACCTTCCGTGTGGGACAAGGAGCCGGACGTGTGCCTTTTCGGAATCAGGCTCTGCCGAGGAAGAGATCCATGAGATGTTCCTCCTCTGGGCAAGCCCGGGTCCCAGATCCTGTTGTGCCTGTGAATAGGCTGCAGGGGGACGGTGAAGACCAGCAACAGCTTTCAGGGCTGCCACCTTCCGTGTGGGACAAGGAGCCGGACGTGTGCCTTTTTGGAAAGAGGCTCTGCCGAGGACGAGAGCCATGAAATGTTCCTCCTCTGGGCATGCACGGGTCCTGAATCCTGTTGTGCCTGTGAATAGGCTGCAGGGGGACGGTGAAGACCAGCAACAGCTTTCAGGGCTGCCACCTTCCGTGTGGGACAAGGAGCCGGACGTGTGCCTTTTCGGAATCACGGTCTGCCGAGGACGAGAGCCATGAGATGTTCCTCTTCGGGGCAAGCCCGGGTCCCAAATCCTGTTGTGCCTGTGAATAGGCTGCAGGGGGACGGTGAACACCAGCAACAGCTTTCAGGGCTGCCACCTTCCGTGTGGGACAAGGAGCCGGACGTGTGCCTTTTCGGAATCAGGGTCTGCCGAGGAAGAGAGCCATGAGATGTTCCTCCTGTGGGCATGCCCGGGTCCCAGATCCTGTTGTGCCTGTGAATAGGCTGCAGGGGGACGGTGAAGACCAGCAACAGCTTTCAGGGCTGCCACCTTCCGTGTGGGACAAGGAGCCGGACGTGTGCCTTTTCGGAATCAGGCTCTGCCGAGGGCGAGAGTCATGAGATGTTCCTCCTCTGGGAAAGCCCGGGTCCCAGATCCTGTTGTGCCTGTGAATAGGCTGCAGGGGGACGGTGAAGACCAGCAACAGCTTTCAGGGCTGCCACCTTCCGTGTGGGACAAGGAGCCGGACGTGTGCCTTTTCGGAATCAGGCTCTGCCGAGGAAGAGATCCATGAGATGTTCCTCCTCTGGGCATGCCCGGGTCCTGAATCCTGTTGTGCCTCTGAATAGGCTGCAGGGGGACGGTGAAGACCAGCAACAGCTTTCAGGGCTGCCACCTTCCGTGTGGGACAAGGAGCCGGACGTGTGCCTTTTCGGAATCAGGCTCTGCCGAGGACGAGATCCATGAGATGTTCCTCCTCTGGGCATGCCCGGGTCCCAGATCCTGTTGTGCCTGTGAATAGGCTGCAGGGGGACGGTGAAGACCAGCAACAGCTTTCAGGGCTGCCACCTTCCGTGTGGGACAAGGAGCCGGACGTGTGCCTTTTCGGGAAGAGGCTCTGCCGAGGACGAGAGCCATGAGATGTTCCTCCTCTGGGCATGCCCGGGTCCTGAATCCTGTTGTGCCTGTGAATAGGCTGCAGGGGGACGGTGAAGACCAGCAACAGCTTTCAGCGCTGCCACCTTCCGTGTGGGACAAGGAGCCGGACGTGTGCCTTTTCGGAATCAGGCTCTGCCGAGGAAGAGATCCATGAGATGTTCCTCCTCTGGGCATGCCCGGGTCCTGAATCCTGTTGTGCCTCTGAATAGGCTGCAGGGGGACGGTGAAGACCAGCAACAGCTTTCAGGGCTGCCACCTTCCGTGTGGGACAAGGAGCCGGACGTGTGCCTTTTCGGAATCAGGCTCTGCCGAGGACGAGAGCCATGAGATGTTCCTCCTCTGGGCATGCCCGGGTCCCAGATCCTGTTGTGCCTGTGAATAGGCTGCAGGGGGATGATGAAGACCAGCAACAGCTTTCAGGGCTGCCACCTTCCGTGTGGGACAAGGAGCCGGACGTGTGCCTTTTCGGAATCAGGCTCTGCCGAGGAAGAGATCCATGAGATGTTCTTCCTCTGGGCAAGCCCGGGTCCCAGATCCTGTTGTGCCTGTGAATAGGCTGCAGGGGGACGGTGAAGACCAGCAACAGCTTTCAGGGCTGCCACCTTCCGTGTGGGACAAGGAGCCGGACGTGTGCCTTTTCGGAATCAGGCTCTGCCGAGGACGAGAGCCATGAGATGTTCCTCCTCTGGGCATGCCCGGGTCCTGAATCCTGTTGTGCCTGTGAATAGGCTGCAGGGGGACAGTGAAGACCAGCAACAGCTTTCAGGGCTGCCACCTTCCGTGTGGGACAAGGAGCCGGACGTGTGCCTTTTCGGAATCAGGCTCTGCCGAGGACGAGAGCCATGAGATGTTCCTCCTCTGGGCAAGCCCAGGTCCCAGATCCTGTTGTGCCTGTGAATAGGCTGCAGGGGGACGGTGAAGACCAGCAACAGCTTCCAAGGCTGCCACCTTCCGTGTGGGACAAGGAGCCGGACGTGTGCCTTTTCGGAATCAGGCTCTGCCGAGGAAGAGATCCATGAGATGTTCCTCCTCTGGGCAAGCCCGGGTCCCAGATCCTGTTGTGCCTGTGAATAGGCTGCAGGGGGACGGTGAAGACCAGCAACAGCTTTCAGGGCTGCCACCTTCCGTGTGGGACAAGGAGCCGGACGTGTGCCTTTTTGGAAAGAGGCTCTGCCGAGGACGAGAGCCATGAAATGTTCCTCCTCTGGGCATGCACGGGTCCTGAATCCTGTTGTGCCTGTGAATAGGCTGCAGGGGGACGGTGAAGACCAGCAACAGCTTTCAGGGCTGCCACCTTCCGTGTGGGACAAGGAGCCGGACGTGTGCCTTTTCGGAATCAGGGTCTGCCGAGGACGAGAGCCATGAGATGTTCCTCTTCGGGGCAAGCCCGGGTCCCAAATCCTGTTGTGCCTGTGAATAGGCTGCAGGGGGACGGTGAACACCAGCAACAGCTTTCAGGGCTGCCACCTTCCGTGTGGGACAAGGAGCCGGACGTGTGCCTTTTCGGAATCAGGGTCTGCCGAGGAAGAGAGCCATGAGATGTTCCTCCTGTGGGCATGCCCGGGTCCCAGATCCTGTTGTGCCTGTGAATAGGCTGCAGGGGGACGGTGAAGACCAGCAACAGCTTTCAGGGCTGCCACCTTCCGTGTGGGACAAGGAGCCGGACGTGTGCCTTTTCGGAATCAGGCTCTGCCGAGGGCGAGAGTCATGAGATGTTCCTCCTCTGGGAAAGCCCGGGTCCCAGATCCTGTTGTGCCTGTGAATAGGCTGCAGGGGGACGGTGAAGACCAGCAACAGCTTTCAGGGCTGCCACCTTCCGTGTGGGACAAGGAGCCGGACGTGTGCCTTTTCGGAATCAGGCTCTGCCGAGGAAGAGATCCATGAGATGTTCCTCCTCTGGGCATGCCCGGGTCCTGAATCCTGTTGTGCCTCTGAATAGGCTGCAGGGGGACGGTGAAGACCAGCAACAGCTTTCAGGGCTGCCACCTTCCGTGTGGGACAAGGAGCCGGACGTGTGCCTTTTCGGAATCAGGCTCTGCCGAGGACGAGATCCATGAGATGTTCCTCCTCTGGGCATGCCCGGGTCCCAGATCCTGTTGTGCCTGTGAATAGGCTGCAGGGGGACGGTGAAGACCAGCAACAGCTTTCAGGGCTGCCACCTTCCGTGTGGGACAAGGAGCCGGACGTGTGCCTTTTCGGAATCAGGCTCTGCCGAGGAAGAGATCCATGAGATGTTCCTCCTCTGGGCAAGCCCGGGTCCCAGATCCTGTTGTGCCTCTGAATAGGCTGCAGGGGGACGGTGAAGACCAGCAACAGCTTTCAGGGCTGCCACCTTCCGTGTGGGACAAGGAGCCGGACGTGTGCCTTTTCGGAAAGAGGCTCTGCCGAGGACGAGAGCCATGAAATGTTCCTCCTCTGGGCATGCACGGGTCCTGAATCCTGTTGTGCCTGTGAATAGGCTGCAGGGGGACGGTGAAGACCAGCAACAGCTTTCAGGGCTGCCACCTTCCGTGTGGGACAAGGAGCCGGACGTGTGCCTTTTCGGAATCAGGCTCTGCCGAGGACGAGAGCCATGAGATGTTCCTCTTCGGGGCAAGCCCGGGTCCCAAATCCTGCTGTGCCTGTGAATAGGCTGCACGGGGACGGTGAAGACCAGCAACAGCTTTCAGGGCTGCCACCTTCCGTGTGGGACAAGGAGCCGGACGTGTGCCTTTTCGGAATCAGGCTCTGCCGAGGACGAGATCCATGAGATGTTCCTCCTCTGGGCATTGCGTGTCCCAGATCCTGTTGTGCCTGTGAATAGGCTGCAGGGGGACGGTGAAGACCAGCAACAGCTTTCAGGGCTGCCACCTTCCGTGTGGGACAAGGAGCCGGACGTGTGCCTTTTCGGAATCAGACTCTGCCGAGGAAGAGATCCATGAGATGTTCCTCCTCTGGGCAAGCCCGGGACCCAGATCCTGTTGTGCCTGTGAATAGGCTGCAGGGGGACGGTGAAGACCAGCAACAGCTTTCAGGGCTGCCACCTTCCGTGTGGGACAAGGAGCTGGACGTGTGCCTTTTCGGAATCAGGCTCTGCCGAGGAAGAGAGCCATGAAATGTCCCTCTTCTGGGCATGCACGGGTCCTGAATCCTGTTGTGCCTCTGAATAGGCTGCAGGGGGACGGTGAAGACCAGCAACAGCTTTCAGGGCTGCCACCTTCCATGTGGGACAAGGAGCCGGACGTGTGCCTTTTCGGAATCAGGGTCTGCCGAGGACGAGAGCCATGAGATGTTCCTCTTCGGGGCAAGCCCGGGTCCCAAATCCTGTTGTGCCTGTGAATAGGCTGCAGGGGGATGATGAAGACCAGCAACAGCTTTCAGGGCTGCCACCTTCCGTGTGGGACAAGGAGCCGGACGTGTGCCTTTTCGGAATCAGGCTCTGCCGAGGAAGAGATCCATGAGATGTTCTTCCTCTGGGCAAGCCCGGGTCCCAGATCCTGTTGTGCCTGTGAATAGGCTGCAGGGGGACGGTGAAGACCAGCAACAGCTTTCAGGGCTGCCACCTTCCGTGTGGGACAAGGAGCCGGACGTGTGCCTTTTCGGAATCGGGCTCTGCCGAGGACGAGAGCCATGAGATGTTCCTCCTCTGGGCATGCCCGGGTCCTGAATCCTGTTGTGCCTGTGAATAGGCTGCAGGGGGACGGTGAAGACCAGCAACAGCTTTCAGGGCTGCCACCTTCCGTGTGGGACAAGGAGCCGGACGTGTGCCTTTTCGGAATCAGGCTCTGCCGTAGACGAGAGCCATGAGATGTTCCTCCTCTGGGCAAGCCCAGGTCCCAGATCCTGTTGTGCCTGTGAATAGGCTGCAGGGGGACGGTGAAGACCAGCAACAGCTTCCAGGGCTGCCACCTTCCGTGTGGGACAAGGAGCCGGACGTGTGCCTTTTCGGAATCAGGCTCTGCCGAGGAAGAGATCCATGAGATGTTCCTCCTCTGGGCAAGCCCGGGTCCTGAATCCTGTTGTGCCTGTGAATAGGCTGCAGGGGGACGGTGAAGACCAGCAACAGCTTTCAGGGCTGCCACCTTCCGTGTGGGACAAGGAGCCGGACGTGTGCCTTTTCGGAATCAGGGTCTGCCGAGGAAGAGATCCATGAGATGTTCCTCTTCGGGGCAAGCCCGGGTCCCAAATCCTGTTGTGCCTCTGAATAGGCTGCAGGGGGACGGTGAAGACCAGCAACAGCTTTCAGGGCTGCCACCTTCCGTGTGGGACAAGGAGCCGGACGTGTGCCTTTTCGGAATCAGGCTCTGCCGAGGACGAGACCCATGACATGTTCCTCCTCTGGGCATTGCGTGTCCCAGATCCTGTTGTGCCTGTGAATAGGCTGCAGGGGGACGGTGAAGACCAGCAACAGCTTTCAGGGCTGCCACCTTCCGTGTGGGACAAGGAGCCGGACGTGTGCCTTTTCGGAATCAGACTCTGCCGAGGAAGAGATCCATGAGATGTTCCTCCTCTGGGCAAGCCCGGGACCCAGATCCTGTTGTGCCTGTGAATAGGCTGCAGGGGGACGGTGAAGACCAGCAACAGCTTTCAGGGCTGCCACCTTCCGTGTGGGACAAGGAGCTGGACGTGTGCCTTTTCGGAATCAGGCTCTGCCGAGGAAGAGAGCCATGAAATGTCCCTCTTCTGGGCATGCACGGGTCCTGAATCCTGTTGTGCCTCTGAATAGGCTGCAGGGGGACGGTGAAGACCAGCAACAGCTTTCAGGGCTGCCACCTTCCATGTGGGACAAGGAGCCGGACGTGTGCCTTTTCGGAATCAGGGTCTGCCGAGGACGAGAGCCATGAGATGTTCCTCTTCGGGGCAAGCCCGGGTCCCAAATCCTGTTGTGCCTGTGAATAGGCTGCAGGGGGATGATGAAGACCAGCAACAGCTTTCAGGGCTGCCACCTTCCGTGTGGGACAAGGAGCCGGACGTGTGCCTTTTCGGAATCAGGCTCTGCCGAGGAAGAGATCCATGAGATGTTCTTCCTCTGGGCAAGCCCGGGTCCCAGATCCTGTTGTGCCTGTGAATAGGCTGCAGGGGGACGGTGAAGACCAGCAACAGCTTTCAGGGCTGCCACCTTCCGTGTGGGACAAGGAGCCGGACGTGTGCCTTTTCGGAATCGGGCTCTGCCGAGGACGAGAGCCATGAGATGTTCCTCCTCTGGGCATGCCCGGGTCCTGAATCCTGTTGTGCCTGTGAATAGGCTGCAGGGGGACGGTGAAGACCAGCAACAGCTTTCAGGGCTGCCACCTTCCGTGTGGGACAAGGAGCCGGACGTGTGCCTTTTCGGAATCAGGCTCTGCCGTAGACGAGAGCCATGAGATGTTCCTCCTCTGGGCAAGCCCAGGTCCCAGATCCTGTTGTGCCTGTGAATAGGCTGCAGGGGGACGGTGAAGACCAGCAACAGCTTCCAGGGCTGCCACCTTCCGTGTGGGACAAGGAGCCGGACGTGTGCCTTTTCGGAATCAGGCTCTGCCGAGGAAGAGATCCATGAGATGTTCCTCCTCTGGGCAAGCCCGGGTCCTGAATCCTGTTGTGCCTGTGAATAGGCTGCAGGGGGACGGTGAAGACCAGCAACAGCTTTCAGGGCTGCCACCTTCCGTGTGGGACAAGGAGCCGGACGTGTGCCTTTTCGGAATCAGGGTCTGCCGAGGACGAGAGCCATGAGATGTTCCTCTTCGGGGCAAGCCCGGGTCCCAAATCCTGTTGTGCCTCTGAATAGGCTGCAGGGGGACGGTGAACACCAGCAACAGCTTTCAGGGCTGCCACCTTCCGTGTGGGACAAGGAGCCGGACGTGTGCCTTTTCGGAATCAGGGTCTGCCGAGGAAGAGATCCATGAGATGTTCCTCCTCTGGGCATGCCCGGGTCCCAGATCCTGTTGTGCCTGTGAATAGGCTGCAGGGGGACGGTGAAGACTAGCAACAGCTTTCAGGGATGCCACCTTCCGTGTGGGACAAGGAGCCGGACGTGTGCCTTTTCGGAATCAGGATCTGCCGAGGAAGAGATCCATGACATGTTCCTCCTCTGGGCATGCCCAGGTCCCGAATCCTGTTGTGCCTGTGAATAGGCTGCAGGGGGACGGTGAAGACCAGCAACAGCTTTCAGGGCTGCCACCTTCCGTGTGGGACAAGGAGCCGGACGTGTGCCTTTTCGGAATCAGGCTCTGCCGAGGACGAGACCCATGACATGTTCCTCCTCTGGGCATGCCCGGGTCCCAGATCCTGTTGTGCCTGTGAATAGTCTGCAGGGGGACGGTGAAGACCAGCAACAGCTTTCAGGGCTGCCACCTTCCGTGTGGGACAAGGAGCCGGACGTGTGCCTTTTCGGAATCGGGCTCTGCCGAGGACGAGAGCCATGAGATGTTCCTCCTCTGGGCATGCCCGGGTCCTGAATCCTGTTGTGCCTGTGAATAGGCTGCAGGGGGACGGTGAAGACCAGCAACAGCTTTCAGGGCTGCCACCTTCCGTGTGGGACAAGGAGCCGGACGTGTGCCTTTTCGGAATCAGGCTCTGCCGTAGACGAGAGCCATGAGATGTTCCTCCTCTGGGCAAGCCCAGGTCCCAGATCCTGTTGTGCCTGTGAATAGGCTGCAGGGGGACGGTGAAGACCAGCAACAGCTTCCAGGGCTGCCACCTTCCGTGTGGGACAAGGAGCCGGACGTGTGCCTTTTCGGAATCAGGCTCTGCCGAGGAAGAGATCCATGAGATGTTCCTCCTCTGGGCAAGCCCGGGTCCCAGATCCTGTTGTGCCTGTGAATAGGCTGCAGGGGGACGGTGAAGACCAGCAACAGCTTTCAGGGCTGCCACCTTCCGTGTGGGACAAGGAGCCGGACGTGTGCCTTTTCGGAATCAGGGTCTGCCGAGGACGAGAGCCATGAGATGTTCCTCTTCGGGGCAAGCCCGGGTCCCAAATCCTGTTGTGCCTGTGAATAGGCTGCAGGGGGACGGTGAAGACCAGCAACAGCTTTCAGGGCTGCCACCTTCCGTGTGGGACAAAGAGCCGGACGTGTGCCTTTTCGGAATCAGACTCTGCCGAGGAAGAGATCCATGAGATGTTCCTCCTCTGGGCAAGCCCGGGACCCAGATCCTGTTGTGCCTGTGAATAGGCTGCAGGGGGACGGTGAAGACCAGCAACAGCTTTCAGGGCTGCCACCTTCCGTGTGGGACAAGGAGCCGGACGTGTGCCTTTTCGGAATCAGGCTCTGCCGAGGAAGAGATCCATGAGATGTTCTTCCTCTGGGCAAGCCCGGGTCCCAGATCCTGTTGTGCCTGTGAATAGGCTGCAGGGGGACGGTGAAGACCAGCAACAGCTTTCAGGGCTGCCACCTTCCGTGTGGGACAAGGAGCCGGACGTGTGCCTTTTCGGAATCAGGCTCTGCCGAGGACGAGATCCATGAGATGTTCCTCCTCTGGGCAAGCCCAGGTCCCAGATCCTGTTGTGCCTGTGAATAGGCTGCAGGGGGACGGTGAAGACCAGCAACAGCTTCCAGGGCTGCCACCTTCCGTGTGGGACAAGGAGCCGGACGTGTGCCTTTTCGGAATCAGGCTCTGCCGAGGAAGAGATCCATGAGATGTTCCTCCTCTGGGCAAGCCCGGGTCCCAGATCCTGTTGTGCCTGTGAATAGGCTGCAGGGGGACGGTGAAGACCAGCAACAGCTTTCAGGGCTGCCACCTTCCGTGTGGGACAAGGAGCCGGACGTGTGCCTTTTCGGAAAGAGGCTCTGCCGAGGACGAGAGCCATGAGATGTTCCTCCTCTGGGCATGCCCGGGTCCTGAATCCTGTTGTGCCTGTGAATAGGCTGCAGGGGGACGGTGAAGACCAGCAACAGCTTTCAGGGCTGCCACCTTCCGTGTGGGACAAGGAGCCGGACGTGTGCCTTTTCGGAATCAGGCTCTGCCGTAGACGAGAGCCATGAGATGTTCCTCCTCTGGGCAAGCCCAGGTCCCAGATCCTGTTGTGCCTGTGAATAGGCTGCAGGGGGACGGTGAAGACCAGCAACAGCTTCCAGGGCTGCCACCTTCCGTGTGGGACAAGGAGCCGGACGTGTGCCTTTTCGGAATCAGGCTCTGCCGAGGAAGAGATCCATGAGATGTTCCTCCTCTGGGCAAGCCCGGGTCCCAGATCCTGTTGTGCCTGTGAATAGGCTGCAGGGGGACGGTGAAGACCAGCAACAGCTTTCAGGGCTGCCACCTTCCGTGTGGGACAAGGAGCCGGACGTGTGCCTTTTCGGAATCAGGGTCTGCCGAGGACGAGAGCCATGAGATGTTCCTCTTCGGGGCAAGCCCGGGTCCCAAATCCTGTTGTGCCTGTGAATAGGCTGCAGGGGGACGGTGAAGACCAGCAACAGCTTTCAGGGCTGCCACCTTCCGTGTGGGACAAAGAGCCGGACGTGTGCCTTTTCGGAATCAGACTCTGCCGAGGAAGAGATCCATGAGATGTTCCTCCTCTGGGCAAGCCCGGGACCCAGATCCTGTTGTGCCTGTGAATAGGCTGCAGGGGGACGGTGAAGACCAGCAACAGCTTTCAGGGCTGCCACCTTCCGTGTGGGACAAGGAGCCGGACGTGTGCCTTTTCGGAATCAGGCTCTGCCGAGGAAGAGATCCATGAGATGTTCTTCCTCTGGGCAAGCCCGGGTCCCAGATCCTGTTGTGCCTGTGAATAGGCTGCAGGGGGACGGTGAAGACCAGCAACAGCTTTCAGGGCTGCCACCTTCCGTGTGGGACAAGGAGCCGGACGTGTGCCTTTTCGGAATCAGGCTCTGCCGAGGACGAGATCCATGAGATGTTCCTCCTCTGGGCATGCCCAGGTCCCAGATCCTGTTGTGCCTGTGAATAGGCTGCAGGGGGACGGTGAAGACCAGCAACAGCTTCCAGGGCTGCCACCTTCCGTGTGGGACAAGGAGCCGGACGTGTGCCTTTTCGGAATCAGGCTCTGCCGAGGAAGAGATCCATGAGATGTTCCTCCTCTGGGCAAGCCCGGGTCCCAGATCCTGTTGTGCCTGTGAATAGGCTGCAGGGGGACGGTGAAGACCAGCAACAGCTTTCAGGGCTGCCACCTTCCGTGTGGGACAAGGAGCCGGACGTGTGCCTTTTCGGAAAGAGGCTCTGCCGAGGACGAGAGCCATGAAATGTTCCTCCTCTGGGCATGCACGGGTCCTGAATCCTGTTGTGCCTCTGAATAGGCTGCAGGGGGACGGTGAAGACCAGCAACAGCTTTCAGGGCTGCCACCTTCCGTGTGGGACAAGGAGCCGGACGTGTGCCTTTTTGGAAAGAGGCTCTGCCGAGGACGAGAGCCATGAGATGTTCCTCTTCGGGGCAAGCCCGGGTCCCAAATCCTGTTGTGCCTGTGAATAGGCTGCAGGGGGATGATGAAGACCAGCAACAGCTTTCAGGGCTGCCACCTTCCGTGTGGGACAAGGAGCCGGACGTGTGCCTTTTCGGAAAGAGGCTCTGCCGAGGAAGAGATCCATGAGATGTTCTTCCTCTGGGCAAGCCCGGGTCCCAGATCCTGTTGTGCCTGTTAATAGGCTGCAGGGGGACGGTGAAGACCAGCAACAGCTTTCAGGGCTGCCACCTTCCGTGTGGGACAAGGAGCCAGACGTGTGCCTTTTCGGAATTGGGCTCTGCCGAGGACGAGAGCCATGAGATGTTCCTCCTCTGGGCATGCCCGGGTCCTGAATCCTGTTGTGCCTGTGAATAGGCTGCAGGGGGACGGTGAAGACCAGCAACAGCTTTCAGGGCTGCCACCTTCCGTGTGGGACAAGGAGCCGGACGTGTGCCTTTTCGGAATCAGGCTCTGCCGTAGACGAGAGCCATGAGATGTTCCTCCTCTGGGCAAGCCCAGGTCCCAGATCCTGTTGTGCCTGTGAATAGGCTGCAGGGGGACGGTGAAGACCAGCAACAGCTTCCAGGGCTGCCACCTTCCGTGTGGGACAAGGAGCCGGACGTGTGCCTTTTCGGAATCAGGCTCTGCCGAGGAAGAGATCCCTGAGATGTTCCTCTTCGGGGCAAGCCCGGGTCCCAGATCCTGTTGTGCCTGTGAATAGGCTGCATGGGGACGGTGAAGACCAGCAACAGCTTTCAGGGCTGCCACCTTCCGTGTGGGACAAGGAGCCGGACGTGTGCCTTTTCGGAAAGAGGCTCTGCCGAGGACGAGAGCCATGAAATGTTCCTCCTCTGGGCATGCACGGGTCCTGAATCCTGTTGTGCCTGTGAATAGGCTGCAGGGGGACGGTGAAGACCAGCAACAGCTTTCAGGGCTGCCACCTTCCGTGTGGGACAAGGAGCCGGACGTGTGCCTTTTCGGAATCAGGGTCTGCCGAGGACGAGAGCCATGAGATGTTCCTCTTCGGGGCAAGCCCGGGACCCAGATCCTGTTGTGCCTGTGAATAGGCTGCAGGGGGACGGTGAAGACCAGCAACAGCTTTCAGGGCTGCCACCTTCCGTGTGGGACAAGGAGCCGGACGTGTGCCTTTTCGGAATCAGGGTCTGCCGAGGAAGAGAGCCATGAGATGTTCCTCCTCTGGGCATGCCCGGGTCCCAGATCCTGTTGTGCCTCTGAATAGGCTGCAGGGGGACGGTGAAGACCAGCAACAGCTTTCAGGGCTGCCACCTTCCGTGTGGGACAAGGAGCCGGACGTGTGCCTTTTCGGAATCAGGCTCTGCCGAGGACGAGATCCATGAGATGTTCCTCCTCTGGGCATGCCCGGGTCCTGAATCTTGTTCTGCCTGTGAATAGGCTGCAGGGGGACGGTGAAGAACAGCAACAGCTTTCAGGGCTGCCACCTTCCGTGTGGGACAAGGAGCCGGACGTGTGCCTTTTCGGAATCAGGCTCTGCCGAGGAAGAGATCCATGAGATGTTCCTCCTCTGGGCATGCCCGGGTCCTGAATCCTGTTGTGCCTCTGAATAGGCTGCAGGGGGACGGTGAAGACCAGCAACAGCTTTCAGGGCTGCCACCTTCCGTGTGGGACAAGGAGCCGGACGTGTGCCTTTTCGGAATCAGGCTCTGCCGAGGACGAGAGCCATGAGATATTCCTCCTCTGGGCATGCCCGGGTCCCAGATCCTGTTGTGCCTGTGAATAGGCTGCAGGGAGACGGTGAAGACCAGCAACAGCTTTCAGGGCTGCCACCTTCCGTGTGGGACAAGGAGCCGGACGTGTGCCTTTTCGGAATCAGGCTCTGCCGAGGACGAGAGCCATGAGATGTTCCTCCTCTGGGCATGCCCGGGTCCTGAATCCTGTTGTGCCTGTGAATAGGCTGCAGGGGGACGGTGAAGACCAGCAACAGCTTTCAGGGCTGCCACCTTCCATGTGGGACAAGGAGCCGGACGTGTGCCTTTTCGGAATCAGGCTCTGCCGAGGACGAGAGCCATGAGATGTTCCTCCTCTGGGCAAGCCCAGGTCCCAGATCCTGTTGTGCCTGTGAATAGGCTGCAGGGGGACGGTGAAGACCAGCAACAGCTTCCAGGGCTGCCACCTTCCGTGTGGGACAAGGAGCCGGACGTGTGCCTTTTCGGAATCAGGCTCTGCCAAGGAAGAGATCCATGAGATGTTCCTCCTCTGGGCAAGCCCGGGTCCCAGATCCTGTTGTGCCTGTGAATAGGCTGCAGGGGGACGGTGAAGACCAGCAACAGCTTTCAGGGCTGCCACCTTCCGTGTGGGACAAGGAGCCGGACGTGTGCCTTTTCGGAAAGAGGCTCTGCCGAGGACGAGAGCCATGAAATGTTCCTCCTCTGGGCATGCACGGGTCCTGAATCCTGTTGTGCCTCTGAATAGGCTGCAGGGGGACGGTGAAGACCAGCAACAGCTTTCAGGGCTGCCACCTTCCGTGTGGGACAAGGAGCCGGACGTGTGCCTTTTCGGAATCAGGCTCTGCCGAGGACGAGAGCCATGAGATGTTCCTCTTCGGGGCAAGCCCGGGTCCCAAATCCTGTTGTGCCTGTGAATAGGCTGCAGGGGGACGGTGAAGACCAGCAACAGCTTTCAGGGCTGCCACCTTCCGTGTGGGACAAGGAGCCGGACGTGTGCCTTTTCGGAAAGAGGCTCTGCCGAGGACGAGAGCCATGAAATGTTCCTCCTCTGGGCATGCCCGTGTCCCAGATCCTGTTGTGCCTGTGAATAGGCTGCAGGGGGACGGTGAAGACCAGCAACAGCTTTCAGGGCTGCCACCTTCCGTGTGGGACAAGGAGCCGGACGTGTGCCTTTTCGGAATCAGGCTCTGCCGAGGACGAGAGTCATGAGATGTTCCTCCTCTGGGCATGCCCGGGTCCTGAATCCTGTTGTGCCTGTGAATAGGCTGCAGGGGGACGGTGAAGACCAGCAACAGCTTTCAGGGCTGCCACCTTCCGTGTGGGACAAGGAGCCGGACGTGTGCCTTTTCGGAATCAGGCTCTGCCGAGGACGAGAGCCATGAGATGTTCCTCCTCTGGGCATGCCCGGGTCCTGAATCCTGTTGTGCCTGTGAATAGGCTGCAGGGGGACGGTGAAGACCAGCAACAGCTTTCAGGGCTGCCAGCTTCCGTGTGGGACAAGGAGCCGGACGTGTGCCTTTTCTGAAAGAGGCTCTGCCGAGGACGAGAGCCATGAGATGTTCCTCCTCTCAGCAAGCCCGGGTCCCAGATCCTGTTGTGCCTGTGAATAGGCTGCAGGGGGACGGTGAAGACCAGCAACAGCTTTCAGGGCTGCCACCTTCCGTGTGGGAGAAGGAGCCGGACGTGTGCCTTTTCGGAATCAGGCTCTGCCGAGGACGAGAGCCATGAGATGTTCCTCCTCTGGGCATGCCGGGGTCCCAGATCCTGTTGTGCCTCTGAATAGGCTGCAGGGGGACGGTGAAGACCAGTAACAGCTTTCAGGGCTGCCACCTTCCGTGTGGGACAAGGAGCCGGACGTGTGCCTTTTCGGAATCAGGTTCTGCCAAGGACGAGAGCCATGAGATGTTCCTCCTCTGGGCATGCCCGGGTCCCAGATCCTTTTGTGCCTGTGAATAGGCTGCAGGGGGACGGTGAAGACCAGCAACAGCTTTCAGGGCTGCCACCTTCCGTGTGGGAAAAGGAGCCGGACGTGTGCCTTTTCGGAATCAGGCTCTGCCGAGGAAGAGATTCATGAGATGTTCCTCCTCTGGGCAAGCCGGGGTCCCAGATCCTGTTGTGCCTCTGAATAGGCTGCAGGGGGACGGTGAAGACCAGCAACAGCTTTCAGGGCTGCCACCTTCCGTGTGGGACAAGGAGCCGGACGTGTGCCTTTTCGGAATCAGGCTCTGCCGAGGACGAGAGCCATGAGATGTTCCTCCTCTGGGCATGCCCGGGTCCCAGATCCTGTTGTGCCTGTGAATAGGCTGCAGGGGGACGGTGAAGACCAGCAACAGCTTTCAGGGCTGCCACCTTCCGTGTGGGACAAGGAGCCGGACGTGTGCCTTTTCGGAATCAGGCTCTGCGGAGGACGAGATCCATGAGATGTTCCTCCTCTGGGCATGCCCGGGTCCCAGATCCTGTTGTGCCTGTGAATAGTCTGCAGGGGGACGGTGAAGACCAGCAACAGCTTTCAGGGCTGCCACCTTCCGTGTGGGACAAGGAGCCGGACGTGTGCCTTTCCGGAATCAGGCTCTGCCGAGGACGAGAGCCATGAGATGTTCCTCCTCTGGGCATGCCCGGCTCCTGAATCTTGTTCTGCCTGTGAATAGGCTGCAGGGGGACGGTGAAGACCAGCAACAGCTTTCAGGGCTGCCACCTTCCGTGTGGGACAAGGAGCCGGACGTGTGCCTTTTCGGAATCAGGCTCTGCCGAGGACGAGAGCCATGAGATGTTCCTCCTCTGGGCAAGCCCGGGTCCCAGATCCTGTTGTGCCTGTGAATAGGCTGCAGGGGGACGGTGAAGACTAGCAACAGCTTTCAGGGATGCCACCTTCCGTGTGGGACAAGGAGCCGGACGTGTGCCTTTTCGGAATCAGGATCTGCCGAGGAAGAGATCCATGACATGTTCCTCCTCTGGGCATGCCCAGGTCCTGAATCCTGTTGTGCCTGTGAATAGGCTGCAGGGGGACGGTGAAGACCAGCAACAGCTTTCAGTGCTGCCACCTTCCGTGTGGGACAAGGAGCCGGACGTGTGCCTTTTCGGAATCAGGCTCTGCCGAGGACGAGACCCATGACATGTTCCTCCTCTGGGCATGCCCGGGTCCCAGATCCTGTTGTGCCTGTGAATAGGCTGCAGGGGGACGGTGAAGACCAGCAACAACTTTCAGGGCTGCCACCTTTCGTGTGGGACAAAGAGCCGGACGTGTGCCTTTTCGGAATCAGACTCTGCCGAGGAAGAGATCCATGAGATGTTCCTCCTCTGGGCAAGCCCGGGTCCCAGATCCTGTTGTGCCTGTGAATAGGCTGCAGGGGGACGGTGAAGACCAGCAACAGCTTTCAGGGCTGCCACCTTCCGTGTGGGACAAGGAGCCGGACGTGTGCCTTTTCGGAATCAGGCTCTGCCGAGGAAGAGATCCATGAGATGTTCCTCCTCTGGGCATGCCCGGGTCCTGAATCCTGTTGTGCCTCTGAATAGGCTGCAGGGGGACGGTGAAGACCAGCAACAGCTTTCAGGGCTGCCACCTTCCGTGTGGGACAAGGAGCCGGACGTGTGCCTTTTCGGAATCAGGCTCTGCCGAGGACGAGAGCCATGAGATGTTCCTCCTCTGGGCATGCCCGGGTCCCAGATCCTGTTGTGCCTGTGAATAGGCTGCAGGGGGACGGTGAAGACCAGCAACAGCTTTCAGGGCTGCCACCTTCCGTGTGGGACAAGGAGCCGGACGTGTGCCTTTTCGGAATCAGGCTCTGCCGAGGACGAGAGC
Organism: Astur gentilis; assembly: GCF_929443795.1. Lineage (NCBI taxonomy): Eukaryota > Metazoa > Chordata > Aves > Accipitriformes > Accipitridae > Astur > Astur gentilis. The sequence continues at coordinate 145,315 of NW_026060866.1, forward strand.
CATGAGATGTTCCTCCTCTGGGCATGCCCGGGTCCTGAATCCTGTTGTGCCTGTGAATAGGCTGCAGGGGGACAGTGAAGACCAGCAACAGCTTTCAGGGCTGCCACCTTCCGTGTGGGACAAGGAGCCGGACGTGTGCCTTTTCGGAATCAGGATCTGCCGAGGACGAGAGCCATGAGATGTTCCTCCTCTGGGCAAGCCCAGGTCCCAGATCCTGTTGTGCCTGTGAATAGGCTGCAGGGGGACGGTGAAGACCAGCAACAGCTTCCAAGGCTGCCACCTTCCGTGTGGGACAAGGAGCCGGACGTGTGCCTTTTCGGAATCAGGCTCTGCCGAGGAAGAGATCCATGAGATGTTCCTCCTCTGGGCAAGCCCGGGTCCCAGATCCTGTTGTGCCTGTGAATAGGCTGCAGGGGGACGGTGAAGACCAGCAACAGCTTTCAGGGCTGCCACCTTCCGTGTGGGACAAGGAGCCGGACGTGTGCCTTTTTGGAAAGAGGCTCTGCCGAGGACGAGAGCCATGAAATGTTCCTCCTCTGGGCATGCACGGGTCCTGAATCCTGTTGTGCCTGTGAATAGGCTGCAGGGGGACGGTGAAGACCAGCAACAGCTTTCAGGGCTGCCACCTTCCGTGTGGGACAAGGAGCCGGACGTGTGCCTTTTCGGAATCAGGGTCTGCCGAGGACGAGAGCCATGAGATGTTCCTCTTCGGGGCAAGCCCGGGTCCCAAATCCTGTTGTGCCTGTGAATAGGCTGCAGGGGGACGGTGAACACCAGCAACAGCTTTCAGGGCTGCCACCTTCCGTGTGGGACAAGGAGCCGGACGTGTGCCTTTTCGGAATCAGGGTCTGCCGAGGAAGAGAGCCATGAGATGTTCCTCCTGTGGGCATGCCCGGGTCCCAGATCCTGTTGTGCCTGTGAATAGGCTGCAGGGGGACGGTGAAGACCAGCAACAGCTTTCAGGGCTGCCACCTTCCGTGTGGGACAAGGAGCCGGACGTGTGCCTTTTCGGAATCAGGCTCTGCCGAGGGCGAGAGTCATGAGATGTTCCTCCTCTGGGAAAGCCCGGGTCCCAAATCCTGTTGTGCCTGTGAATAGGCTGCAGGGGGACGGTGAAGACCAGCAACAGCTTTCAGGGCTGCCACCTTCCGTGTGGGACAAGGAGCCGGACGTGTGCCTTTTCGGAAACAGGCTCTGCCGAGGAAGAGATCCAAGAGATGTTCCTCCTCTGGGCATGCCCGGGTCCTGAATCCTGTTGTGCCTCTGAATAGGCTGCAGGGGGACGGTGAAGACCAGCAACAGCTTTCAGGGCTGCCACCTTCCGTGTGGGACAAGGAGCCGGACGTGTGCCTTTTCGGAATCAGGCTCTGCCGAGGACGAGATCCATGAGATGTTCCTCCTCTGGGCATGCCCGGGTCCCAGATCCTGTTGTGCCTGTGAATAGGCTGCAGGGGGACGGTGAAGACCAGCAACAGCTTTCAGGGCTGCCACCTTCCGTGTGGGACAAGGAGCCGGACGTGTGCCTTTTCGGAATCAGGCTCTGCCGAGGAAGAGATCCATGAGATGTTCTTCCTGTGGGCAAGCCCGGGTCCCAGATCCTGTTGTGCCTGTGAATAGGCTGCAGGGGGACGGTGAAGACCAGCAACAGCTTTCAGGGCTGCCACCTTCCGTGTGGGACAAGGAGCCGGACGTGTGCCTTTTCGGAATCAGGCTCTGCCGAGGACGAGAGCCATGAGATGTTCCTCCTCTGGGCATGCCCGGGTCCTGAATCCTGTTGTGCCTGTGAATAGGCTGCAGGGGGACGGTGAAGACCAGCAACAGCTTTCAGCGCTGCCACCTTCCGTGTGGGACAAGGAGCCGGACGTGTGCCTTTTCGGAATCAGGCTCTGCCGAGGACGAGAGCCATGAGATGTTCCTCCTCTGGGCAAGCCCAGGTCCCAGATCCTGTTGTGCCTGTGAATAGGCTGCAGGGGGACGGTGAAGACCAGCAACAGCTTTCAGGGCTGCCACCTTCCGTGTGGGACAAGGAGCCGGACGTGTGCCTTTTCGGAATCAGGCTCTGCCGAGGAAGAGATCCATGAGATGTTCCTCCTCTGGGCAAGCCCGGGTCCCAGATCCTGTTGTGCCTCTGAATAGGCTGCAGGGGGACGGTGAAGACCAGCAACAGCTTTCAGGGCTGCCACCTTCCGTGTGGGACAAGGAGCCGGACGTGTGCCTTTTCAGAAAGAGGCTCTGCCGAGGACGAGAGCCATGAAATGTTCCTCCTCTGGGCATGCACGGGTCCTGAATCCTGTTGTGCCTGTGAATAGGCTGCAGGGGGACGGTGAAGACCAGCAACAGCTTTCAGGGCTGCCACCTTCCGTGTGGGACAAGGAGCCGGACGTGTGCCTTTTCGGAATCAGGGTCTGCCGAGGACGAGAGCCATGAGATGTTCCTCTTCGGGGCAAGCCCGGGTCCCAAATCCTGTTGTGCCTGTGAATAGGCTGCAGGGGGACGGTGAACACCAGCAACAGCTTTCAGGGCTGCCACCTTCCGTGTGGGACAAGGAGCCGGACGTGTGCCTTTTCGGAATCAGGGTCTGCCGAGGAAGAGAGCCATGAGATGTTCCTCCTGTGGGCATGCCCGGGTCCCAGATCCTGTTGTTCCTGTGAATAGGCTGCAGGGGGACGGTGAAGACCAGCAACAGCTTTCAGGGCTGCCACCTTCCGTGTGGGACAAGGAGCCGGACGTGTGCCTTTTCGGAATCAGGCTCTGCCGAGGGCGAGAGTCATGAGATGTTCCTCCTCTGGGAAAGCCCGGGTCCCAGATCCTGTTGTGCCTGTGAATAGGCTGCAGGGGGACGGTGAAGACCAGCAACAGCTTTCAGGGCTGCCACCTTCCGTGTGGGACAAGGAGCCGGACGTGTGCCTTTTCGGAATCAGGCTCTGCCGAGGAAGAGATCCAAGAGATGTTCCTCCTCTGGGCATGCCCGGGTCCTGAATCCTGTTGTGCCTCTGAATAGGCTGCAGGGGGACGGTGAAGACCAGCAACAGCTTTCAGGGCTGCCACCTTCCGTGTGGGACAAGGAGCCGGACGTGTGCCTTTTCGGAATCAGGCTCTGCCGAGGACGAGATCCATGAGATGTTCCTCCTCTGGGCATGCCCGGGTCCCAGATCCTGTTGTGCCTGTGAATAGGCTGCAGGGGGACGGTGAAGACCAGCAACAGCTTTCAGGGCTGCCACCTTCCGTGTGGGACAAGGAGCCGGACGTGTGCCTTTTCGGAATCAGGCTCTGCCGAGGAAGAGATCCATGAGATGTTCGTCCTGTGGGCAAGCCCGGGTCCCAGATCCTGTTGTGCCTGTGAATAGGCTGCAGGGGGACGGTGAAGACCAGCAACAGCTTTCAGGGCTGCCACCTTCCGTGTGGGACAAGGAGCCGGACGTGTGCCTTTTCGGAATCAGGCTCTGCCGAGGACGAGAGCCATGAGATGTTCCTCCTCTGGGCATGCCCGGGTCCTGAATCCTGTTGTGCCTGTGAATAGGCTGCAGGGGGACGGTGAAGACCAGCAACAGCTTTCAGCGCTGCCACCTTCCGTGTGGGACAAGGAGCCGGACGTGTGCCTTTTCGGAATCAGGCTCTGCCGAGGACGAGAGCCATGAGATGTTCCTCCTCTGGGCAAGCCCAGGTCCCAGATCCTGTTGTGCCTGTGAATAGGCTGCAGGGGGACGGTGAAGACCAGCAACAGCTTTCAGGGCTGCCACCTTCCGTGTGGGACAAGGAGCCGGACGTGTGCCTTTTCGGAATCAGGCTCTGCCGAGGAAGAGATCCATGAGATGTTCCTCCTCTGGGCAAGCCCGGGTCCCAGATCCTGTTGTGCCTCTGAATAGGCTGCAGGGGGACGGTGAAGACCAGCAACAGCTTTCAGGGCTGCCACCTTCCGTGTGGGACAAGGAGCCGGACGTGTGCCTTTTCAGAAAGAGGCTCTGCCGAGGACGAGAGCCATGAAATGTTCCTCCTCTGGGCATGCACGGGTCCTGAATCCTGTTGTGCCTGTGAATAGGCTGCAGGGGGACGGTGAAGACCAGCAACAGCTTTCAGGGCTGCCACCTTCCGTGTGGGACAAGGAGCCGGACGTGTGCCTTTTCGGAATCAGGCTCTGCCGAGGACGAGAGCCATGAGATGTTCCTCTTCGGGGCAAGCCCGGGTCCCAAATCCTGTTGTGCCTGTGAATAGGCTGCACGGGGACGGTGAAGACCAGCAACAGCTTTCAGGGCTGCCACCTTCCGTGTGGGACAAGGAGCCGGACGTGTGCCTTTTCGGAATCAGGCTCTGCCGAGGACGAGATCCATGAGATGTTCCTCCTCTGGGCATTGCGTGTCCCAGATCCTGTTGTGCCTGTGAATAGGCTGCAGGGGGACGGTGAAGACCAGCAACAGCTTTCAGGGCTGCCACCTTCCGTGTGGGACAAGGAGCCGGACGTGTGCCTTTTCGGAATCAGGCTCTGCCGAGGAAGAGATCCATGAGATGTTCCTCCTCTGGGCATGCCCGGGTCCTGAATCCTGTTGTGCCTCTGAATAGGCTGCAGGGGGACGGTGAAGACCAGCAACAGCTTTCAGGGCTGCCACCTTCCGTGTGGGACAAGGAGCCGGACGTGTGCCTTTTCGGAATCAGGCTCTGCCGAGGACGAGAGCCATGAGATATTCCTCCTCTGGGCATGCCCGGGTCCCAGATCCTGTTGTGCCTGTGAATAGGCTGCAGGGAGACGGTGAAGACCAGCAACAGCTTTCAGGGCTGCCACCTTCCGTGTGGGACAAGGAGCCGGACGTGTGCCTTTTCGGAAACAGGCTCTGCCGAGGACGAGAGCCATGAGATGTTCCTCCTCTGGGCATGCCCGGGTCCTGAATCCTGTTGTGCCTGTGAATAGGCTGCAGGGGGACGGTGAAGACCAGCAACAGCTTTCAGGGCTGCCACCTTCCATGTGGGACAAGGAGCCGGACGTGTGCCTTTTCGGAATCAGGCTCTGCCGAGGACGAGAGCCATGAGATGTTCCTCCTCTGGGCAAGCCCAGGTCCCAGATCCTGTTGTGCCTGTGAATAGGCTGCAGGGGGACGGTGAAGACCAGCAACAGCTTCCAGGGCTGCCACCTTCCGTGTGGGACAAGGAGCCGGACGTGTGCCTTTTCGGAATCAGGCTCTGCCAAGGAAGAGATCCATGAGATGTTCCTCCTCTGGGCAAGCCCGGGTCCCAGATCCTGTTGTGCCTGTGAATAGGCTGCAGGGGGACGGTGAAGACCAGCAACAGCTTTCAGGGCTGCCACCTTCCGTGTGGGACAAGGAGCCGGACGTGTGCCTTTTCGGAAAGAGGCTCTGCCGAGGACGAGAGCCATGAAATGTTCCTCCTCTGGGCATGCACGGGTCCTGAATCCTGTTGTGCCTCTGAATAGGCTGCAGGGGGACGGTGAAGACCAGCAACAGCTTTCAGGGCTGCCACCTTCCGTGTGGGACAAGGAGCCGGACGTGTGCCTTTTCGGAATCAGGCTCTGCCGAGGACGAGAGCCATGAGATGTTCCTCTTCGGGGCAAGCCCGGGTCCCAAATCCTGTTGTGCCTGTGAATAGGCTGCAGGGGGACGGTGAAGACCAGCAACAGCTTTCAGGGCTGCCACCTTCCGTGTGGGACAAGGAGCCGGACGTGTGCCTTTTCGGAAAGAGGCTCTGCCGAGGACGAGAGCCATGAAATGTTCCTCCTCTGGGCATGCCCGTGTCCCAGATCCTGTTGTGCCTGTGAATAGGCTGCAGGGGGACGGTGAAGACCAGCAACAGCTTTCAGGGCTGCCACCTTCCGTGTGGGACAAGGAGCCGGACGTGTGCCTTTTCGGAATCAGGCTCTGCCGAGGACGAGAGTCATGAGATGTTCCTCCTCTGGGCATGCCCGGGTCCTGAATCCTGTTGTGCCTGTGAATAGGCTGCAGGGGGACGGTGAAGACCAGCAACAGCTTTCAGGGCTGCCACCTTCCGTGTGGGACAAGGAGCCGGACGTGTGCCTTTTCGGAATCAGGCTCTGCCGAGGACGAGAGCCATGAGATGTTCCTCCTCTGGGCATGCCCGGGTCCTGAATCCTGTTGTGCCTGTGAATAGGCTGCAGGGGGACGGTGAAGACCAGCAACAGCTTTCAGGGCTGCCAGCTTCCGTGTGGGACAAGGAGCCGGACGTGTGCCTTTTCTGAAAGAGGCTCTGCCGAGGACGAGAGCCATGAGATGTTCCTCCTCTCAGCAAGCCCGGGTCCCAGATCCTGTTGTGCCTGTGAATAGGCTGCAGGGGGACGGTGAAGACCAGCAACAGCTTTCAGGGCTGCCACCTTCCGTGTGGGAGAAGGAGCCGGACGTGTGCCTTTTCGGAATCAGGCTCTGCCGAGGACGAGAGCCATGAGATGTTCCTCCTCTGGGCATGCCGGGGTCCCAGATCCTGTTGTGCCTCTGAATAGGCTGCAGGGGGACGGTGAAGACCAGTAACAGCTTTCAGGGCTGCCACCTTCCGTGTGGGACAAGGAGCCGGACGTGTGCCTTTTCGGAATCAGGTTCTGCCAAGGACGAGAGCCATGAGATGTTCCTCCTCTGGGCATGCCCGGGTCCCAGATCCTTTTGTGCCTGTGAATAGGCTGCAGGGGGACGGTGAAGACCAGCAACAGCTTTCAGGGCTGCCACCTTCCGTGTGGGAAAAGGAGCCGGACGTGTGCCTTTTCGGAATCAGGCTCTGCCGAGGAAGAGATTCATGAGATGTTCCTCCTCTGGGCAAGCCGGGGTCCCAGATCCTGTTGTGCCTCTGAATAGGCTGCAGGGGGACGGTGAAGACCAGCAACAGCTTTCAGGGCTGCCACCTTCCGTGTGGGACAAGGAGCCGGACGTGTGCCTTTTCGGAATCAGGCTCTGCCGAGGACGAGAGCCATGAGATGTTCCTCCTCTGGGCATGCCCGGGTCCCAGATCCTGTTGTGCCTGTGAATAGGCTGCAGGGGGACGGTGAAGACCAGCAACAGCTTTCAGGGCTGCCACCTTCCGTGTGGGACAAGGAGCCGGACGTGTGCCTTTTCGGAATCAGGCTCTGCGGAGGACGAGATCCATGAGATGTTCCTCCTCTGGGCATGCCCGGGTCCCAGATCCTGTTGTGCCTGTGAATAGTCTGCAGGGGGACGGTGAAGACCAGCAACAGCTTTCAGGGCTGCCACCTTCCGTGTGGGACAAGGAGCCGGACGTGTGCCTTTCCGGAATCAGGCTCTGCCGAGGACGAGAGCCATGAGATGTTCCTCCTCTGGGCATGCCCGGCTCCTGAATCTTGTTCTGCCTGTGAATAGGCTGCAGGGGGACGGTGAAGACCAGCAACAGCTTTCAGGGCTGCCACCTTCCGTGTGGGACAAGGAGCCGGACGTGTGCCTTTTCGGAATCAGGCTCTGCCGAGGACGAGAGCCATGAGATGTTCCTCCTCTGGGCAAGCCCGGGTCCCAGATCCTGTTGTGCCTGTGAATAGGCTGCAGGGGGACGGTGAAGACTAGCAACAGCTTTCAGGGATGCCACCTTCCGTGTGGGACAAGGAGCCGGACGTGTGCCTTTTCGGAATCAGGATCTGCCGAGGAAGAGATCCATGACATGTTCCTCCTCTGGGCATGCCCAGGTCCTGAATCCTGTTGTGCCTGTGAATAGGCTGCAGGGGGACGGTGAAGACCAGCAACAGCTTTCAGTGCTGCCACCTTCCGTGTGGGACAAGGAGCCGGACGTGTGCCTTTTCGGAATCAGGCTCTGCCGAGGACGAGACCCATGACATGTTCCTCCTCTGGGCATGCCCGGGTCCCAGATCCTGTTGTGCCTGTGAATAGGCTGCAGGGGGACGGTGAAGACCAGCAACAACTTTCAGGGCTGCCACCTTTCGTGTGGGACAAAGAGCCGGACGTGTGCCTTTTCGGAATCAGACTCTGCCGAGGAAGAGATCCATGAGATGTTCCTCCTCTGGGCAAGCCCGGGTCCCAGATCCTGTTGTGCCTGTGAATAGGCTGCAGGGGGACGGTGAAGACCAGCAACAGCTTTCAGGGCTGCCACCTTCCGTGTGGGACAAGGAGCCGGACGTGTGCCTTTTCGGAATCAGGCTCTGCCGAGGAAGAGATCCATGAGATGTTCCTCCTCTGGGCATGCCCGGGTCCTGAATCCTGTTGTGCCTCTGAATAGGCTGCAGGGGGACGGTGAAGACCAGCAACAGCTTTCAGGGCTGCCACCTTCCGTGTGGGACAAGGAGCCGGACGTGTGCCTTTTCGGAATCAGGCTCTGCCGAGGACGAGAGCCATGAGATGTTCCTCCTCTGGGCATGCCCGGGTCCCAGATCCTGTTGTGCCTGTGAATAGGCTGCAGGGGGACGGTGAAGACCAGCAACAGCTTTCAGGGCTGCCACCTTCCGTGTGGGACAAGGAGCCGGACGTGTGCCTTTTCGGAATCAGGCTCTGCCGAGGACGAGAGCCATGAGATGTTCCTCCTCTGGGCATGCCCGGGTCCTGAATCCTGTTGTGCCTGTGAATAGGCTGCAGGGGGACAGTGAAGACCAGCAACAGCTTTCAGGGCTGCCACCTTCCGTGTGGGACAAGGAGCCGGACGTGTGCCTTTTCGGAATCAGGATCTGCCGAGGACGAGAGCCATGAGATGTTCCTCCTCTGGGCAAGCCCAGGTCCCAGATCCTGTTGTGCCTGTGAATAGGCTGCAGGGGGACGGTGAAGACCAGCAACAGCTTCCAAGGCTGCCACCTTCCGTGTGGGACAAGGAGCCGGACGTGTGCCTTTTCGGAATCAGGCTCTGCCGAGGAAGAGATCCATGAGATGTTCCTCCTCTGGGCAAGCCCGGGTCCCAGATCCTGTTGTGCCTGTGAATAGGCTGCAGGGGGACGGTGAAGACCAGCAACAGCTTTCAGGGCTGCCACCTTCCGTGTGGGACAAGGAGCCGGACGTGTGCCTTTTTGGAAAGAGGCTCTGCCGAGGACGAGAGCCATGAAATGTTCCTCCTCTGGGCATGCACGGGTCCTGAATCCTGTTGTGCCTGTGAATAGGCTGCAGGGGGACGGTGAAGACCAGCAACAGCTTTCAGGGCTGCCACCTTCCGTGTGGGACAAGGAGCCGGACGTGTGCCTTTTCGGAATCAGGGTCTGCCGAGGACGAGAGCCATGAGATGTTCCTCTTCGGGGCAAGCCCGGGTCCCAAATCCTGTTGTGCCTGTGAATAGGCTGCAGGGGGACGGTGAACACCAGCAACAGCTTTCAGGGCTGCCACCTTCCGTGTGGGACAAGGAGCCGGACGTGTGCCTTTTCGGAATCAGGGTCTGCCGAGGAAGAGAGCCATGAGATGTTCCTCCTGTGGGCATGCCCGGGTCCCAGATCCTGTTGTGCCTGTGAATAGGCTGCAGGGGGACGGTGAAGACCAGCAACAGCTTTCAGGGCTGCCACCTTCCGTGTGGGACAAGGAGCCGGACGTGTGCCTTTTCGGAATCAGGCTCTGCCGAGGGCGAGAGTCATGAGATGTTCCTCCTCTGGGAAAGCCCGGGTCCCAGATCCTGTTGTGCCTGTGAATAGGCTGCAGGGGGACGGTGAAGACCAGCAACAGCTTTCAGGGCTGCCACCTTCCGTGTGGGACAAGGAGCCGGACGTGTGCCTTTTCGGAATCAGGCTCTGCCGAGGAAGAGATCCAATAGATGTTCCTCCTCTGGGCATGCCCGGGTCCTGAATCCTGTTGTGCCTCTGAATAGGCTGCAGGGGGACGGTGAAGACCAGCAACAGCTTTCAGGGCTGCCACCTTCCGTGTGGGACAAGGAGCCGGACGTGTGCCTTTTCGGAATCAGGCTCTGCCGAGGACGAGATCCATGAGATGTTCCTCCTCTGGGCATGCCCGGGTCCCAGATCCTGTTGTGCCTGTGAATAGGCTGCAGGGGGACGGTGAAGACCAGCAACAGCTTTCAGGGCTGCCACCTTCCGTGTGGGACAAGGAGCCGGACGTGTGCCTTTTCGGAATCAGGCTCTGCCGAGGAAGAGATCCATGAGATGTTCTTCCTGTGGGCAAGCCCGGGTCCCAGATCCTGTTGTGCCTGTGAATAGGCTGCAGGGGGACGGTGAAGACCAGCAACAGCTTTCAGGGCTGCCACCTTCCGTGTGGGACAAGGAGCCGGACGTGTGCCTTTTCGGAATCAGGCTCTGCCGAGGACGAGAGCCATGAGATGTTCCTCCTCTGGGCATGCCCGGGTCCTGAATCCTGTTGTGCCTGTGAATAGGCTGCAGGGGGACGGTGAAGACCAGCAACAGCTTTCAGCGCTGCCACCTTCCGTGTGGGACAAGGAGCCGGACGTGTGCCTTTTCGGAATCAGGCTCTGCCGAGGACGAGAGCCATGAGATGTTCCTCCTCTGGGCAAGCCCAGGTCCCAGATCCTGTTGTGCCTGTGAATAGGCTGCAGGGGGACGGTGAAGACCAGCAACAGCTTTCAGGGCTGCCACCTTCCGTGTGGGACAAGGAGCCGGACGTGTGCCTTTTCGGAATCAGGCTCTGCCGAGGAAGAGATCCATGAGATGTTCCTCCTCTGGGCAAGCCCGGGTCCCAGATCCTGTTGTGCCTGTGAATAGGCTGCAGGGGGACGGTGAAGACCAGCAACAGCTTTCAGGGCTGCCACCTTCCGTGTGGGACAAGGAGCCGGACGTGTGCCTTTTCAGAAAGAGGCTCTGCCGAGGACGAGAGCCATGAAATGTTCCTCCTCTGGGCATGCACGGGTCCTGAATCCTGTTGTGCCTGTGAATAGGCTGCAGGGGGACGGTGAAGACCAGCAACAGCTTTCAGGGCTGCCACCTTCCGTGTGGGACAAGGAGCCGGACGTGTGCCTTTTCGGAATCAGGGTCTGCCGAGGACGAGAGCCATGAGATGTTCCTCTTCGGGGCAAGCCCGGGTCCCAAATCCTGTTGTGCCTGTGAATAGGCTGCAGGGGGACGGTGAACACCAGCAACAGCTTTCAGGGCTGCCACCTTCCGTGTGGGACAAGGAGCCGGACGTGTGCCTTTTCGGAATCAGGGTCTGCCGAGGAAGAGAGCCATGAGATGTTCCTCCTGTGGGCATGCCCGGGTCCCAGATCCTGTTGTGCCTGTGAATAGGCTGCAGGGGGACGGTGAAGACCAGCAACAGCTTTCAGGGCTGCCACCTTCCGTGTGGGACAAGGAGCCGGACGTGTGCCTTTTCGGAATCAGGCTCTGCCGAGGGCGAGAGTCATGAGATGTTCCTCCTCTGGGAAAGCCCGGGTCCCAGATCCTGTTGTGCCTGTGAATAGGCTGCAGGGGGACGGTGAAGACCAGCAACAGCTTTCAGGGCTGCCACCTTCCGTGTGGGACAAGGAGCCGGACGTGTGCCTTTTCGGAATCAGGCTCTGCCGAGGAAGAGATCCAAGAGATGTTCCTCCTCTGGGCATGCCCGGGTCCTGAATCCTGTTGTGCCTCTGAATAGGCTGCAGGGGGACGGTGAAGACCAGCAACAGCTTTCAGGGCTGCCACCTTCCGTGTGGGACAAGGAGCCGGACGTGTGCCTTTTCGGAATCAGGCTCTGCCGAGGACGAGATCCATGAGATGTTCCTCCTCTGGGCATGCCCGGGTCCCAGATCCTGTTGTGCCTGTGAATAGGCTGCAGGGGGACGGTGAAGACCAGCAACAGCTTTCAGGGCTGCCACCTTCCGTGTGGGACAAGGAGCCGGACGTGTGCCTTTTCGGAATCAGGCTCTGCCGAGGAAGAGATCCATGAGATGTTCTTCCTGTGGGCAAGCCCGGGTCCCAGATCCTGTTGTGCCTGTGAATAGGCTGCAGGGGGACGGTGAAGACCAGCAACAGCTTTCAGGGCTGCCACCTTCCGTGTGGGACAAGGAGCCGGACGTGTGCCTTTTCGGAATCAGGCTCTGCCGAGGACGAGAGCCATGAGATGTTCCTCCTCTGGGCATGCCCGGGTCCTGAATCCTGTTGTGCCTGTGAATAGGCTGCAGGGGGACGGTGAAGACCAGCAACAGCTTTCAGCGCTGCCACCTTCCGTGTGGGACAAGGAGCCGGACGTGTGCCTTTTCGGAATCAGGCTCTGCCGAGGACGAGAGCCATGAGATGTTCCTCCTCTGGGCAAGCCCAGGTCCCAGATCCTGTTGTGCCTGTGAATAGGCTGCAGGGGGACGGTGAAGACCAGCAACAGCTTTCAGGGCTGCCACCTTCCGTGTGGGACAAGGAGCCGGACGTGTGCCTTTTCGGAATCAGGCTCTGCCGAGGAAGAGATCCATGAGATGTTCCTCCTCTGGGCAAGCCCGGGTCCCAGATCCTGTTGTGCCTCTGAATAGGCTGCAGGGGGACGGTGAAGACCAGCAACAGCTTTCAGGGCTGCCACCTTCCGTGTGGGACAAGGAGCCGGACGTGTGCCTTTTCAGAAAGAGGCTCTGCCGAGGACGAGAGCCATGAAATGTTCCTCCTCTGGGCATGCACGGGTCCTGAATCCTGTTGTGCCTGTGAATAGGCTGCAGGGGGACGGTGAAGACCAGCAACAGCTTTCAGGGCTGCCACCTTCCGTGTGGGACAAGGAGCCGGACGTGTGCCTTTTCGGAATCAGGCTCTGCCGAGGACGAGAGCCATGAGATGTTCCTCTTCGGGGCAAGCCCGGGTCCCAAATCCTGTTGTGCCTGTGAATAGGCTGCACGGGGACGGTGAAGACCAGCAACAGCTTTCAGGGCTGCCACCTTCCGTGTGGGACAAGGAGCCGGACGTGTGCCTTTTCGGAATCAGGCTCTGCCGAGGACGAGATCCATGAGATGTTCCTACTCTGGGCATTGCGTGTCCCAGATCCTGTTGTGCCTGTGAATAGGCTGCAGGGGGACGGTGAAGACCAGCAACAGCTTTCAGGGCTGCCACCTTCCGTGTGGGACAAGGAGCCGGACGTGTGCCTTTTCGGAATCAGGCTCTGCCGAGGACGAGAGTCATGAGATGTTCCTCCTCTGGGCAAGCCCGGGTCCCAGATCCTGTTGTGGCTGTGAATAGGCTGCAGGGGGACGGTGAAGACTAGCAACAGCTTTCAGGGATGCCACCTTCCGTGTGGGACAAGGAGCCGGACGTGTGCCTTTTCGGAATCAGGATCTGCCGAGGAAGAGATCCATGACATGTTCCTCCTCTGGGCATGCCCAGGTCCCGAATCCTGTTGTGCCTGTGAATAGGCTGCAGGGGGACGGTGAAGACCAGCAACAGCTTTCAGGGCTGCCACCTTCCGTGTGGGACAAGGAGCCGGACGTGTGCCTTTTCGGAATCAGGCTCTGCCGAGGACGAGACCCATGACATGTTCCTCCTCTGGGCAAGCCCGGGTCCCAGATCCTGTTGTGCGTGTGAATAGGCTGCAGGGGGACGGTGAAGACCAGCAACAACTTTCAGGGCTGCCACCTTCCATGTGGGACAAAGAGCCGGACGTGTGCCTTTTCGGAATCAGACTCTGCCGAGGAAGAGATCCATGAGATGTTCCTCCTCTGGGCAAGCCCGGGACCCAGATCCTGTTGTGCCTGTGAATAGGCTGCAGGGGGACGGTGAAGACCAGCAACAGCTTTCAGGGCTGCCACCTTCCGTGTAGGACAAGGAGCCGGACGTGTGCCTTTTCGGAATCAGGCTCTGCCGAGGAAGAGATCCATGAGATGTTCCTCCTCTGGGCAAGCCCGGGTCCCAGATCCTGTTGTGCCTCTGAATAGGCTGCAGGGGGACGGTGAAGACCAGCAACAGCTTCCAGGGCTGCCACCTTCCGTGTGGGACAAGGAGCCGGACGTGTGCCTTTTCGGAATCAGGCTCTGCCGAGGAAGAGATCCATGAGATGTTCCTCCTCTGGGCAAGCCCGGGTCCCAGATCCTGTTGTGCCTGTGAATAGGCTGCAGGGGGACGGTGAAGACCAGCAACAGCTTTCAGGGCTGCCACCTTCCGTGTGGGACAAGGAGCTGGACGTGTGCCTTTTCGGAATCAGGCTCTGCCGAGGAAGAGAGCCATGAAATGTCCCTCCTCTGGGCATGCACGGGTCCTGAATCCTGTTGTGCCTCTGAATAGGCTGCAGGGGGACGGTGAAGACCAGCAACAGCTTTCAGGGCTGCCACCTTCCGTGTGGGACAAGGAGCCGGACATGTGCCTTTTCGGAATCAGGGTCTGCCGAGGACGAGAGCCATGAGATGTTCCTCTTCGGGGCAAGCCCGGGTCCCAAATCCTGTTGTGCCTGTGAATAGGCTGCAGGGGGATGATGAAGACCAGCAACAGCTTTCAGGGCTGCCACCTTCCGTGTGGGACAAGGAGCCGGACGTGTGCCTTTTCGGAATCAGGCTCTGCCGAGGAAGAGATCCATGAGATGTTCTTCCTCTGGGCAAGCCCGGGTCCCAGATCCTGTTGTGCCTGTGAATAGGCTGCAGGGGGACGGTGAAGACCAGCAACAGCTTTCAGGGCTGCCACCTTCCGTGTGGGACAAGGAGCCGGACGTGTGCCTTTTCGGAATCGGGCTCTGCCGAGGACGAGAGCCATGAGATGTTCCTCCTCTGGGCATGCCCGGGTCCTGAATCCTGTTGTGCCTGTGAATAGGCTGCAGGGGGACGGTGAAGACCAGCAACAGCTTCCAGGGCTGCCACCTTCCGTGTGGGACAAGGAGCCGGACGTGTGCCTTTTCGGAATCAGGCTCTGCCAAGGAAGAGATCCATGAGATGTTCCTCCTCTGGGCAAGCCCGGGTCCCAGATCCTGTTGTGCCTGTGAATAGGCTGCAGGGGGACGGTGAAGACCAGCAACAGCTTTCAGGGCTGCCACCTTCCGTGTGGGACAAGGAGCCGGACGTGTGCCTTTTCGGAAAGAGGCTCTGCCGAGGACGAGAGCCATGAAATGTTCCTCCTCTGGGCATGCACGGGTCCTGTATCCTGTTGTGCCTCTGAATAGGCTGCAGGGGGACGGTGAAGACCAGCAACAGCTTTCAGGGCTGCCACCTTCCGTGTGGGACAAGGAGCCGGACGTGTGCCTTTTCGGAATCAGGCTCTGCCGAGGACGAGAGCCATGAGATGTTCCTCTTCGGGGCAAGCCCGGGTCCCAAATCCTGTTGTGCCTGTGAATAGGCTGCAGGGGGACGGTGAAGACCAGCAACAGCTTTCAGGGCTGCCACCTTCCGTGTGGGACAAGGAGCCGGACGTGTGCCTTTTCGGAAAGAGGCTCTGCCGAGGACGAGAGCCATGAAATGTTCCTCCTCTGGGCATGCCCGTGTCCCAGATCCTGTTGTGCCTGTGAATAGGCTGCAGGGGGACGGTGAAGACCAGCAACAGCTTTCAGGGCTGCCACCTTCCGTGTGGGACAAGGAGCCGGACGTGTGCCTTTTCGGAATCAGGCTCTGCCGAGGACGAGAGTCATGAGATGTTCCTCCTCTGGGCATGCCCGGGTCCTGAATCCTGTTGTGCCTGTGAATAGGCTGCAGGGGGACGGTGAAGACCAGCAACAGCTTTCAGGGCTGCCACCTTCCGTGTGGGACAAGGAGCCGGACGTGTGCCTTTTCGGAATCAGGCTCTGCCGAGGACGAGAGCCATGAGATGTTCCTCCTCTGGGCATGCCCGGGTCCTGAATCCTGTTGTGCCTGTGAATAGGCTGCAGGGGGACGGTGAAGACCAGCAACAGCTTTCAGGGCTGCCAGCTTCCGTGTGGGACAAGGAGCCGGACGTGTGCCTTTTCTGAAAGAGGCTCTGCCGAGGACGAGAGCCATGAGATGTTCCTCCTCTCAGCAAGCCCGGGTCCCAGATCCTGTTGTGCCTGTGAATAGGCTGCAGGGGGACGGTGAAGACCAGCAACAGCTTTCAGGGCTGCCACCTTCCGTGTGGGACAAGGAGCCGGACGTGTGCCTTTTCGGAATCAGGCTCTGCCGAGGACGAGAGCCATGAGATGTTCCTCCTCTGGGCATGCCGGGGTCCCAGATCCTGTTGTGCCTCTGAATAGGCTGCAGGGGGACGGTGAAGACCAGTAACAGCTTTCAGGGCTGCCACCTTCCGTGTGGGACAAGGAGCCGGACGTGTGCCTTTTCGGAATCAGGTTCTGCCAAGGACGAGAGCCATGAGATGTTCCTCCTCTGGGCATGCCCGGGTCCCAGATCCTTTTGTGCCTGTGAATAGGCTGCAGGGGGACGGTGAAGACCAGCAACAGCTTTCAGGGCTGCCACCTTCCGTGTGGGACAAGGAGCCGGACGTGTGCCTTTTCGGAATCAGGCTCTGCCGAGGAAGAGATTCATGAGATGTTCCTCCTCTGGGCAAGCCGGGGTCCCAGATCCTGTTGTGGCTGTGAATAGGCTGCAGGGGGACGGTGAAGACCAGCAACAGCTTTCAGGGCCGCCACCTTCCGTGTGGGACAAGGAGCCGGACGTGTGCCTTTTCGGAATCAGGCTCTGCCGAGGACGAGAGCCATGAGATGTTCCTCCTCTGGGCATGCCCGGGTCCCAGATCCTGTTGTGCCTGTGAATAGGCTGCAGGGGGACGGTGAAGACCAGCAACAGCTTTCAGGGCTGCCACCTTCCGTGTGGGACAAGGAGCCGGACGTGTGCCTTTTCGGAATCAGGCTCTGCCGAGGACGAGATCCATGAGATGTTCCTCCTCTGGGCATGCCCGGGTCCCAGATCCTGTTGTGCCTGTGAATAGTCTGCAGGGGGACGGTGAAGACCAGCAACAGCTTTCAGGGCTGCCACCTTCCGTGTGGGACAAGGAGCCGGACGTGTGCCTTTCCGGAATCAGGCTCTGCCGAGGACGAGAGCCATGAGATGTTCCTCCTCTGGGCATGCCCGGCTCCTGAATCTTGTTCTGCCTGTGAATAGGCTGCAGGGGGACGGTGAAGACCAGCAACAGCTTTCAGGGCTGCCACCTTCCGTGTGGGACAAGGAGCCGGACGTGTGCCTTTTCGGAATCAGGCTCTGCCGAGGACGAGAGCCATGAGATGTTCCTCCTCTGGGCATGCCCGGGTCCCAGATCCTGTTGTGCCTGTGAATAGGCTGCAGGGGGACGGTGAAGACTAGCAACAGCTTTCAGGGATGCCACCTTCCGTGTGGGACAAGGAGCCGGACGTGTGCCTTTTCGGAATCAGGATCTGCCGAGGAAGAGATCCATGACATGTTCCTCCTCTGGGCATGCCCAGGTCCTGAATCCTGTTGTGCCTGTGAATAGGCTGCAGGGGGACGGTGAAGACCAGCAACAGCTTTCAGTGCTGCCACCTTCCGTGTGGGACAAGGAGCCGGACGTGTGCCTTTTCGGAATCAGGCTCTGCCGAGGACGAGACCCATGACATGTTCCTCCTCTGGGCATGCCCGGGTCCCAGATCCTGTTGTGCCTGTGAATAGGCTGCAGGGGGACGGTGAAGACCAGCAACAACTTTCAGGGCTGCCACCTTTCGTGTGGGACAAAGAGCCGGACGTGTGCCTTTTCGGAATCAGACTCTGCCGAGGAAGAGATCCATGAGATGTTCCTCCTCTGGGCAAGCCCGGGTCCCAGATCCTGTTGTGCCTGTGAATAGGCTGCAGGGGGACGGTGAAGACCAGCAACAGCTTTCAGGGCTGCCACCTTCCGTGTGGGACAAGGAGCCGGACGTGTGCCTTTTCGGAATCAGGCTCTGCCGAGGACGAGATCCATGAGATGTTCCTCCTCTGGGCATGCCCGGGTCCTGAATCCTGTTGTGCCTCTGAATAGGCTGCAGGGGGACGGTGAAGACCAGCAACAGCTTTCAGGGCTGCCACCTTCCGTGTGGGACAAGGAGCCGGACGTGTGCCTTTTCGGAATCAGGCTCTGCCGAGGACGAGAGCCATGAGATGTTCCTCCTCTGGGCATGCCCGGGTCCCAGATCCTGTTGTGCCTGTGAATAGGCTGCAGGGGGACGGTGAAGACCAGCAACAGCTTTCAGGGCTGCCACCTTCCGTGTGGGACAAGGAGCCGGACGTGTGCCTTTTCGGAATCAGGCTCTGCCGAGGACGAGAGCCATGAGATGTTCCTCCTCTGGGCATGCCCGGGTCCTGAATCCTGTTGTGCCTGTGAATAGGCTGCAGGGGGACAGTGAAGACCAGCAACAGCTTTCAGGGCTGCCACCTTCCGTGTGGGACAAGGAGCCGGACGTGTGCCTTTTCGGAATCAGGCTCTGCCGAGGACGAGAGCCATGAGATGTTCCTCCTCTGGGCAAGCCCAGGTCCCAGATCCTGTTGTGCCTGTGAATAGGCTGCAGGGGGACGGTGAAGACCAGCAACAGCTTCCAAGGCTGCCACCTTCCGTGTGGGACAAGGAGCCGGACGTGTGCCTTTTCGGAATCAGGCTCTGCCGAGGAAGAGATCCATGAGATGTTCCTCCTCTGGGCAAGCCCGGGTCCCAGATCCTGTTGTGCCTGTGAATAGGCTGCAGGGGGACGGTGAAGACCAGCAACAGCTTTCAGGGCTGCCACCTTCCGTGTGGGACAAGGAGCCGGACGTGTGCCTTTTTGGAAAGAGGCTCTGCCGAGGACGAGAGCCATGAAATGTTCCTCCTCTGGGCATGCACGGGTCCTGAATCCTGTTGTGCCTGTGAATAGGCTGCAGGGGGACGGTGAAGACCAGCAACAGCTTTCAGGGCTGCCACCTTCCGTGTGGGACAAGGAGCCGGACGTGTGCCTTTTCGGAATCAGGGTCTGCCGAGGACGAGAGCCATGAGATGTTCCTCTTCGGGGCAAGCCCGGGTCCCAAATCCTGTTGTGCCTGTGAATAGGCTGCAGGGGGACGGTGAAGACCAGCAACAGCTTTCAGGGCTGCCACCTTCCGTGTGGGACAAGGAGCCGGACGTGTGCCTTTTCGGAATCAGGGTCTGCCGAGGAAGAGAGCCATGAGATGTTCCTCCTGTGGGCATGCCCGGGTCCCAGATCCTGTTGTGCCTGTGAATAGGCTGCAGGGGGACGGTGAAGACCAGCAACAGCTTTCAGGGCTGCCACCTTCCGTGTGGGACAAGGAGCCGGACGTGTGCCTTTTCGGAATCAGGCTCTGCCGAGGGCGAGAGTCATGAGATGTTCCTCCTCTGGGAAAGCCCGGGTCCCAGATCCTGTTGTGCCTGTGAATAGGCTGCAGGGGGACGGTGAAGACCAGCAACAGCTTTCAGGGCTGCCACCTTCCGTGTGGGACAAGGAGCCGGACGTGTGCCTTTTCGGAATCAGGCTCTGCCGAGGAAGAGATCCATGAGATGTTCCTCCTCTGGGCATGCCCGGGTCCTGAATCCTGTTGTGCCTCTGAATAGGCTGCAGGGGGACGGTGAAGACCAGCAACAGCTTTCAGGGCTGCCACCTTCCGTGTGGGACAAGGAGCCGGACGTGTGCCTTTTCGGAATCAGGCTCTGCCGAGGACGAGATCCATGAGATGTTCCTCCTCTGGGCATGCCCGGGTCCCAGATCCTGTTGTGCCTGTGAATAGGCTGCAGGGGGACGGTGAAGACCAGCAACAGCTTTCAGGGCTGCCACCTTCCGTGTGGGACAAGGAGCCGGACGTGTGCCTTTTCGGAATCAGGCTCTGCCGAGGAAGAGATCCATGAGATGTTCTTCCTGTGGGCAAGCCCGGGTCCCAGATCCTGTTCTGCCTGTGAATAGGCTGCAGGGGGACGGTGAAGACCAGCAACAGCTTTCAGGGCTGCCACCTTCCGTGTGGGACAAGGAGCCGGACGTGTGCCTTTTCGGAATCAGGCTCTGCCGAGGACGAGAGCCATGAGATGTTCCTCCTCTGGGCATGCCCGGGTCCTGAATCCTGTTGTGCCTGTGAATAGGCTGCAGGGGGACGGTGAAGACCAGCAACAGCTTTCAGCGCTGCCACCTTCCGTGTGGGACAAGGAGCCGGACGTGTGCCTTTTCGGAATCAGGCTCTGCCGAGGACGAGAGCCATGAGATGTTCCTCCTCTGGGCAAGCCCAGGTCCCAGATCCTGTTGTGCCTGTGAATAGGCTGCAGGGGGACGGTGAAGACCAGCAACAGCTTTCAGGGCTGCCACCTTCCGTGTGGGACAAGGAGCCGGACGTGTGCCTTTTCGGAATCAGGCTCTGCCGAGGAAGAGATCCATGAGATGTTCCTCCTCTGGGCAAGCCCGGGTCCCAGATCCTGTTGTGCCTCTGAATAGGCTGCAGGGGGACGGTGAAGACCAGCAACAGCTTTCAGGGCTGCCACCTTCCGTGTGGGACAAGGAGCCGGACGTGTGCCTTTTCAGAAAGAGGCTCTGCCGAGGACGAGAGCCATGAAATGTTCCTCCTCTGGGCATGCACGGGTCCTGAATCCTGTTGTGCCTGTGAATAGGCTGCAGGGGGACGGTGAAGACCAGCAACAGCTTTCAGGGCTGCCACCTTCCGTGTGGGACAAGGAGCCGGACGTGTGCCTTTTCGGAATCAGGCTCTGCCGAGGACGAGAGCCATGAGATGTTCCTCTTCGGGGCAAGCCCGGGTCCCAAATCCTGTTGTGCCTGTGAATAGGCTGCACGGGGACGGTGAAGACCAGCAACAGCTTTCAGAGCTGCCACCTTCCATGTGGGACAGGGAGCCGGACGTGTGCCTTTTCGGAATCAGGCTCTGCCGAGGACGAGATCCATGAGATGTTCCTCCTCTGGGCATTGCGTGTCCCAGATCCTGTTGTGCCTGTGAATAGGCTGCAGGGGGACGGTGAAGACCAGCAACAGCTTTCAGGGCTGCCACCTTCCGTGTGGGACAAGGAGCCGGACGTGTGCCTTCTCGGAATCAGGCTCTGCCGAGGACGAGAGTCATGAGATGTTCCTCCTCTGGGCAAGCCCGGGTCCCAGATCCTGTTGTGGCTGTGAATAGGCTGCAGGGGGACGGTGAAGACTAGCAACAGCTTTCAGGGATGCCACCTTCCGTGTGGGACAAGGAGCCGGACGTGTGCCTTTTCGGAATCAGGATCTGCCGAGGAAGAGATCCATGACATGTTCCTCCTCTGGGCATGCCCAGGTCCCGAATCCTGTTGTGCCTGTGAATAGGCTGCAGGGGGACGGTGAAGACCAGCAACAGCTTTCAGGGCTGCCACCTTCCGTGTGGGACAAGGAGCCGGACGTGTGCCTTTTCGGAATCAGGCTCTGCCGAGGACGAGACCCATGACATGTTCCTCCTCTGGGCAAGCCCGGGTCCCAGATCCTGTTGTGCGTGTGAATAGGCTGCAGGGGGACGGTGAAGACCAGCAACAACTTTCAGGGCTGCCACCTTCCATGTGGGACAAAGAGCCGGACGTGTGCCTTTTCGGAATCAGACTCTGCCGAGGAAGAGATCCATGAGATGTTCCTCCTCTGGGCAAGCCCGGGACCCAGATCCTGTTGTGCCTGTGAATAGGCTGCAGGGGGACGGTGAAGACCAGCAACAGCTTTCAGGGCTGCCACCTTCCGTGTAGGACAAGGAGCCGGACGTGTGCCTTTTCGGAATCAGGCTCTGCCGAGGAAGAGATCCATGAGATGTTCCTCCTCTGGGCAAGCCCGGGTCCCAGATCCTGTTGTGCCTGTGAATAGGCTGCAGGGGGATGATGAAGACCAGCAACAGCTTTCAGGGCTGCCACCTTCCGTGTGGGACAAGGAGCCGGACGTGTGCCTTTTCGGAATCAGGCTCTGCCGAGGAAGAGATCCATGAGATGTTCTTCCTCTGGGCAAGCCCGGGTCCCAGATCCTGTTGTGCCTGTGAATAGGCTGCAGGGGGACGGTGAAGACCAGCAACAGCTTTCAGGGCTGCCACCTTCCGTGTGGGACAAGGAGCCGGACGTGTGCCTTTTCGGAATCGGGCTCTGCCGAGGACGAGAGCCATGAGATGTTCCTCCTCTGGGCATGCCCGGGTCCTGAATCCTGTTGTGCCTGTGAATAGGCTGCAGGGGGATGGTGAAGACCAGCAACAGCTTTCAGGGCTGCCACCTTCCGTGTGGGACAAGGAGCCGGACGTGTGCCTTTTCGGAATCAGGCTCTGCCGTAGACGAGAGCCATGAGATGTTCCTCCTCTGGGCAAGCCCAGGTCCCAGATCCTGTTGTGCCTGTGAATAGGCTGCAGGGGGACGGTGAAGACCAGCAACAGCTTCCAGGGCTGCCACCTTCCGTGTGGGACAAGGAGCCGGACGTGTGCCTTTTCGGAATCAGGCTCTGCCGAGGAAGAGATCCATGAGATGTTCCTCCTCTGGGCAAGCCCGGGTCCTGAATCCTGTTGTGCCTGTGAATAGGCTGCAGGGGGACGGTGAAGACCAGCAACAGCTTTCAGGGCTGCCACCTTCCGTGTGGGACAAGGAGCCGGACGTGTGCCTTTTCGGAATCAGGGTCTGCCGAGGACGAGAGCCATGAGATGTTCCTCTTCGGGGCAAGCCCGGGTCCCAAATCCTGTTGTGCCTCTGAATAGGCTGCAGGGGGACGGTGAACACCAGCAACAGCTTTCAGGGCTGCCACCTTCCGTGTGGGACAAGGAGCCGGACGTGTGCCTTTTCGGAATCAGGGTCTGCCGAGGAAGAGATCCATGAGATGTTCCTCCTCTGGGCAAGCCCGGGTCCCAGATCCTGTTGTGCCTGTGAATAGGCTGCAGGGGGACGGTGAAGACTAGCAACAGCTTTCAGGGATGCCACCTTCCGTGTGGGACAAGGAGCCGGACGTGTGCCTTTTCGGAATCAGGATCTGCCGAGGAAGAGATCCATGACATGTTCCTCCTCTGGGCATGCCCAGGTCCCGAATCCTGTTGTGCCTGTGAATAGGCTGCAGGGGGACGGTGAAGACCAGCAACAGCTTTCAGGGATGCCACCTTCCGTGTGGGACAAGGAGCCGGACGTGTGCCTTTTCGGAATCAGGCTCTGCCGAGGACGAGACCCATGACATGTTCCTCCTCTGGGCATGCCCGGGTCCCAGATCCTGTTGTGCCTGTGAATAGTCTGCAGGGGGACGGTGAAGACCAGCAACAGCTTTCAGGGCTGCCACCTTCCGTGTGGGACAAGGAGCCGGACGTGTGCCTTTTCGGAATCGGGCTCTGCCGAGGACGAGAGCCATGAGATGTTCCTCCTCTGGGCATGCCCGGGTCCTGAATCCTGTTCTGCCTGTGAATAGGCTGCAGGGGGACGGTGAAGACCAGCAACAGCTTTCAGGGCTGCCACCTTCCGTGTGGGACAAGGAGCCGGACGTGTGCCTTTTCGGAATCAGGCTCTGCCGTAGACGAGAGCCATGAGATGTTCCTCCTCTGGGCAAGCCCAGGTCCCAGATCCTGTTGTGCCTGTGAATAGGCTGCAGGGGGACGGTGAAGACCAGCAACAGCTTCCAGGGCTGCCACCTTCCGTGTGGGACAAGGAGCCGGACGTGTGCCTTTTCGGAATCAGGCTCTGCCGAGGAAGAGATCCATGAGATGTTCCTCCTCTGGGCAAGCCCGGGTCCCAGATCCTGTTGTGCCTGTGAATAGGCTGCATGGGGACGGTGAAGACCAGCAACAGCTTTCAGGGCTGCCACCTTCCGTGTGGGACAAGGAGCCGGACGTGTGCCTTTTCGGAAAGAGGCTCTGCCGAGGACGAGAGCCATGAAATGTTCCTCCTCTGGGCATGCACGGGTCCTGAATCCTGTTGTGCCTGTGAATAGGCTGCAGGGGGACGGTGAAGACCAGCAACAGCTTTCAGGGCTGCCACCTTCCGTGTGGGACAAGGAGCCGGACGTGTGCCTTTTCGGAATCAGGGTCTGCCGAGGACGAGAGCCATGAGATGTTCCTCTTCGGGGCAAGCCCGGGTCCCAAATCCTGTTGTGCCTGTGAATAGGCTGCAGGGGGACGGTGAAGACCAGCAACAGCTTTCAGGGCTGCCACCTTCCGTGTGGGACAAGGAGCCGGACGTGTGCCTTTTCGGAATCAGGGTCTGCCGAGGACGAGAGCCATGAGATGTTCCTCTTCGGGGCAAGCCCGGGTCCCAGATTCTGTTGTGCCTGTGAATAGGCTGCAGGGGGACGGTGAAGACCAGCAACAGCTTTCAGGGCTGCCACCTTCCGTGTGGGACAAAGAGCCGGACGTGTGCCTTTTCGGAATCAGACTCTGCCGAGGAAGAGATCCATGAGATGTTCCTCCTCTGGGCAAGCCCGGGACCCAGATCCTGTTGTGCCTGTGAATAGGCTGCAGGGGGACGGTGAAGACCAGCAACAGCTTTCAGGGCTGCCACCTTCCGTGTGGGACAAGGAGCCGGACGTGTGCCTTTTCGGAATCAGGCTCTGCCGAGGAAGAGATCCATGAGATGTTCTTCCTCTGGGCAAGCCCGGGTCCCAGATCCTGTTGTGCCTGTGAATAGGCTGCAGGGGGACGGTGAAGACCAGCAACAGCTTTCAGGGCTGCCACCTTCCGTGTGGGACAAGGAGCCGGACGTGTGCCTTTTCGGAATCAGGCTCTGCCGAGGAAGAGATCCATGAGATGTTCCTCCTCTGGGCATGCCCGGGTCCTGAATCCTGTTGTGCCTCTGAATAGGCTGCAGGGGGACGGTGAAGACCAGCAACAGCTTTCAGGGCTGCCACCTTCCGTGTGGGACAAGGAGCCGGACGTGTGCCTTTTCGGAATCAGGCTCTGCCGAGGACGAGATCCATGAGATGTTCCTCCTCTGGGCATGCCCGGGTCCCAGATCCTGTTGTGCCTGTGAATAGGCTGCAGGGGGACGGTGAAGACCAGCAACAGCTTTCAGGGCTGCCACCTTCCGTGTGGGACAAGGAGCCGGACGTGTGCCTTTTCGGAATCAGGCTCTGCCGAGGAAGAGATCCATGAGATGTTCCTCCTCTGGGCAAGCCCGGGTCCCAGATCCTGTTGTGCCTCTGAATAGGCTGCAGGGGGACGGTGAAGACCAGCAACAGCTTTCAGGGCTGCCACCTTCCGTGTGGGACAAGGAGCCGGACGTGTGCCTTTTCAGAAAGAGGCTCTGCCGAGGACGAGAGCCATGAAATGTTCCTCCTCTGGGCATGCACGGGTCCTGAATCCTGTTGTGCCTGTGAATAGGCTGCAGGGGGACGGTGAAGACCAGCAACAGCTTTCAGGGCTGCCACCTTCCGTGTGGGACAAGGAGCCGGACGTGTGCCTTTTCGGAATCAGGCTCTGCCGAGGACGAGAGCCATGAGATGTTCCTCTTCGGGGCAAGCCCGGGTCCCAAATCCTGTTGTGCCTGTGAATAGGCTGCACGGGGACGGTGAAGACCAGCAACAGCTTTCAGGGCTGCCACCTTCCGTGTGGGACAAGGAGCCGGACGTGTGCCTTTTCGGAATCAGGCTCTGCCGAGGACGAGATCCATGAGATGTTCCTCCTCTGGGCATTGCGTGTCCCAGATCCTGTTGTGCCTGTGAATAGGCTGCAGGGGGACGGTGAAGACCAGCAACAGCTTTCAGGGCTGCCACCTTCCGTGTGGGACAAGGAGCCGGACGTGTGCCTTTTCGGAATCAGGCTCTGCCGAGGACGAGAGTCATGAGATGTTCCTCCTCTGGGCAAGCCCGGGTCCCAGATCCTGTTGTGGCTGTGAATAGGCTGCAGGGGGACGGTGAAGACTAGCAACAGCTTTCAGGGATGCCACCTTCCGTGTGGGACAAGGAGCCGGACGTGTGCCTTTTCGGAATCAGGCTCTGCCGAGGAAGAGATCCATGACATGTTCCTCCTCTGGGCATGCCCAGGTCCCGAATCCTGTTGTGCCTGTGAATAGGCTGCAGGGGGACGGTGAAGACCAGCAACAGCTTTCAGGGCTGCCACCTTCCGTGTGGGACAAGGAGCCGGACGTGTGCCTTTTCGGAATCAGGCTCTGCCGAGGACGAGACCCATGACATGTTCCTCCTCTGGGCAAGCCCGGGTCCCAGATCCTGTTGTGCGTGTGAATAGGCTGCAGGGGGACGGTGAAGACCAGCAACAACTTTCAGGGCTGCCACCTTCCATGTGGGACAAAGAGCCGGACGTGTGCCTTTTCGGAATCAGACTCTGCCGAGGAAGAGATCCATGAGATGTTCCTCCTCTGGGCAAGCCCGGGACCCAGATCCTGTTGTGCCTGTGAATAGGCTGCAGGGGGACGGTGAAGACCAGCAACAGCTTTCAGGGCTGCCACCTTCCGTGTAGGACAAGGAGCCGGACGTGTGCCTTTTCGGAATCAGGCTCTGCCGAGGAAGAGATCCATGAGATGTTCCTCCTCTGGGCAAGCCCGGGTCCCAGATCCTGTTGTGCCTCTGAATAGGCTGCAGGGGGACGGTGAAGACCAGCAACAGCTTCCAGGGCTGCCACCTTCCGTGTGGGACAAGGAGCCGGACGTGTGCCTTTTCGGAATCAGGCTCTGCCGAGGAAGAGATCCATGAGATGTTCCTCCTCTGGGCAAGCCCGGGTCCCAGATCCTGTTGTGCCTGTGAATAGGCTGCAGGGGGACGGTGAAGACCAGCAACAGCTTTCAGGGCTGCCACCTTCCGTGTGGGACAAGGAGCTGGACGTGTGCCTTTTCGGAATCAGGCTCTGCCGAGGAAGAGAGCCATGAAATGTCCCTCCTCTGGGCATGCACGGGTCCTGAATCCTGTTGTGCCTCTGAATAGGCTGCAGGGGGACGGTGAAGACCAGCAACAGCTTTCAGGGCTGCCACCTTCCGTGTGGGACAAGGAGCCGGACGTGTGCCTTTTCGGAATCAGGGTCTGCCGAGGACGAGAGCCATGAGATGTTCCTCTTCGGGGCAAGCCCGGGTCCCAAATCCTGTTGTGCCTGTGAATAGGCTGCAGGGGGATGATGAAGACCAGCAACAGCTTTCAGGGCTGCCACCTTCCGTGTGGGACAAGGAGCCGGACGTGTGCCTTTTCGGAATCAGGCTCTGCCGAGGAAGAGATCCATGAGATGTTCTTCCTCTGGGCAAGCCCGGGTCCCAGATCCTGTTGTGCCTGTGAATAGGCTGCAGGGGGACGGTGAAGACCAGCAACAGCTTTCAGGGCTGCCACCTTCCGTGTGGGACAAGGAGCCGGACGTGTGCCTTTTCGGAATCGGGCTCTGCCGAGGACGAGAGCCATGAGATGTTCCTCCTCTGGGCATGCCCGGGTCCTGAATCCTGTTGTGCCTGTGAATAGGCTGCAGGGGGACGGTGAAGACCAGCAACAGCTTTCAGGGCTGCCACCTTCCGTGTGGGACAAGGAGCCGGACGTGTGCCTTTTCGGAATCAGGCTCTGCCGAGGACGAGAGCCATGAGATGTTCCTCCTCTGGGCAAGCCCAGGTCCCAGATCCTGTTGTGCCTGTGAATAGGCTGCAGGGGGACGGTGAAGACCAGCAACAGCTTCCAGGGCTGCCACCTTCCGTGTGGGACAAGGAGCCGGACGTGTGCCTTTTCGGAATCAGGCTCTGCCGAGGAAGAGATCCATGAGATGTTCCTCCTCTGGGCAAGCCCGGGTCCTGAATCCTGTTGTGCCTGTGAATAGGCTGCAGGGGGACGGTGAAGACCAGCAACAGCTTTCAGGGCTGCCACCTTCCGTGTGGGACAAGGAGCCGGACGTGTGCCTTTTCGGAATCAGGGTCTGCCGAGGACGAGAGCCATGAGATGTTCCTCTTCGGGGCAAGCCCGGGTCCCAAATCCTGTTGTGCCTCTGAATAGGCTGCAGGGGGACGGTGAACACCAGCAACAGCTTTCAGGGCTGCCACCTTCCGTGTGGGACAAGGAGCCGGACGTGTGCCTTTTCGGAATCAGGGTCTGCCGAGGAAGAGATCCATGAGATGTTCCTCCTCTGGGCATGCCCGGGTCCCTTATCCTGTTGTGCCTGTGAATAGGCTGCAGGGGGACGGTGAAGACTAGCAACAGCTTTCAGGGATGCCACCTTCCGTGTGGGACAAGGAGCCGGACGTGTGCCTTTTCGGAATCAGGATCTGCCGAGGAAGAGATCCATGACATGTTCCTCCTCTGGGCATGCCCAGGTCCCGAATCCTGTTGTGCCTGTGAATAGGCTGCAGGGGGACGGTGAAGACCAGCAACAGCTTTCAGGGCTGCCACCTTCCGTGTGGGACAAGGAGCCGGACGTGTGCCTTTTCGGAATCAGGCTCTGCCGAGGACGAGACCCATGACATGTTCCTCCTCTGGGCATGCCCGGGTCCCAGATCCTGTTGTGCCTGTGAATAGTCTGCAGGGGGACGGTGAAGACCAGCAACAGCTTTCAGGGCTGCCACCTTCCGTGTGGGACAAGGAGCCGGACGTGTGCCTTTTCGGAATCGGGCTCTGCCGAGGACGAGAGCCATGAGATGTTCCTCCTCTGGGCATGCCCGGGTCCTGAATCCTGTTGTGCCTGTGAATAGGCTGCAGGGGGACGGTGAAGACCAGCAACAGCTTTCAGGGCTGCCACCTTCCGTGTGGGACAAGGAGCCGGACGTGTGCCTTTTCGGAATCAGGCTCTGCCGTAGACGAGAGCCATGAGATGTTCCTCCTCTGGGCAAGCCCAGGTCCCAGATCCTGTTGTGCCTGTGAATAGGCTGCAGGGGGACGGTGAAGACCAGCAACAGCTTCCAGGGCTGCCACCTTCCGTGTGGGACAAGGAGCCGGACGTGTGCCTTTTCGGAATCAGGCTCTGCCGAGGAAGAGATCCATGAGATGTTCCTCCTCTGGGCAAGCCCGGGTCCCAGATCCTGTTGTGCCTGTGAATAGGCTGCATGGGGACGGTGAAGACCAGCAACAGCTTTCAGGGCTGCCACCTTCCGTGTGGGACAAGGAGCCGGACGTGTGCCTTTTCGGAAAGAGGCTCTGCCGAGGACGAGAGCCATGAAATGTTCCTCCTCTGGGCATGCACGGGTCCTGAATCCTGTTGTGCCTGTGAATAGGCTGCAGGGGGACGGTGAAGACCAGCAACAGCTTTCAGGGCTGCCACCTTCCGTGTGGGACAAGGAGCCGGACGTGTGCCTTTTCGGAATCAGGGTCTGCCGAGGACGAGAGCCATGAGATGTTCCTCTTCGGGGCAAGCCCGGGTCCCAAATCCTGTTGTGCCTGTGAATAGGCTGCAGGGGGACGGTGAAGACCAGCAACAGCTTTCAGGGCTGCCACCTTCCGTGTGGGACAAGGAGCCGGACGTGTGCCTTTTCGGAATCAGGGTCTGCCGAGGACGAGAGCCATGAGATGTTCCTCTTCGGGGCAAGCCCGGGTCCCAAATCCTGTTGTGCCTGTGAATAGGCTGCAGGGGGACGGTGAAGACCAGCAACAGCTTTCAGGGCTGCCACCTTCCGTGTGGGACAAAGAGCCGGACGTGTGCCTTTTCGGAATCAGACTCTGCCGAGGAAGAGATCCATGAGATGTTCCTCCTCTGGGCAAGCCCGGGACCCAGATCCTGTTGTGCCTGTGAATAGGCTGCAGGGGGACGGTGAAGACCAGCAACAGCTTTCAGGGCTGCCACCTTCCGTGTGGGACAAGGAGCCGGACGTGTGCCTTTTCGGAATCAGGCTCTGCCGAGGAAGAGATCCATGAGATGTTCTTCCTCTGGGCAAGCCCGGGTCCCAGATCCTGTTGTGCCTGTGAATAGGCTGCAGGGGGACGGTGAAGACCAGCAACAGCTTTCAGGGCTGCCACCTTCCGTGTGGGACAAGGAGCCGGACGTGTGCCTTTTCGGAATCAGGCTCTGCCGAGGACGAGAGCCATGAGATGTTCCTCCTCTGGGCAAGCCCAGGTCCCAGATCCTGTTGTGCCTGTGAATAGGCTGCAGGGGGACGGTGAAGACCAGCAACAGCTTCCAGGGCTGCCACCTTCCGTGTGGGACAAGGAGCCGGACGTGTGCCTTTTCGGAATCAGGCTCTGCCGAGGAAGAGATCCATGAGATGTTCCTCCTCTGGGCAAGCCCGGGTCCTGAATCCTGTTGTGCCTGTGAATAGGCTGCAGGGGGACGGTGAAGACCAGCAACAGCTTTCAGGGCTGCCACCTTCCGTGTGGGACAAGGAGCCGGACGTGTGCCTTTTCGGAATCAGGGTCTGCCGAGGACGAGAGCCATGAGATGTTCCTCTTCGGGGCAAGCCCGGGTCCCAAATCCTGTTGTGCCTCTGAATAGGCTGCAGGGGGACGGTGAACACCAGCAACAGCTTTCAGGGCTGCCACCTTCCGTGTGGGACAAGGAGCCGGACGTGTGCCTTTTCGGAATCAGGCTCTGCCGAGGAAGAGATCCATGACATGTTCCTCCTCTGGGCATGCCCAGGTCCCGAATCCTGTTGTGCCTGTGAATAGGCTGCAGGGGGACGGTGAAGACCAGCAACAGCTTTCAGGGCTGCCACCTTCCGTGTGGGACAAGGAGCCGGACGTGTGCCTTTTCGGAATCAGGCTCTGCCGAGGACGAGACCCATGACATGTTCCTCCTCTGGGCATGCCCGGGTCCCAGATCCTGTTGTGCCTGTGAATAGTCTGCAGGGGGACGGTGAAGACCAGCAACAGCTTTCAGGGCTGCCACCTTCCGTGTGGGACAAGGAGCCGGACGTGTGCCTTTTCGGAATCGGGCTCTGCCGAGGACGAGAGCCATGAGATGTTCCTCCTCTGGGCATGCCCGGGTCCTGAATCCTGTTGTGCCTGTGAATAGGCTGCAGGGGGACGGTGAAGACCAGCAACAGCTTTCAGGGCTGCCACCTTCCGTGTGGGACAAGGAGCCGGACGTGTGCCTTTTCGGAATCAGGCTCTGCCGTAGACGAGAGCCATGAGATGTTCCTCCTCTGGGCAAGCCCAGGTCCCAGATCCTGTTGTGCCTGTGAATAGGCTGCAGGGGGACGGTGAAGACCAGCAACAGCTTCCAGGGCTGCCACCTTCCGTGTGGGACAAGGAGCCGGACGTGTGCCTTTTCGGAATCAGGCTCTGCCGAGGAAGAGATCCATGAGATGTTCCTCCTCTGGGCAAGCCCGGGTCCCAGATCCTGTTGTGCCTGTGAATAGGCTGCATGGGGACGGTGAAGACCAGCAACAGCTTTCAGGGCTGCCACCTTCCGTGTGGGACAAGGAGCCGGACGTGTGCCTTTTCGGAAAGAGGCTCTGCCGAGGACGAGAGCCATGAAATGTTCCTCCTCTGGGCATGCACGGGTCCTGAATCCTGTTGTGCCTGTGAATAGGCTGCAGGGGGACGGTGAAGACCAGCAACAGCTTTCAGGGCTGCCACCTTCCGTGTGGGACAAGGAGCCGGACGTGTGCCTTTTCGGAATCAGGGTCTGCCGAGGACGAGAGCCATGAGATGTTCCTCTTCGGGGCAAGCCCGGGTCCCAAATCCTGTTGTGCCTGTGAATAGGCTGCAGGGGGACGGTGAAGACCAGCAACAGCTTTCAGGGCTGCCACCTTCCGTGTGGGACAAGGAGCCGGACGTGTGCCTTTTCGGAATCAGGGTCTGCCGAGGACGAGAGCCATGAGATGTTCCTCTTCGGGGCAAGCCCGGGTCCCAAATCCTGTTCTGCCTGTGAATAGGCTGCAGGGGGACGGTGAAGACCAGCAACAGCTTTCAGGGCTGCCACCTTCCGTGTGGGACAAAGAGCCGGACGTGTGCCTTTTCGGAATCAGACTCTGCCGAGGAAGAGATCCATGAGATGTTCCTCCTCTGGGCAAGCCCGGGACCCAGATCCTGTTGTGCCTGTGAATAGGCTGCAGGGGGACGGTGAAGACCAGCAACAGCTTTCAGGGCTGCCACCTTCCGTGTGGGACAAGGAGCCGGACGTGTGCCTTTTCGGAATCAGGCTCTGCCGAGGAAGAGATCCATGAGATGTTCTTCCTCTGGGCAAGCCCGGGTCCCAGATCCTGTTGTGCCTGTGAATAGGCTGCAGGGGGACGGTGAAGACCAGCAACAGCTTTCAGGGCTGCCACCTTCCGTGTGGGACAAGGAGCCGGACGTGTGCCTTTTCGGAATCAGGCTCTGCCGAGGACGAGATCCATGAGATGTTCCTCCTCTGGGCAAGCCCAGGTCCCAGATCCTGTTGTGCCTGTGAATAGGCTGCAGGGGGACGGTGAAGACCAGCAACAGCTTCCAGGGCTGCCACCTTCCGTGTGGGACAAGGAGCCGGACATGTGCCTTTTCGGAATCAGGCTCTGCCGAGGAAGAGATCCATGAGATGTTCCTCCTCTGGGCAAGCCCGGGTCCCAGATCCTGTTGTGCCTGTGAATAGGCTGCAGGGGGACGGTGAAGACCAGCAACAGCTTTCAGGGCTGCCACCTTCCGTGTGGGACAAGGAGCCGGACGTGTGCCTTTTCGGAAAGAGGCTCTGCCGAGGACGAGAGCCATGAAATGTTCCTCCTCTGGGCATGCACGGGTCCTGAATCCTGTTGTGCCTCTGAATAGGCTGCAGGGGGACGGTGAAGACCAGCAACAGCTTTCAGGGCTGCCACCTTCCGTGTGGGACAAGGAGCCGGACGTGTGCCTTTTTGGAAAGAGGCTCTGCCGAGGACGAGAGCCATGAGATGTTCCTCTTCGGGGCAAGCCCGGGTCCCAAATCCTGTTGTGCCTGTGAATAGGCTGCAGGGGGATGATGAAGACCAGCAACAGCTTTCAGGGCTGCCACCTTCCGTGTGGGACAAGGAGCCGGACGTGTGCCTTTTCGGAATCAGGCTCTGCCGAGGAAGAGATCCATGAGATGTTCTTCCTCTGGGCAAGCCCGGGTCCCAGATCCTGTTGTGCCTGTGAATAGGCTGCAGGGGGACGGTGAAGACCAGCAACAGCTTTCAGGGCTGCCACCTTCCGTGTGGGACAAGGAGCCAGACGTGTGCCTTTTCGGAATTGGGCTCTGCCGAGGACGAGAGCCATGAGATGTTCCTCCTCTGGGCATGCCCGGGTCCTGAATCCTGTTGTGCCTGTGAATAGGCTGCAGGGGGACGGTGAAGACCAGCAACAGCTTTCAGGGCTGCCACCTTCCGTGTGGGACAAGGAGCCGGACGTGTGCCTTTTCGGAATCAGGCTCTGCCGTAGACGAGAGCCATGAGATGTTCCTCCTCTGGGCAAGCCCAGGTCCCAGATCCTGTTGTGCCTGTGAATAGGCTGCAGGGGGACGGTGAAGACCAGCAACAGCTTCCAGGGCTGCCACCTTCCGTGTGGGACAAGGAGCCGGACGTGTGCCTTTTCGGAATCAGGCTCTGCCGAGGAAGAGATCCATGAGATGTTCCTCCTCTGGGCAAGCCCGGGTCCCAGATCCTGTTGTGCCTGTGAATAGGCTGCATGGGGACGGTGAAGACCAGCAACAGCTTTCAGGGCTGCCACCTTCCGTGTGGGACAAGGAGCCGGACGTGTGCCTTTTCGGAAAGAGGCTCTGCCGAGGACGAGAGCCATGAAATGTTCCTCCTCTGGGCATGCACGGGTCCTGAATCCTGTTGTGCCTGTGAATAGGCTGCAGGGGGACGGTGAAGACCAGCAACAGCTTTCAGGGCTGCCACCTTCCGTGTGGGACAAGGAGCCGGACGTGTGCCTTTTCGGAATCAGGGTCTGCCGAGGACGAGAGCCATGAGATGTTCCTCTTCGGGGCAAGCCCGGGACCCAGATCCTGTTGTGCCTGTGAATAGGCTGCAGGGGGACGGTGAAGACCAGCAACAGCTTTCAGGGCTGCCACCTTCCGTGTGGGACAAGGAGCCGGACGTGTGCCTTTTCGGAATCAGGGTCTGCCGAGGAAGAGAGCCATGAGATGTTCCTCCTCTGGGCATGCCCGGGTCCCAGATCCTGTTGTGCCTCTGAATAGGCTGCAGGGGGACGGTGAAGACCAGCAACAGCTTTCAGGGCTGCCACCTTCCGTGTGGGACAAGGAGCCGGACGTGTGCCTTTTCGGAATCAGGATCTGCCGAGGAAGAGATCCATGACATGTTCCTCCTCTGGGCATGCCCAGGTCCCGAATCCTGTTGTGCCTGTGAATAGGCTGCAGGGGGACGGTGAAGACCAGCAACAGCTTTCAGGGCTGCCACCTTCCGTGTGGGACAAGGAGCCGGACGTGTGCCTTTTCGGAATCAGGCTCTGCCGAGGACGAGACCCATGACATGTTCCTCCTCTGGGCATGCCCGGGTCCCAGATCCTGTTGTGCCTGTGAATAGTCTGCAGGGGGACGGTGAAGACCAGCAACAGCTTTCAGGGCTGCCACCTTCCGTGTGGGACAAGGAGCCGGACGTGTGCCTTTTCGGAATCGGGCTCTGCCGAGGACGAGAGCCATGAGATGTTCCTCCTCTGGGCATGCCCGGGTCCTGAATCCTGTTGTGCCTGTGAATAGGCTGCAGGGGGACGGTGAAGACCAGCAACAGCTTTCAGGGCTGCCACCTTCCGTGTGGGACAAGGAGCCGGACGTGTGCCTTTTCGGAATCAGGCTCTGCCGTAGACGAGAGCCATGAGATGTTCCTCCTCTGGGCAAGCCCAGGTCCCAGATCCTGTTGTGCCTGTGAATAGGCTGCAGGGGGACGGTGAAGACCAGCAACAGCTTCCAGGGCTGCCACCTTCCGTGTGGGACAAGGAGCCGGACGTGTGCCTTTTCGGAATCAGGCTCTGCCGAGGAAGAGATCCATGAGATGTTCCTCCTCTGGGCTAGCCCGGGTCCCAGATCCTGTTGTGCCTGTGAATAGGCTGCATGGGGACGGTGAAGACCAGCAACAGCTTTCAGGGCTGCCACCTTCCGTGTGGGACAAGGAGCCGGACGTGTGCCTTTTCGGAAAGAGGCTCTGCCGAGGACGAGAGCCATGAAATGTTCCTCCTCTGGGCATGCACGGGTCCTGAATCCTGTTGTGCCTGTGAATAGGCTGCAGGGGGACGGTGAAGACCAGCAACAGCTTTCAGGGCTGCCACCTTCCGTGTGGGACAAGGAGCCGGACGTGTGCCTTTTCGGAATCAGGGTCTGCCGAGGACGAGAGCCATGAGATGTTCCTCTTCGGGGCAAGCCCGGGTCCCAAATCCTGTTGTGCCTGTGAATAGGCTGCAGGGGGACGGTGAAGACCAGCAACAGCTTTCAGGGCTGCCACCTTCCGTGTGGGACAAGGAGCCGGACGTGTGCCTTTTCGGAATCAGGGTCTGCCGAGGACGAGAGCCATGAGATGTTCCTCTTCGGGGCAAGCCCGGGTCCCAAATCCTGTTGTGCCTGTGAATAGGCTGCAGGGGGACGGTGAAGACCAGCAACAGCTTTCAGGGCTGCCACCTTCCGTGTGGGACAAAGAGCCGGACGTGTGCCTTTTCGGAATCAGACTCTGCCGAGGAAGAGATCCATGAGATGTTCCTCCTCTGGGCAAGCCCGGGACCCAGATCCTGTTGTGCCTGTGAATAGGCTGCAGGGGGACGGTGAAGACCAGCAACAGCTTTCAGGGCTGCCACCTTCCGTGTGGGACAAGGAGCCGGACGTGTGCCTTTTCGGAATCAGGCTCTGCCGAGGAAGAGATCCATGAGATGTTCTTCCTCTGGGCAAGCCCGGGTCCCAGATCCTGTTGTGCCTGTGAATAGGCTGCAGGGGGACGGTGAAGACCAGCAACAGCTTTCAGGGCTGCCACCTTCCGTGTGGGACAAGGAGCCGGACGTGTGCCTTTTCGGAATCAGGCTCTGCCGAGGACGAGATCCATGAGATGTTCCTCCTCTGGGCAAGCCCAGGTCCCAGATCCTGTTGTGCCTGTGAATAGGCTGCAGGGGGACGGTGAAGACCAGCAACAGCTTCCAGGGCTGCCACCTTCCGTGTGGGACAAGGAGCCGGACGTGTGCCTTTTCGGAATCAGGCTCTGCCGAGGAAGAGATCCATGAGATGTTCCTCCTCTGGGCAAGCCCGGGTCCCAGATCCTGTTGTGCCTGTGAATAGGCTGCAGGGGGACGGTGAAGACCAGCAACAGCTTTCAGGGCTGCCACCTTCCGTGTGGGACAAGGAGCCGGACGTGTGCCTTTTCGGAAAGAGGCTCTGCCGAGGACGAGAGCCATGAAATGTTCCTCCTCTGGGCATGCACGGGTCCTGAATCCTGTTGTGCCTCTGAATAGGCTGCAGGGGGACGGTGAAGACCAGCAACAGCTTTCAGGGCTGCCACCTTCCGTGTGGGACAAGGAGCCGGACGTGTGCCTTTTTGGAAAGAGGCTCTGCCGAGGACGAGAGCCATGAGATGTTCCTCTTCGGGGCAAGCCCGGGTCCCAAATCCTGTTGTGCCTGTGAATAGGCTGCAGGGGGATGATGAAGACCAGCAACAGCTTTCAGGGCTGCCACCTTCCGTGTGGGACAAGGAGCCGGACGTGTGCCTTTTCGGAAAGAGGCTCTGCCGAGGAAGAGATCCATGAGATGTTCTTCCTCTGGGCAAGCCCGGGTCCCAGATCCTGTTGTGCCTGTGAATAGGCTGCAGGGGGACGGTGAAGACCAGCAACAGCTTTCAGGGCTGCCACCTTCCGTGTGGGACAAGGAGCCAGACGTGTGCCTTTTCGGAATTGGGCTCTGCCGAGGACGAGAGCCATGAGATGTTCCTCCTCTGGGCATGCCCGGGTCCTGAATCCTGTTGTGCCTGTGAATAGGCTGCAGGGGGACGGTGAAGACCAGCAACAGCTTTCAGGGCTGCCACCTTCCGTGTGGGACAAGGAGCCGGACGTGTGCCTTTTCGGAATCAGGCTCTGCCGTAGACGAGAGCCATGAGATGTTCCTCCTCTGGGCAAGCCCAGGTCCCAGATCCTGTTGTGCCTGTGAATAGGCTGCAGGGGGACGGTGAAGACCAGCAACAGCTTCCAGGGCTGCCACCTTCCGTGTGGGACAAGGAGCCGGACGTGTGCCTTTTCGGAATCAGGCTCTGCCGAGGAAGAGATCCATGAGATGTTCCTCCTCTGGGCAAGCCCGGGTCCCAGATCCTGTTGTGCCTGTGAATAGGCTGCATGGGGACGGTGAAGACCAGCAACAGCTTTCAGGGCTGCCACCTTCCGTGTGGGACAAGGAGCCGGACGTGTGCCTTTTCGGAAAGAGGCTCTGCCGAGGACGAGAGCCATGAAATGTTCCTCCTCTGGGCATGCACGGGTCCTGAATCCTGTTGTGCCTGTGAATAGGCTGCAGGGGGACGGTGAAGACCAGCAACAGCTTTCAGGGCTGCCACCTTCCGTGTGGGACAAGGAGCCGGACGTGTGCCT
Organism: Astur gentilis; assembly: GCF_929443795.1. Classification (NCBI taxonomy): domain Eukaryota; kingdom Metazoa; phylum Chordata; class Aves; order Accipitriformes; family Accipitridae; genus Astur; species Astur gentilis. The sequence goes on from NW_026060866.1 coordinate 182,301, forward strand.
TTTCGGAATCAGGGTCTGCCGAGGACGAGAGCCATGAGATGTTCCTCTTCGGGGCAAGCCCGGGACCCAGATCCTGTTGTGCCTGTGAATAGGCTGCAGGGGGACGGTGAAGACCAGCAACAGCTTTCAGGGCTGCCACCTTCCGTGTGGGACAAGGAGCCGGACGTGTGCCTTTTCGGAATCAGGGTCTGCCGAGGAAGAGAGCCATGAGATGTTCCTCCTCTGGGCATGCCCGGGTCCCAGATCCTGTTGTGCCTCTGAATAGGCTGCAGGGGGACGGTGAAGACCAGCAACAGCTTTCAGGGCTGCCACCTTCCGTGTGGGACAAGGAGCCGGACGTGTGCCTTTTCGGAATCAGGATCTGCCGAGGACGAGATCCATGAGATGTTCCTCCTCTGGGCATGCCCGGGTCCTGAATCTTGTTCTGCCTGTGAATAGGCTGCAGGGGGACGGTGAAGAACAGCAACAGCTTTCAGGGCTGCCACCTTCCGTGTGGGACAAGGAGCCGGACGTGTGCCTTTTCGGAATCAGGCTCTGCCGAGGAAGAGATCCATGAGATGTTCCTCCTCTGGGCATGCCCGGGTCCTGAATCCTGTTGTGCCTCTGAATAGGCTGCAGGGGGACGGTGAAGACCAGCAACAGCTTTCAGGGCTGCCACCTTCCGTGTGGGACAAGGAGCCGGACGTGTGCCTTTTCGGAATCAGGCTCTGCCGAGGACGAGAGCCATGAGATATTCCTCCTCTGGGCATGCCCGGGTCCCAGATCCTGTTGTGCCTGTGAATAGGCTGCAGGGAGACGGTGAAGACCAGCAACAGCTTTCAGGGCTGCCACCTTCCGTGTGGGACAAGGAGCCGGACGTGTGCCTTTTCGGAATCAGGCTCTGCCGAGGACGAGAGCCATGAGATGTTCCTCCTCTGGGCATGCCCGGGTCCCAGATCCTGTTGTGCCTGTGAATAGGCTGCAGGGGGACGGTGAAGACCAGCAACAGCTTTCAGGGCTGCCACCTTCCGTGTGGGACAAGGAGCCGGACGTGTGCCTTTTCGGAATCAGGCTCTGCCGAGGACGAGAGCCATGAGATGTTCCTCCTCTGGGCAAGCCCAGGTCCCAGATCCTGTTGTGCCTGTGAATAGGCTGCAGGGGGACGGTGAAGACCAGCAACAGCTTCCAGGGCTGCCACCTTCCGTGTGGGACAAGGAGCCGGACGTGTGCCTTTTCGGAATCAGGCTCTGCCAAGGAAGAGATCCATGAGATGTTCCTCCTCTGGGCAAGCCCGGGTCCCAGATCCTGTTGTGCCTGTGAATAGGCTGCAGGGGGACGGTGAAGACCAGCAACAGCTTTCAGGGCTGCCACCTTCCGTGTGGGACAAGGAGCCGGACGTGTGCCTTTTCGGAAAGAGGCTCTGCCGAGGACGAGAGCCATGAAATGTTCCTCCTCTGGGCATGCCCGGGTCCTGAATCCTGTTGTGCCTCTGAATAGGCTGCAGGGGGACGGTGAAGACCAGCAACAGCTTTCAGGGCTGCCACCTTCCGTGTGGGACAAGGAGCCGGACGTGTGCCTTTTCGGAATCAGGCTCTGCCGAGGACGAGAGCCATGAGATGTTCCTCTTCGGGGCAAGCCCGGGTCCCAAATCCTGTTGTGCCTGTGAATAGGCTGCAGGGGGACGGTGAAGACCAGCAACAGCTTTCAGGGCTGCCACCTTCCGTGTGGGACAAGGAGCCGGACGTGTGCCTTTTCGGAAAGAGGCTCTGCCGAGGACGAGAGCCATGAAATGTTCCTCCTCTGGGCATGCCCGTGTCCCAGATCCTGTTGTGCCTGTGAATAGGCTGCAGGGGGACGGTGAAGACCAGCAACAGCTTTCAGGGCTGCCACCTTCCGTGTGGGACAAGGAGCCGGACGTGTGCCTTTTCGGAATCAGGCTCTGCCGAGGACGAGAGTCATGAGATGTTCCTCCTCTGGGCATGCCCGGGTCCTGAATCCTGTTGTGCCTGTGAATAGGCTGCAGGGGGACGGTGAAGACCAGCAACAGCTTTCAGGGCTGCCACCTTCCGTGTGGGACAAGGAGCCGGACGTGTGCCTTTTCGGAATCAGGCTCTGCCGAGGACGAGATCCATGAGATGTTCCTCCTCTGGGCATGCCCGGGTCCTGAATCCAGTTGTGCCTCTGAATAGGCTGCAGGGGGACGGTGAAGACCAGCAACAGCTTTCAGGGCTGCCAGCTTCCGTGTGGGACAAGGAGCCGGACGTGTGCCTTTTCTGAAAGAGGCTCTGCCGAGGACGAGAGCCATGAGATGTTCCTCCTCTCAGCAAGCCCGGGTCCCAGATCCTGTTGTGCCTGTGAATAGGCTGCAGGGGGACGGTGAAGACTAGCAACAGCTTTCAGGGCTGCCACCTTCCGTGTGGGACAAGGAGCCGGACGTGTGCCTTTTCGGAATCAGGCTCTGCCGAGGACGAGATCCATGACATGTTCCTCCTCTGGGCATGCCCAGGTCCCGAATCCTGTTGTGCCTGTGAACAGGCTGCAGGGGCACGGTGAAGACTAGTAACAGCTTTCAGGGCTGCCACCTTCCGTGTGGGACAAGGAGCCGGACGTGTGCCTTTTCGGAATCAGGCTCTGCCGAGGACGAGAGCCATGAGATGTTCCTCCTCTGGGCAAGCCCGGGTCCCAGATCCTGTTGTGCCTGTGAATAGGCTGCAGGGGGACGGTGAAGACTAGCAACAGCTTTCAGGGATGCCACCTTCCGTGTGGGACAAGGAGCCGGACGTGTGCCTTTTCGGAATCAGGATCTGCCGAGGAAGAGATCCATGACATGTTCCTCCTCTGGGCATGCCCAGGTCCCGAATCCTGTTGTGCCTGTGAATAGGCTGCAGGGGGACGGTGAAGACCAGCAACAGCTTTCAGGGCTGCCACCTTCCGTGTGGGACAAGGAGCCGGACGTGTGCCTTTTCGAAATCAGGCTCTGCCGAGGACGAGACCCATGACATGTTCCTCCTCTGGGCATGCCCGGGTCCCAGATCCTGTTGTGCGTGTGAATAGGCTGCAGGGGGACGGTGAAGACCAGCAACAACTTTCAGGGTTGCCACCTTCCGTGTGGGACAAAGAGCCGGACGTGTGCCTTTTCGGAATCAGACTCTGCCGAGGAAGAGATCCATGAGATGTTCCTCCTCTGGGCAAGCCCGGGACCCAGATCCTGTTGTGCCTGTGAATAGGCTGCAGGGGGACGGTGAAGACCAGCAACAGCTTTCAGGGCTGCCACCTTCCGTGTGGGACAAGGAGCCGGACGTGTGCCTTTTCGGAATCAGGCTCTGCCGAGGAAGAGATCCATGAGATGTTCCTCCTCTGGGCATGCCCGGGTCCCAGATCCTGTTGTGCCTGTGAATAGGCTGCAGGGGGATGATGAAGACCAGCAACAGCTTTCAGGGCTGCCACCTTCCGTGTGGGACAAGGAGCCGGACGTGTGCCTTTTCGGAATCAGGCTCTGCCGAGGAAGAGATCTATGAGATGTTCTTCCTCTGGGCAAGCCCGGGTCCCAGATCCTGTTGTGCCTGTGAATAGGCTGCAGGGGGACGGTGAAGACCAGCAACAGCTTTCAGGGCTGCCACCTTCCGTGTGGGACAAGGAGCCGGACGTGTGCCTTTTCGGAATCAGGCTCTGCCGAGGACGAGAGCCATGAGATGTTCCTCCTCTGGGCAAGCCCAGGTCCCAGATCCTGTTGTGCCTGTGAATAGGCTGCAGGGGGACGGTGAAGACCAGCAACAGCTTCCAGGGCTGCCACCTTCCGTGTGGGACAAGGAGCCGGACGTGTGCCTTTTCGGAATCAGGCTCTGCAGAGGAAGAGATCCATGAGATGTTCCTCCTCTGGGCAAGCCCGGGTCCCAGATCCTGTTGTGCCTGTGAATAGGCTGCAGGGGGACGGTGAAGACCAGCAACAGCTTTCAGGGCTGCCACCTTCCGTGTGGGACAAGGAGCCGGACGTGTGCCTTTTCGGAATCAGGCTCTGCCGAGGAAGAGAGCCATGAAATGTTCCTCCTCTGGGCATGCACGGGTCCTGAATCCTGTTGTGCCTCTGAATAGGCTGCAGGGGGACGGTGAAGACCAGCAACAGCTTTCAGGGCTGCCACCTTCCGTGTGGGACAAGGAGCCGGACGTGTGCCTTTTCGGAATCAGGGTCTGCCGAGGACGAGAGCCATGAGATGTTCCTCTTCGGGGCAAGCCCGGGTCCCAAATCCTGTTGTGCCTGTGAATAGGCTGCAGGGGGACGGTGAAGACCAGCAACAGCTTTCAGGGCTGCCACCTTCCGTGTGGGACAAGGAGCCGGACGTGTGCCTTTTCGGAATCAGGCTCTGCCGAGGAAGAGATTCATGAGATGTTCCTCCTCTGGGCAAGCCGGGGTCCCAGATCCTGTTGTGGCTGTGAATAGGCTGCATGGGGACGGTGAAGACCAGCAACAGCTTTCAGGGCTGCCACCTTCCGTGTGGGACAAGGAGCCGGACGTGTGCCTTTTCGGAATCAGGCTCTGCCGAGGACGAGATCCATGAGATGTTCCTCCTCTGGGCAAGCCCGGGTCCCAGATCCTGTTGTGCCTGTGAATAGGCTGCAGGGGGACGGTGAAGAACAGCAACAGCTTTCAGGGCTGCCACCTTCCGTGTGGGACAAGGAGCCGGACGTGTGCCTTTTCGGAATCAGGCTCTGCCAAGGAAGAGATCCATGAGATGTTCCTCCTCTGGGCAAGCCCGGGTCCCAGATCCTGTTGTGCCTGTGAATAGTCTGCAGGGGGACGGTGAAGACCAGCAACAGCTTTCAGGGCTGCCACCTTCCGTGTGGGACAAGGAGCCGGACGTGTGCCTTTCCGGAATCAGGCTATGCCGAGGACGAGAGCCATGAGATGTTCCTCCTCTGGGCATGCCCGACTCCTGAATCTTGTTCTGCCTGTGAATAGGCTGCAGGGGGACGGTGAAGAACAGCAACAGCTTTCAGGGCTGCCACCTTCCGTGTGGGACAAGGAGCCGGACGTGTGCCTTTTCGGAATCAGGCTCTGCCGAGGACGAGAGCCATGAGATGTTCCTCCTCTGGGCAAGCCCGGGTCCCAGATCCTGTTGTGGCTGTGAATAGGCTGCAGGGGGACGGTGAAGACTAGCAACAGCTTTCAGGGATGCCACCTTCCGTGTGGGACAAGGAGCCGGACGTGTGCCTTTTCGGAATCAGGATCTGCCGAGGAAGAGATCCATGACATGTTCCTCCTCTGGGCATGCCCAGGTCCTGAATCCTGTTGTGCCTGTGAATAGGCTGCAGGGGGACGGTGAAGACCAGCAACAGCTTTCAGGGCTGCCACCTTCCGTGTGGGACAAGGAGCCGGACGTGTGCCTTTTCGGAATCAGGCTCTGCCGAGGACGAGACCCATGACATGTTCCTCCTCTGGGCATGCCCGGGTCCCAGATCCTGTTGTACCTGTGAATAGGCTGCAGGGGGATGATGAAGAACAGCAACAGCTTTCAGGGCTGCCACCTTCCGTGTGGGACAAGGAGCCGGACGTGTGCCTTTTCGGAATCAGGGTCTGCCGAGGAAGAGATCCATGAGATGTTCTTCCTCTGGGCAAGCCCGGGTCCTGAATCCTGTTGTGCCTGTGAATAGGCTGCAGGGGGATGATGAAGACCAGCAACAGCTTTCAGGGCTGCCACCTTCCGTGTGGGACAAGGAGCCGGACGTGTGCCTTTTCGGAATCAGGCTCTGCCGAGGAAGAGATCCATGAGATGTTCCTCCTCTGGGCAAGCCCGGGTCCCAGATCCTGTTGTGCCTGTGAATAGGCTGCAGGGGGACGGTGAAGACCAGCAACAGCTTTCAGGGCTGCCACCTTCCGTGTGGGACAAGGAGCCGGACGTGTGCCTTTTCTGAAAGAGGCTCTGCCGAGGACGAGAGCCATGAAATGTTCCTCCTCTGGGCATGCACGGGTCCTGAATCCTGTTGTGCCTGTGAATAGGCTGCAGGGGGACGGTGAAGACCAGCAACAGCTTTCAGGGCTGCCACCTTCCGTGTGGGACAAGGAGCCGGACGTGTGCCTTTTCGGAATCAGGGTCTGCCGAGGACGAGAGCCATGAGATGTTCCTCTTCGGGGCAAGCCCGGGTCCCAAATCCTGTTGTGCCTGTGAATAGGCTGCAGGGGGACGGTGAAGACCAGCAACAGCTTTCAGGGCTGCCACCTTCCGTGTGGGACAAGGAGCCGGACGTGTGCCTTTTCGGAATCAGGCTCTGCCGAGGACGAGATCCATGAGATGTTCCTCCTCTGGGCATGCCCGGGTCCTGAATCCTGTTGTGCCTCTGAATAGGCTGCAGGGGGACGGTGAAGACCAGCAACAGCTTTCAGGGCTGCCAGCTTCCGTGTGGGACAAGGAGCCGGACGTGTGCCTTTTCTGAAAGAGGCTCTGCCGAGGACGAGAGCCATGAGATGTTCCTCCTCTCAGCAAGCCCGGGTCCCAGATCCTGTTGTGCCTGTGAATAGGCTGCAGGGGGACGGTGAAGACTAGCAACAGCTTTCAGGGATGCCACCTTCCGTGTGGGACAAGGAGCCGGACGTGTGCCTTTTCGGAATCAGGATCTGCCGAGGAAGAGATCCATGACATGTTCCTCCTCTGGGCATGCCCAGGTCCCGAATCCTGTTGTGCCTGTGAATAGGCTGCAGGGGGACGGTGAAGACCAGCAACAGCTTTCAGGGCTGCCACCTTCCGTGTGGGACAAGGAGCCGGACGTGTGCCTTTTCGAAATCAGGCTCTGCCGAGGACGAGACCCATGACATGTTCCTCCTCTGGGCATGCCCGGGTCCCAGATCCTGTTGTGCGTGTGAATAGGCTGCAGGGGGACGGTGAAGACCAGCAACAACTTTCAGGGCTGCCACCTTCCGTGTGGGACAAAGAGCCGGACGTGTGCCTTTTCGGAATCAGACTCTGCCGAGGAAGAGATCCATGAGATGTTCCTCCTCTGGGCAAGCCCGGGACCCAGATCCTGTTGTGCCTGTGAATAGGCTGCAGGGGGACGGTGAAGACCAGCAACAGCTTTCAGGGCTGCCACCTTCCGTGTGGGACAAGGAGCCGGACGTGTGCCTTTTCGGAATCAGGCTCTGCCGAGGAAGAGATCCATGAGATGTTCCTCCTCTGGGCATGCCCGGGTCCCAGATCCTGTTGTGCCTGTGAATAGGCTGCAGGGGGATGATGAAGACCAGCAACAGCTTTCAGGGCTGCCACCTTCCGTGTGGGACAAGGAGCCGGACGTGTGCCTTTTCGGAATCAGGCTCTGCCGAGGAAGAGATCTATGAGATGTTCTTCCTCTGGGCAAGCCCGGGTCCCAGATCCTGTTGTGCCTGTGAATAGGCTGCAGGGGGACGGTGAAGACCAGCAACAGCTTTCAGGGCTGCCACCTTCCGTGTGGGACAAGGAGCCGGACGTGTGCCTTTTCGGAATCAGGCTCTGCCGAGGACGAGAGCCATGAGATGTTCCTCCTCTGGGCAAGCCCAGGTCCCAGATCCTGTTGTGCCTGTGAATAGGCTGCAGGGGGACGGTGAAGACCAGCAACAGCTTCCAGGGCTGCCACCTTCCGTGTGGGACAAGGAGCCGGACGTGTGCCTTTTCGGAATCAGGCTCTGCAGAGGAAGAGATCCATGAGATGTTCCTCCTCTGGGCAAGCCCGGGTCCCAGATCCTGTTGTGCCTGTGAATAGGCTGCAGGGGGACGGTGAAGACCAGCAACAGCTTTCAGGGCTGCCACCTTCCGTGTGGGACAAGGAGCCGGACGTGTGCCTTTTCGGAATCAGGCTCTGCCGAGGACGAGACCCATGACATGTTCCTCCTCTGGGCATGCCCGGGTCCCAGATCCTGTTGTGCGTGTGAATAGGCTGCAGGGGGACGGTGAAGACCAGCAACAACTTTCAGGGCTGCCACCTTCCGTGTGGGACAAAGAGCCGGACGTGTGCCTTTTCGGAATCAGACTCTGCCGAGGAAGAGATCCATGAGATGTTCCTCCTCTGGGCAAGCCCGGGACCCAGATCCTGTTGTGCCTGTGAATAGGCTGCAGGGGGACGGTGAAGACCAGCAACAGCTTTCAGGGCTGCCACCTTCCGTGTGGGACAAGGAGCCGGACGTGTGCCTTTTCGGAATCAGGCTCTGCCGAGGAAGAGATCCATGAGATGTTCCTCCTCTGGGCATGCCCGGGTCCCAGATCCTGTTGTGCCTGTGAATAGGCTGCAGGGGGATGATGAAGACCAGCAACAGCTTTCAGGGCTGCCACCTTCCGTGTGGGACAAGGAGCCGGACGTGTGCCTTTTCGGAATCAGGCTCTGCCGAGGAAGAGATCTATGAGATGTTCTTCCTCTGGGCAAGCCCGGGTCCCAGATCCTGTTGTGCCTGTGAATAGGCTGCAGGGGGACGGTGAAGACCAGCAACAGCTTTCAGGGCTGCCACCTTCCGTGTGGGACAAGGAGCCGGACGTGTGCCTTTTCGGAATCAGGCTCTGCCGAGGACGAGATCCATGAGATGTTCCTCCTCTGGGCAAGCCCAGGTCCCAGATCCTGTTGTGCCTGTGAATAGGCTGCAGGGGGACGGTGAAGACCAGCAACAGCTTCCAGGGCTGCCACCTTCCGTGTGGGACAAGGAGCCGGACGTGTGCCTTTTCGGAATCAGGCTCTGCAGAGGAAGAGATCCATGAGATGTTCCTCCTCTGGGCAAGCCCGGGTCCCAGATCCTGTTGTGCCTGTGAATAGGCTGCAGGGGGACGGTGAAGACCAGCAACAGCTTTCAGGGCTGCCACCTTCCGTGTGGGACAAGGAGCCGGACGTGTGCCTTTTCGGAATCAGGCTCTGCCGAGGAAGAGAGCCATGAAATGTTCCTCCTCTGGGCATGCACGGGTCCTGAATCCTGTTGTGCCTCTGAATAGGCTGCAGGGGGACGGTGAAGACCAGCAACAGCTTTCAGGGCTGCCACCTTCCGTGTGGGACAAGGAGCCGGACGTGTGCCTTTTCGGAATCAGGGTCTGCCGAGGACGAGAGCCATGAGATGTTCCTCTTCGGGGCAAGCCCGGGTCCCAAATCCTGTTGTGCCTGTGAATAGGCTGCAGGGGGACGGTGAAGACCAGCAACAGCTTTCAGGGCTGCCACCTTCCGTGTGGGACAAGGAGCCGGACGTGTGCCTTTTCGGAATCAGGCTCTGCCGAGGAAGAGATTCATGAGATGTTCCTCCTCTGGGCAAGCCGGGGTCCCAGATCCTGTTGTGGCTGTGAATAGGCTGCATGGGGACGGTGAAGACCAGCAACAGCTTTCAGGGCTGCCACCTTCCGTGTGGGACAAGGAGCCGGACGTGTGCCTTTTCGGAATCAGGCTCTGCCGAGGACGAGATCCATGAGATGTTCCTCCTCTGGGCAAGCCCGGGTCCCAGATCCTGTTGTGCCTGTGAATAGGCTGCAGGGGGACGGTGAAGACCAGCAACAGCTTTCAGGGCTGCCACCTTCCGTGTGGGACAAGGAGCCGGACGTGTGCCTTTTCGGAATCAGGCTCTGCCAAGGAAGAGATCCATGAGATGTTCCTCCTCTGGGCAAGCCCGGGTCCCAGATCCTGTTGTGCCTGTGAATAGTCTGCAGGGGGACGGTGAAGACCAGCAACAGCTTTCAGGGCTGCCACCTTCCGTGTGGGACAAGGAGCCGGACGTGTGCCTTTCCGGAATCAGGCTATGCCGAGGACGAGAGCCATGAGATGTTCCTCCTCTGGGCATGCCCGACTCCTGAATCTTGTTCTGCCTGTGAATAGGCTGCAGGGGGACGGTGAAGAACAGCAACAGCTTTCAGGGCTGCCACCTTCCGTGTGGGACAAGGAGCCGGACGTGTGCCTTTTCGGAATCAGGCTCTGCCGAGGACGAGAGCCATGAGATGTTCCTCCTCTGGGCAAGCCCGGGTCCCAGATCCTGTTGTGGCTGTGAATAGGCTGCAGGGGGACGGTGAAGACTAGCAACAGCTTTCAGGGATGCCACCTTCCGTGTGGGACAAGGAGCCGGACGTGTGCCTTTTCGGAATCAGGATCTGCCGAGGAAGAGATCCATGACATGTTCCTCCTCTGGGCATGCCCAGGTCCTGAATCCTGTTGTGCCTGTGAATAGGCTGCAGGGGGACGGTGAAGACCAGCAACAGCTTTCAGGGCTGCCACCTTCCGTGTGGGACAAGGAGCCGGACGTGTGCCTTTTCGGAATCAGGCTCTGCCGAGGACGAGACCCATGACATGTTCCTCCTCTGGGCATGCCCGGGTCCCAGATCCTGTTGTACCTGTGAATAGGCTGCAGGGGGATGATGAAGACCAGCAACAGCTTTCAGGGCTGCCACCTTCCGTGTGGGACAAGGAGCCGGACGTGTGCCTTTTCGGAATCAGGGTCTGCCGAGGAAGAGATCCATGAGATGTTCTTCCTCTGGGCAAGCCCGGGTCCTGAATCCTGTTGTGCCTGTGAATAGGCTGCAGGGGGACGGTGAAGACCAGCAACAGCTTTCAGGGCTGCCACCTTCCGTGTGGGACAAGGAGCCGGACGTGTGCCTTTTCGGAATCAGGCTCTGCCGAGGAAGAGATCCATGAGATGTTCCTCCTCTGGGCAAGCCCGGGTCCCAGATCCTGTTGTGCCTGTGAATAGGCTGCAGGGGGACGGTGAAGACCAGCAACAGCTTTCAGGGCTGCCACCTTCCGTGTGGGACAAGGAGCCGGACGTGTGCCTTTTCGGAAAGAGGCTCTGCCGAGGACGAGAGCCATGAAATATTCCTCCTCTGGGCATGCACGGGTCCTGAATCCTGTTGTGCCTGTGAATAGGCTGCAGGGGGACGGTGAAGACCAGCAACAGCTTTCAGGGCTGCCACCTTCCGTGTGGGACAAGGAGCCGGACGTGTGCCTTTTCGGAATCAGGGTCTGCCGAGGACGAGAGCCATGAGATGTTCCTCTTCGGGGCAAGCCCGGGTCCCAAATCCTGTTGTGCCTGTGAATAGGCTGCAGGGGGACGGTGAAGACCAGCAACAGCTTTCAGGGCTGCCACCTTCCGTGTGGGACAAGGAGCCGGACGTGTGCCTTTTCGGAATCAGGCTCTGCCGAGGACGAGATCCATGAGATGTTCCTCCTCTGGGCATGCCCGGGTCCTGAATCCTGTTGTGCCTCTGAATAGGCTGCAGGGGGACGGTGAAGACCAGCAACAGCTTTCAGGGCTGCCAGCTTCCGTGTGGGACAAGGAGCCGGACGTGTGCCTTTTCTGAAAGAGGCTCTGCCGAGGACGAGAGCCATGAGATGTTCCTCCTCTCAGCAAGCCCGGGTCCCAGATCCTGTTGTGCCTGTGAATAGGCTGCAGGGGGACGGTGAAGACTAGCAACAGCTTTCAGGGCTGCCACCTTCCGTGTGGGACAAGGAGCCGGACGTGTGCCTTTTCGGAATCAGGCTCTGCCGAGGACGAGATCCATGACATGTTCCTCCTCTGGGCATGCCCAGGTCCCGAATCCTGTTGTGCCTGTGAACAGGCTGCAGGGGCACGGTGAAGACTAGTAACAGCTCTCAGGGCTGCCACCTTCCGTGTGGGACAAGGAGCCGGACGTGTGCCTTTTCGGAATCAGGCTCTGCCGAGGACGAGAGCCATGAGATGTTCCTCCTCTGGGCAAGCCCGGGTCCCAGATCCTGTTGTGCCTGTGAATAGGCTGCAGGGGGACGGTGAAGACTAGCAACAGCTTTCAGGGATGCCACCTTCCGTGTGGGACAAGGAGCCGGACGTGTGCCTTTTCGGAATCAGGATCTGCCGAGGAAGAGATCCATGACATGTTCCTCCTCTGGGCATGCCCAGGTCCCGAATCCTGTTGTGCCTGTGAATAGGCTGCAGGGGGACGGTGAAGACCAGCAACAGCTTTCAGGGCTGCCACCTTCCGTGTGGGACAAGGAGCCGGACGTGTGCCTTTTCGGAATCAGGCTCTGCCGAGGACGAGACCCATGACATGTTCCTCCTCTGGGCATGCCCGGGTCCCAGATCCTGTTGTGCGTGTGAATAGGCTGCAGGGGGACGGTGAAGACCAGCAACAACTTTCAGGGCTGCCACCTTCCGTGTGGGACAAAGAGCCGGACGTGTGCCTTTTCGGAATCAGACTCTGCCGAGGAAGAGATCCATGAGATGTTCCTCCTCTGGGCAAGCCCGGGACCCAGATCCTGTTGTGCCTGTGAATAGGCTGCAGGGGGACGGTGAAGACCAGCAACAGCTTTCAGGGCTGCCACCTTCCGTGTGGGACAAGGAGCCGGACGTGTGCCTTTTCGGAATCAGGCTCTGCCGAGGAAGAGATCCATGAGATGTTCCTCCTCTGGGCATGCCCGGGTCCCAGATCCTGTTGTGCCTGTGAATAGGCTGCAGGGGGATGATGAAGACCAGCAACAGCTTTCAGGGCTGCCACCTTCCGTGTGGGACAAGGAGCCGGACGTGTGCCTTTTCGGAATCAGGCTCTGCTGAGGAAGAGATCTATGAGATGTTCTTCCTCTGGGCAAGCCCGGGTCCCAGATCCTGTTTTGCCTGTGAATAGGCTGCAGGGGGACGGTGAAGACCAGCAACAGCTTTCAGGGCTGCCACCTTCCGTGTGGGACAAGGAGCCGGACGTGTGCCTTTTCGGAATCAGGCTCTGCCGAGGACGAGAGCCATGAGATGTTCCTCCTCTGGGCAAGCCCAGGTCCCAGATCCTGTTGTGCCTGTGAATAGGCTGCAGGGGGACGGTGAAGACCAGCAACAGCTTCCAGGGTTGCCACCTTCCGTGTGGGACAAGGAGCCGGACGTGTGCCTTTTCGGAATCAGGCTCTGCAGAGGAAGAGATCCATGAGATGTTCCTCCTCTGAGCAAGCCCGGGTCCCAGATCCTGTTGTGCCTGTGAATAGGCTGCAGGGGGACGGTGAAGACCAGCAACAGCTTTCAGGGCTGCCACCTTCCGTGTGGGACAAGGAGCCGGACGTGTGCCTTTTCGGAATCAGGCTCTGCCGAGGAAGAGAGCCATGAAATGTTCCTCCTCTGGGCATGCACGGGTCCTGAATCCTGTTGTGCCTCTGAATAGGCTGCAGGGGGACGGTGAAGACCAGCAACAGCTTTCAGGGCTGCCACCTTCCGTGTGGGACAAGGAGCCGGACGTGTGCCTTTTCGGAATCAGGGTCTGCCGAGGACGAGAGCCATGAGATGTTCCTCTTCGGGGCAAGCCCAGGTCCCAAATCCTGTTGTGCCTGTGAATAGGCTGCAGGGGGACGGTGAAGACCAGCAACAGCTTTCAGGGCTGCCACCTTCCGTGTGGGACAAGGAGCCGGACGTGTGCCTTTTCGGAATCAGGCTCTGCCGAGGAAGAGATTCATGAGATGTTCCTCCTCTGGGCAAGCCGGGGTCCCAGATCCTGTTGTGGCTGTGAATAGGCTGCATGGGGACGGTGAAGACCAGCAACAGCTTTCAGGGCTGCCACCTTCCGTGTGGGACAAGGAGCCGGACGTGTGCCTTTTCGGAATCAGGCTCTGCCGAGGACGAGATCCATGAGATGTTCCTCCTCTGGGCAAGCCCGGGTCCCAGATCCTGTTGTGCCTGTGAATAGGCTGCAGGGGGACGGTGAAGAACAGCAACAGCTTTCAGGGCTGCCACCTTCCGTGTGGGACAAGGAGCCGGACGTGTGCCTTTTCGGAATCAGGCTCTGCCGAGGACGAGAGCCATGAGATGTTCCTCCTCTGGGCAAGCCCGGGTCCCAGATCCTGTTGTGGCTGTGAATAGGCTGCAGGGGGACGGTGAAGACCAGCAACAGCTTTCAGGGCTGCCACCTTCCGTGTGGGACAAGGAGCCGGACGTGTGCCTTTTCGGAATCAGGATCTGCCGAGGAAGAGATCCATGACATGTTCCTCCTCTGGGCATGCCCAGGTCCTGAATCCTGTTGTGCCTGTGAATAGGCTGCAGGGGGACGGTGAAGACCAGCAACAGCTTTCAGGGCTGCCACCTTCCGTGTGGGACAAGGAGCCGGACGTGTGCCTTTTCGGAATCAGGCTCTGCCGAGGACGAGACCCATGACATGTTCCTCCTCTGGGCATGCCCGGGTCCCAGATCCTGTTGTGCCTGTGAATAGGCTGCAGGGGGACGGTGAAGACCAGCAACAACTTTCAGGGCTGCCACCTTTCGTGTGGGACAAAGAGCCGGACGTGTGCCTTTTCGGAATCAGGCTCTGCCGAGGAAGAGATCCATGAGATGTTCTTCCTCTGGGCAAGCCCGGGTCCCAGATCCTGTTGTGCCTGTGAATAGGCTGCAGGGGGACGGTGAAGACCAGCAACAGCTTTCAGGGCTGCCACCTTCCGTGTGGGACAAGGAGCCGGACGTGTGCCTTTTCGGAATCAGGCTCTGCCGAGGACGAGAGCCATGAGATGTTCCTCCTCTGGGCATGCCCGGGTCCTGAATCCTGTTGTGGCTGTGAATAGGCTGCAGGGGGACGGTGAAGACCAGCAACAGCTTTCAGGGCTGCCACCTTCCGTGTGGGACAAGGAGCCGGACGTGTGCCTTTTCGGAATCAGGCTCTGCCGAGGACGAGAGCCATGAGATGTTCCTCCTCTGGGCAAGCCCAGGTCCCAGATCCTGTTGTGCCTGTGAATAGGCTGCAGGGGGACGGTGAAGACCAGCAACAGCTTCCAGGACTGCCACCTTCCGTGTGGGACAAGGAGCCGGACGTGTGCCTTTTCGGAATCAGGCTCTGCCGAGGAAGAGATCCATGAGATGTTCCTCCTCTGGGCAAGCCCGGGTCCCAGATCCTGTTGTGCCTGTGAATAGGCTGCAGGGGGACGGTGAAGACCAGCAACAGCTTTCAGGGCTGCCACCTTCCGTGTGGGACAAGGAGCCGGACGTGTGCCTTTTCGGAAAGAGGCTCTGCCGAGGACGAGAGCCATGAAATGTTCCTCCTCTGGGCATGCACGGGTCCTGAATCCTGTTGTGCCTGTGAATAGGCTGCAGGGGGACGGTGAAGACCAGCAACAGCTTTCAGGGCTGCCACCTTCCGTGTGGGACAAGGAGCCGGACGTGTGCCTTTTCGGAATCAGGGTCTGCCGAGGACGAGAGCCATGAGATGTTCCTCTTCGGGGCAAGCCCGGGTCCCAAATCCTGTTGTGCCTGTGAATAGGCTGCAGGGGGACGGTGAAGACCAGCAACAGCTTTCAGGGCTGCCACCTTCCGTGTGGGACAAGGAGCCGGACGTGTGCCTTTTCGGAATCAGGCTCTGCCGAGGAAGAGAGCCATGAGATGTTCCTCCTCTGGGCATGCCCGGGTCCCAGATCCTGTTGTGCCTGTGAATAGGCTGCAGGGGGACGGTGAAGACCAGCAACAGCTTTCAGGGCTGCCACCTTCCGTGTGGGACAAGGAGCCGGACGTGTGCCTTTTCGGAATCAGGCTCTGCCGAGGACGAGAGTCATGAGATGTTCCTCCTCTGGGCATGCCCGGGTCCTGAATCCTGTTGTGCCTGTGAATAGGCTGCAGGGGGACGGTGAAGACCAGCAACAGCTTTCAGGGCTGCCACCTTCCGTGTGGGACAAGGAGCCGGACGTGTGCCTTTTCGGAATCAGGCTCTGCCGAGGACGAGAGCCATGAGATGTTCCTCCTCTGGGCAAGCCCGGGTCCCAGATCCTGTTGTGGCTGTGAATAGGCTGCAGGGGGACGGTGAAGATTAGCAACAGCTTTCAGGGATGCCACCTTCCGTGTGGGTCAAGGAGCCGGACGTGTGCCTTTTCGGAATCAGGATCTGCCGAGGAAGAGATCCATGACATGTTCCTCCTCTGGGCATGCCCAGGTCCTGAATCCTGTTGTGCCTGTGAATAGGCTGCAGGGGGACGGTGAAGACCAGCAACAGCTTTCAGGGCTGCCACCTTCCGTGTGGGACAAGGAGCCGGACGTGTGCCTTTTCGGAATCAGGCTCTGCCGAGGACGAGACCCATGACATGTTCCTCCTCTGGTCATGCCCGGGTCCCAGATCCTGTTGTGCCTGTGAATAGGCTGCAGGGGGACGGTGAAGACCAGCAACAACTTTCAGGGCTGCCACCTTCCGTGTGGGACAAGGAGCCGGACGTGTGCCTTTTCGGAATCAGGCTCTGCCGAGGAAGAGATCCATGAGATGTTCCTCCTCTGGGCATGCCCGGGTCCTGAATCCTGTTGTGCCTCTGAATAGGCTGCAGGGGGACGGTGAAGACCAGCAACAGCTTTCAGGGCTGCCACCTTCCGTGTGGGACAAGGAGCCGGACGTGTGCCTTTTCGGAATCAGGCTCTGCCGAGGACGAGAGCCATGAGATGTTCCTCCTCTGGGCATGCCCGGGTCCCAGATCCTGTTGTACCTGTGAATAGGCTGCAGGGGGATGATGAAGACCAGCAACAGCTTTCAGGGCTGCCACCTTCCGTGTGGGACAAGGAGCCGGACGTGTGCCTTTTCGGAATCAGGCTCTGCCGAGGAAGAGATCCATGAGATGTTCTTCCTCTGGGCAAGCCCGGGTCCCAGATCCTGTTGTGCCTGTGAATAGGCTGCAGGGGGACGGTGAAGACCAGCAACAGCTTTCAGGGCTGCCACCTTCCGTGTGGGACAAGGAGCCGGACGTGTGCCTTTTCGGAATCAGGCTCTGCCGAGGACGAGAGCCATGAGATGTTCCTCCTCTGGGCATGCCCGGGTCCTGAATCCTGTTGTGCCTGTGAATAGGCTGCAGGGGGACGGTGAAGACCAGCAACAGCTTTCAGGGCTGCCACCTTCCGTGTGGGACAAGGAGCCGGACGTGTGCCTTTTCGGAATCAGGCTCTGCCGAGGACGAGAGCCATGAGATGTTCCTCCTCTGGGCAAGCCCAGGTCCCAGATCCTGTTGTGCCTGTGAATAGGCTGCAGGGGGACGGTGAAGACCAGCAACAGCTTCCAGGACTGCCACCTTCCGTGTGGGACAAGGAGCCGGACGTGTGCCTTTTCGGAATCAGGCTCTGCCGAGGAAGAGATCCATGAGATGTTCCTCCTCTGGGCAAGCCCGGGTCCCAGATCCTGTTGTGCCTGTGAATAGGCTGCAGGGGGACGGTGAAGACCAGCAACAGCTTTCAGGGCTGCCACCTTCCGTGTGGGACAAGGAGCCGGACGTGTGCCTTTTCGGAAAGAGGCTCTGCCGAGGACGAGAGCCATGAAATGTTCCTCCTCTGGGCATGCACGGGTCCTGAATCCTGTTGTGCCTGTGAATAGGCTGCAGGGGGACGGTGAAGACCAGCAACAGCTTTCAGGGCTGCCACCTTCCGTGTGGGACAAGGAGCCGGACGTGTGCCTTTTCGGAATCAGGCTCTGCCGAGGAAGAGATCCATGAGATGTTCCTCCTCTGGGCATGCCCGTGTCCCAGATCCTGTTGTGCCTGTGAATAGGCTGCAGGGGGACGGTGAAGGCCAGCAACAGCTTTCAGGGCTGCCACCTTCCGTGTGGGACAAGGAGCCGGACGTGTGCCTTTTCGGAATCAGGCTCTGCCGAGGACGAGAGCCATGAGATGTTCCTCCTCTGGGCATGCCTGGGTCCTGAATCCTGTTGTGCCTCTGAATAGGCTGCAGGGGGACGGTGAAGACCAGCAACAGCTTTCAGGGCTGCCAGCTTCCGTGTGGGACAAGGAGCCGGACGTGTGCCTTTTATGAAAGAGGCTCTGCCGAGGACGAGAGCCATGAGATGTTCCTCCTCTCAGCAAGCCCGGGTCCCAGATCCTGTTGTGCCTGTGAATAGGCTGCAGGGGGACGGTGAAGACTAGCAACAGCTTTCAGGGCTGCCACCTTCCGTGTGGGACAAGGAGCCGGACGTGTGCCTTTTCGGAATCAGGATCTGCCGAGGAAGAGATCCATGACATGTTCCTCCTCTGGGCATGCCCAGATCCCGAATCCTGTTGTGCCTGTGAACAGGCTGCAGGGGCACGGTGAAGACTAGTAACAGCTTTCAGGGCTGCCACCTTCCGTGTGGGACAAGGAGCCGGACGTGTGCCTTTTCGGAATCAGGCTCTGCCGAGGACGAGAGCCATGAGATGTTCCTCCTCTGGGCAAGCCCGGGTCCCAGATCCTGTTGTGGCTGTGAATAGGCTGCAGGGGGACGGTGAAGACTAGCAACAGCTTTCAGGGATGCCACCTTCCGTGTGGGACAAGGAGCCGGACGTGTGCCTTTTCGGAATCAGGATCTGCCGAGGAAGAGATCCATGACATGTTCCTCCTCTGGGCATGCCCAGGTCCCGAATCCTGTTGTGCCTGTGAATAGGCTGCAGGGGGACGGTGAAGACCAGCAACAGCTTTCAGGGCTGCCACCTTCCGTGTGGGACAAGGAGCCGGACGTGTGCCTTTTCGGAATCAGGCTCTGCCGATGAAGAGATCCATGACATTTTCCTCCTCTGGGCATGCCCGGGTCCCAGATCCTGTTGTGCGTGTGAATAGGCTGCAGGGGGACGGTGAAGACCAGCAACAACTTTCAGGGCTGCCACCTTCCGTGTGGGACAAAGAGCCGGACGTGTGCCTTTTCGGAATCAGACTCTGCCGAGGAAGAGATCCATGAGATGTTCCTCCTCTGGGCAAGCCCGGGACCCAGATCCTGTTGTGCCTGTGAATAGGCTGCAGGGGGACGGTGAAGACCAGCAACAGCTTTCAGGGCTGCCACCTTCCGTGTGGGACAAGGAGCCGGACGTGTGCCTTTTCGGAATCAGGCTCTGCCGAGGAAGAGATCCATGAGATGTTCCTCCTCTGGGCATGCCCGGGTCCCAGATCCTGTTGTGCCTGTGAATAGGCAGCAGGGGGATGATGAAGACCAGCAACAGCTTTCAGGGCTGCCACCTTCCGTGTGGGACAAGGAGCCGGACGTGTGCCTTTTCGGAATCAGGCTCTGCCGAGGAAGAGATCCATGAGATGTTCCTCCTCTGGGCATGCCCGGGTCCCAGATCCTGTTGTGCCTGTGAATAGGCTGCAGGGGGACGGTGAAGACCAGCAACAGCTTCCAGGGCTGCCACCTTCCGTGTGGGACAAGGAGCCGGACGTGTGCCTTTTCGGAATCAGGCTCTGCCGAGGAAGAGATCCATGAGATGTTCCTCCTCTGGGCAAGCCCGGGTCCCAGATCCTGTTGTGCCTGTGAATAGGCTGCAGGGGGACGGTGAAGACCAGCAACAGCTTTCAGGGCTGCCACCTTCCGTGTGGGACAAGGAGCCGGACGTGTGCCTTTTCGGAATCAGGCTCTGCCGAGGAAGAGAGCCATGAAATGTTCCTCCTCTGGGCATGCACGGGTCCTGAATCCTGTTGTGCCTCTGAATAGGCTGCAGGGGGACGGTGAAGACCAGCAACAGCTTTCAGGGCTGCCACCTTCCGTGTGGGACAAGGAGCCGGACGTGTGCCTTTTCGGAATCAGGGTCTGCCGAGGACGAGATCCATGAGATGTTCCTCCTCTGGGCATGCCCGTGTCCCAGATCCTGTTGTGCCTGTGAATAGGCTGCAGGGGGACGGTGAAGACCAGCAACAGCTTTCAGGGCTGCCACCTTCCGTGTGGGACAAGGAGCCGGACGTGTGCCTTTTCGGAATCAGGCTCTGCCGAGGGCGAGATCCATGAGATGTTCCTCCTCTGGGCAAGCCCGGGTCCCAGATCCTGTTGTGCCTCTGAATAGGCTGCAGGGGGACGGTGAAGACCAGCAACAGCTTTCAGGGCTGCCACCTTCGGTGTGGGACAAGGAGCCGGACGTGTGCCTTTTCGGAATCAGGCTCTGCCGAGGACGAGAGTCATGAGATGTTCCTCCTCTGGGCAAGCCCGGGTCCCAGATCCTGTTGTGCCTGTGAATAGGCTGCAGGGGGACGGTGAAGACCAGCAACAGCTTTCAGGGCTGCCACCTTCCGTGTGGGACAAGGAGCCGGACGTGTGCCTTTTCGGAATCAGGCTCTGCCGAGGAAGAGATCCATGAGATGTTCCTCCTCTGGGCATGCCCGGGTCCTGAATCCTGTTGTGCCTGTGAATAGGCTGCAGGGGGACGGTGAAGACCAGCAACAGCTTTCAGGGCTGCCACCTTCCGTGTGGGACAAGGAGCCGGACGTGTGCCTTTTCGGAATCAGGCTCTGCCGAGGACGAGAGCCATGAGATGTTCCTCCTCTGGGCATGCCCGGGTCCCAGATCCTGTTGTGCCTGTGAATAGGCTGCAGGGGGATGATGAAGACCAGCAACAGCTTTCAGGGCTGCCACCTTCCGTGTGGGACAAGGAGCCGGACGTGTGCCTTTTCGGAATCAGGCTCTGCCGAGGAAGAGATCCATGAGATGTTCTTCCTCTGGGCAAGCCCGGGTCCCAGATCCTGTTGTGCCTGTGAATAGGCTGCAGGGGGACGGTGAAGACCAGCAACAGCTTTCAGGGCTGCCACCTTCCGTGTGGGACAAGGAGCCGGACGTGTGCGTTTTCGGAATCGGGCTCTGCCGAGGACAAGAGCCATGAGATGTTCCTCCTGTGGGCAAGCCCGGGTCCCAGATCCTGTCGTACCTGTGAATAGGCTGCAGGGGGACGGTGAAGACCAGCAACAGCTTTCAGGGCTGCCACCTTCCGTGTGGGACAAGGAGCCGGACGTGTGCCTTTTCGGAAAGAGGCCCTGCCGAGGACGAGAGCCATGAGATGTTCCTCCTCTGGGCATGCCCGGGTCCTGAATCCTGTTGTGCCTGTGAATAGGCTGCAGGGGGACGGTGAAGACCAGCAACAGCTTTCAGGGCTGCCACCTTCCGTGTGGGACAAGGAGCCGGACGTGTGCCTTTTCGGAATCAGGCTCTGCCGAGGACGAGAGCCATGAGATGTTCCTCCTCTGGGCAAGCCCAGGTCCCAGATCCTGTTGTGCCTGTGAATAGGCTGCAGGGGGACGGTGAAGACCAGCAACAGCTTCCAGGGCTGCCACCTTCCGTGTGGGACAAGGAGCCGGACGTGTGCCTTTTCGGAATCAGGCTCTGCCGAGGAAGAGATCCATGAGATGTTCCTCCTCTGGGCAAGCCCGGGTCCCAGATCCTGTTGTGCCTGTGAATAGGCTGCAGGGGGACGGTGAAGACCAGCAACAGCTTTCAGGGCTGCCACCTTCCGTGTGGGACAAGGAGCCGGACGTGTGCCTTTTCGGAATCAGGCTCTGCCGAGGACGAGAGCCATGAAATGTTCCTCCTCTGGGCATGCACGTGTCCTGAATCCTGTTGTGCCTCTGAATAGGCTGCAGGGGGACGGTGAAGACCAGCAACAGCTTTCAGGGCTGCCACCTTCCGTGTGGGACAAGGAGCCGGACGTGTGCCTTTTCGGAATCAGGGTCTGCCGAGGACGAGAGCCATGAGATGTTCCTCTTCGGGGCAAGCCCGGGTCCCAAATCCTGTTGTGCCTGTGAATAGGCTGCAGGGGGACGGTGAAGACCAGCAACAGCTTTCAGGGCTGCCACCTTCCGTGTGGGACAAGGAGCCGGACGTGTGCCTTTTCGGAATCAGGCTCTGCCGAGGAAGAGATCCATGAGATGTTCCTCCTCTGGGCATGCCCGTGTCCCAGATCCTGTTGTGCCTGTGAATAGGCTGCAGGGGGACGGTGAAGACCAGCAACAGCTTTCAGGGCTGCCACCTTCCGTGTGGGACAAGGAGCCGGACGTGTGCCTTTTCGGAATCAGGCTCTGCCGAGGACGAGAGTCATGAGATGTTCCTCCTCTGGGCATGCCCGGGACCTGAATCCTGTTGTGGCTGTGAATAGGCTGCAGGGGGACGGTGAAGACCAGCAACAGCTTTCAGGGCTGCCACCTTCCGTGTGGGACAAGGAGCCGGACGTGTGCCTTTTCGGAATCAGGCTCTGCCGAGGACGAGAGCCATGAGATGTTCCTCCTCTGGGCATGCCCGGGTCCTGAATCCTGTTGTGCCTCTGAATAGGCTGCAGGGGGACGGTGAAGACCAGCAACAGCTTTCAGGGCTGCCAGCTTCCGTGTGGGACAAGGAGCCGGACGTGTGCCTTTTCTGAAAGAGGCTCTGCCGAGGACGAGAGCCATGAGATGTTCCTCATCTCAGCAAGCCCGGGTCCCAGATCCTGTTGTGCCTGTGAATAGGCTGCAGGGGGACGGTGAAGACTAGCAACAGCTTTCAGGGCTGCCACCTTCCGTGTGGGACAAGGAGCCGGACGTGTGCCTTTTCGGAATCACGATCTGCCGAGGAAGAGATCCATGACATGTTCCTCCTCTGGGCATGCCCAGGTCCCGAATCCTGTTGTGCCTGTGAACAGGCTGCAGGGGCACGGTGAAGACTAGTAACAGCTTTCAGGGCTGCCACCTTCCGTGTGGGACAAGGAGCCGGACGTGTGCCTTTTCGGAATCAGGCTCTGCCGAGGACGAGAGCCATGAGATGTTCCTCCTCTGGGCAAGCCCGGGTCCCAGATCCTGTTGTGCCTGTGAATAGGCTGCAGGGGGACGGTGAAGACTAGCAACAGCTTTCAGGGCTGCCACCTTCCGTGTGGGACAAGGAGCCGGACGTGTGCCTTTTCGGAATCAGGATCTGCCGAGGAAGAGATCCATGACATGTTCCTCCTCTGGGCATGCCCAGGTCCTGAATCCTGTTGTGCCTGTGAATAGGCTGCAGGGGGACGGTGAAGACCAGCAACAGCTTTCAGGGCTGCCACCTTCCGTGTGGGACAAGGAGCCGGACGTGTGCCTTTTCGGAATCAGGCTCTGCCGAGGACGAGACCCATGACATGTTCCTCCTCTGGGAATGCCCGGGTCCCAGATCCTGTTGTGCGTGTGAATAGGCTGCAGGGGGACGGTGAAGACCAGCAACAACTTTCAGGGCTGCCACCTTCCGTGTGGGACAAAGAGCCGGACGTGTGCCTTTTCGGAATCAGGCTCTGCCGAGGAAGAGATCCATGAGATGTTCCTCCTCTGGGCAAGCCCGGGACCCAGATCCTGTTGTGCCTGTGAATAGGCTGCAGGGGGACGGTGAAGACCAGCAACAGCTTTCAGGGCTGCCACCTTCCGTGTGGGACAAGGAGCCGGACGTGTGCCTTTTCGGAATCAGGCTCTGCCGAGGAAGAGATCCATGAGATGTTCCTCCTCTGGGCATGCCCGGGTCCCAGATCCTGTTGTGCCTGTGAATAGGCTGCAGGGGGATGATGAAGACCAGCAACAGCTTTCAGGGCTGCCACCTTCCGTGTGGGACAAGGAGCCGGACGTGTGCCTTTTCGGAATCAGGCTCTGCCGAGGAAGAGATCCATGAGATGTTCCTCCTCTGGGCAAGCCCGGGTCCCAGATCCTGTTGTGCCTGTGAACAGGCTGCAGGGGGATGGTGAAGACCAGCAACAGCTTTCAGGGCTGCCACCTTCCGTGTGGGACAAGGAGCCGGACGTGTGCCTTTTCGGAATCAGGCTCTGCCGAGGAAGAGAGCCATGAAATGTTCCTCCTCTGGGCATGCAAGGGTCCTGAATCCTGTTGTGCCTCTGAATAGGCTGCAGGGGGACGGTGAAGACCAGCAACAGCTTTCAGGGCTGCCACCTTCCGTGTGGGACAAGGAGCCGGACGTGTGCCTTTTCGGAATCAGGGTCTGCCGAGGACGAGAGCCATGAGATGTTCCTCTTCGGGGCAAGCCCGGGTCCCAAATCCTGTTGTGCCTGTGAATAGGCTGCAGGGGGACGGTGAAGACCAGCAACAGCTTTCAGGGCTGCCACCTTCCGTGTGGGACAAGGAGCCGGACGTGTGCCTTTTCGGAATCAGGCTCTGCCGAGGACGAGAGCCATGAGATGTTCCTCCTCTGGGCATGCCCGTGTCCCAGATCCTGTTGTGCCTGTGAATAGGCTGCAGGGGGACGGTGAAGACCAGCAACAGCTTTCAGGGCTGCCACCTTCCGTGTGGGACAAGGAGCCGGACGTGTGCCTTTTCTGAAAGAGGCTCTGCCGAGGACGAGAGCCATGAGATGTTCCTCCTCTCAGCAAGCCCGGGTCCCAGATCCTGTTGTGCCTGTGAATAGGCTGCAGGGGGACGGTGAAGACTAGCAACAGCTTTCAGGGCTGCCACCTTCCGTGTGGGACAAGGAGCCGGACGTGTGCCTTTTCGGAATCAGGATCGGCCGAGGAAGAGATCCATGACATGTTCCTCCTCTGGGCATGCCCAGGTCCCGAATCCTGTTGTGCCTGTGAACAGGCTGCAGGGGGACGGTGAAGACTAGTAACAGCTTTCAGGGCTGCCACCTTCCGTGTGGGACAAGGAGCCGGACGTGTGCCTTTTCGGAATCAGGCTCTGCCGAGGAAGAGATCCATGAGATATTCCTCCTCTGGGCATGCCCGGGTCCCAGATCCTGTTGTGGCTGTGAATAGGCTGCAGGGGGACGGTGAAGACCAGCAACATCTTTCAGGGCTGCCAACTTCCGTGTGGGACAAGGAGCCGGACGTGTGCCTTTTCGGAATCAGGCTCTGCCGAGGACGAGAGCCATGAGATGTTCCTCCTCTGGGCATGCCCGGGTCCCAGATCCTGTTGTGCCTGTGAATAGGCTGCAGGGGGATGATGAAGACCAGCAACAGCTTTCAGGGCTGCCACCTTCCGTGTGGGACAAGGAGCCGGACGTGTGCCTTTTCGGAATCAGGCTCTGCCGAGGAAGAGATCCATGAGATGTTCCTCCTCTGGGCAAGCCCGGGTCCCAGATCCTGTTGTATCTGTGAATAGGCTGCAGGGGGACGGTGAAGACCAGCAACAGCTTTCAGGGCTGCCACCTTCCGTGTGGGACAAGGAGCCGGACGTGTGCCTTTTCGGAATCAGGCTCTGCCGAGGACGAGAGCCATGAGATGTTCCTCCTCTGGGCTTGCCCGGGTCCTGAATCCTGTTGTGCCTGTGAATAGGCTGCAGGGGGACGGTGAAGACCAGCAACAGCTTTCAGGGCTGCCACCTTCCGTGTGGGACAAGGAGCCGGACGTGTGCCTTTTCGGAATCAGGCTCTGCCGAGGACGAGAGCCATGAGATGTTCCTCCTCTGGGCAAGCCCAGGTCCCAGATCCTGTTGTGCCTGTGAATAGGCTGCAGGGGGACGGTGAAGACCAGCAACAGCTTCCAGGGCTGCCACCTTCCGTGTGGGACAAGGAGCCGGACGTGTGCCTTTTCGGAATCAGGGTCTGCGAGGACGAGAGCCATGAGATGTTCCTCTTCGGGGCAAGCCCGGGTCCCAGATCCTGTTGTGCCTCTGAATAGGCTGCAGGGGGACGGTGAAGACCAGCAACAGCTTTCAGGGCTGCCACCTTCCGTGTGGGACAAGGAGCCGGACGTGTGCCTTTTCGGAATCAGGCTCTGCCGAGGAAGAGATCCATGAGATGTTCCTCCTCTGGGCAAGCCCGGGTCCCAGATCCTGTTGTGCCTCTGAATAGGCTGCAGGGGGACGGTGAAGACCAGCAACAGCTTTCAGGGCTGCCACCTTCCGTGTGGGACAAGGAGCCGGACGTGTGCCTTTTCGGAATCAGGCTCTGCCGAGGAAGAGATCCATGAGATGTTCCTCCTCTGGGCATGCCCGTGTCCCAGATCCTGTTGTGCCTGTGAATAGGCTGCAGGGGGACGGTGAAGACCAGCAACAGCTTTCAGGGCTGCCACCTTCCGTGTGGGACAAGGAGCCGGACGTGTGCCTTTTCGGAATCAGGCTCTGCCGAGGAAGAGATCCATGAGATGTTCCTCCTCTGGGCAAGCCCGGGTCCCAGATCCTGTTGTGCCTCTGAATAGGCTGCAGGGGGACGGTGAAGACCAGCAACAGCTTTCAGGGCTGCCACCTTCCGTGTGGGACAAGGAGCCGGACGTGTGCCTTTTCGGAATCAGGCTCTGCCGAGGACGAGAGTCATGAGATGTTCCTCCTCTGGGCATGCCCGGGTCCTGAATCCTGTTGTGCCTCTGAATAGGCTGCAGGGGGACGGTGAAGACCAGCAACAGCTTTCAGGGCTGCCACCTTCCGTGTGGGACAAGGAGCCGGACGTGTGCCTTTTCGGAATCAGGCTCTGCCGAGGACGAGAGCCATGAGATGTTCCTCCTCTGGGCATGCCTGGGTCCTGAATCCTGTTGTGCCTCTGAATAGGCTGCAGGGGGACGGTGAAGACCAGCAACAGCTTTCAGGGCTGCCACCTTCCGTGTGGGACAAGGAGCCGGACGTGTGCCTTTTCGGAAAGAGGCTCTGCCGAGGACGAGAGCCATGAGATGTTCCTCCTCTCAGCAAGCCCGGGTCCCAGATCCTGTTGTGCCTGTGAATAGGCTGCAGGGGGACGGTGAAGACTAGCAACAGCTTTCAGGGCTGCCACCTTCCGTGTGGGACAAGGAGCCGGACGTGTGCCTTTTCGGAATCAGGGTCTGCCGAGGACGAGAGCCATGAGATGTTCCTCTTCGGGGCAAGCCCGGGTCCCAAATCCTGTTGTGCCTGTGAATAGGCTGCAGGGGGACGGTGAAGACCAGCAACAGCTTTCAGGGCTGCCTCCTTCCGTGTGGGATAAGGAGCCGGACGTGTGCCTTTTCGGAATCAGGCTCTGCCGAGGAAGAGATCCATGAGATGTTCCTCCTCTGGGCATGCCCGTGTCCCAGATCCTGTTGTGCCTGTGAATAGGCTGCAGGGGGACGGTGAAGACCAGCAACAGCTTTCAGGGCTGCCACCTTCCGTGTGGGACAAGGAGCCGGACGTGTGCCTTTTCGGAATCAGGCTCTGCCGAGGGCGAGATCCATGAGATGTTCCTCCTCTGGGCAAGCCCGGGTCCCAGATCCTGTTGTGCCTCTGAATAGGCTGCAGGGGGACGGTGAAGACCAGCAACAGCTTTCAGGGCTGCCACCTTCCGTGTGGGACAAGGAGCCGGACGTGTGCCTTTTCGGAATCAGGCTCTGCCGAGGACGAGAGTCATGAGATGTTCCTCCTCTGGGCATGCCCGGGTCCTGAATCCTGTTGTGCCTCTGAATAGGCTGCAGGGGGACGGTGAAGACCAGCAACAGCTTTCAGGGCTGCCACCTTCCGTGTGGGACAAGGAGCCGGACGTGTGCCTTTTCGGAATCAGGCTCTGCCGAGGACGAGAGCCATGAGATGTTCCTCCTCTGGGCATGCCCGGATCCTGAATCCTGTTGTGCCTCTGAATAGGCTGCAGGGGGACGGTGAAGACCAGCAACAGCTTTCAGGGCTGCCACCTTCCGTGTGGGACAAGGAGCCGCACGTGTGCCTTTTCTGAAAGAGGCTCTGCCGAGGACGAGAGCCATGAGATGTTCCTCCTCTCAGCAAGCCCGGGTCCCAGATCCTGTTGTGCCTGTGAATAGGCTGCAGGGGGACGGTGAAGACTAGCAACAGCTTTCAGGGCTGCCACCTTCCGTGTGGGACAAGGAGCCGGACGTGTGCCTTTTCGGAATCAGGATCTGCCGAGGAAGAGATCCATGACATGTTCCTCCTCTGGGCATGCCCAGGTCCCGAATCCTGTTGTGCCTGTGAACAGGCTGCAGGGGGATGGTGAAGACTAGTAACAGCTTTCAGGGCTGCCACCTTCCGTGTGGGACAAGGAGCCGGACGTGTGCCTTTTCGGAATCAGGCTCTGCCGAGGACGAGAGCCATGAGATGTTCCTCCTCTCAGCAAGCCCGGGTCCCAGATCCTGTTGTACCTGTGAATAGGCTGCAGGGGGACGGTGAAGACCAGCAACAGCTTTCAGGGCTGCCACCTTCCGTGTGGGACAAGGAGCCGGACGTGTGCCTTTTCGGAATCAGGCTCTGCCGAGGACGAGAGCCATGAGATGTTCCTCCTCTGGGCATGCCCGGGTCCCAGATCCTGTTGTGCCTGTGAATAGGCTGCAGGGAGACGGTGAAGACAAGCAACAGCTTTCAGGGCTGCCACCTTCCGTGTGGGACAAGGAGCCGGACATGTGCCTTTTCGGAATCAGGCTCTGCCTAGGACGAGAGCCATGAGATGTTCCTCCTCTGGGCATGCCCGGGTCCTGACTCCTGTTGTGCCTGTGAATAGGCTGCAGGGGGACGGTGAAGACCAGCAACAGCTTTCAGGGCTGCCACCTTCCGTGTGGGACAAGGAGCCGGACGTGTGCCTTTTCGGAATCAGGCTCTGCCGAGGACGAGAGCCATGAGATGTTCCTCCTCTGGGCATGCCCGGGTCCTGAATCCTGTTGTGCCTGTGAATAGGCTGCAGGGGGATGGTGAAGACCAGCAACAGCTTTCAGGGCTGCCACCTTCCGTGTGGGACAAGGAGCCGGACGTGTGCCTTTTCGGAATCAGGCTCTGCCGAGGACGAGAGCCATGAGATGTTCCTCCTCTCAGCAAGCCCGGGTCCCAGATCCTGTTGTACCTGTGAATAGGCTGCAGGGAGACGGTGAAGACCAGCAACAGCTTTCAGGGCTGCCACCTTCCGTGTGGGACAAGGAGCCGGACGTGTGCCTTTTCGGAATCAGGCTCTGCCGAGGACGAGAGCCATGAGATGTTCCTCCTCTGGGCATGCCCGGGTCCTGAATCCTGTTGTGCCTGTGAATAGGCTGCAGGGGGACGGTGAAGACCAGCAACAGCTTTCAGGGCTGCCACCTTCCGTGTGGGACAAGGAGCCGGACGTGTGCCTTTTCGGAATCAGGCTCTGCCGAGGACGAGAGCCATGAGATGTTCCTCCTCTCAGCAAGCCCGGGTCCCAGATCCTGTTGTACCTGTGAATAGGCTGCAGGGGGACGGTGAAGACCAGCAACAGCTTTCAGGGCTGCCACCTTCGGTGTGGGACAAGGAGCCGGACGTGTGCCTTTTCGGAATCAGGCTCTGCCGAGGACGAGAGCCATGAGATGTTCCTCCTCTCAGCAAGCCCGGGTCCCAGATCCTGTTGTGCCTGTGAATAGGCTGCAGGGGGACGGTGAAGACTAGCAACAGCTTTCAGGGCTGCCACCTTCCGTGTGGGACAAGGAGCCGGACGTGTGCCTTTTCGGAATCAGGATCGGCCGAGGAAGAGATCCATGACATGTTCCTCCTCTGGGCATGCCCAGGTCCCGAATCCTGTTGTGCCTGTGAACAGGCTGCAGGGGGACGGTGAAGACTAGTAACAGCTTTCAGGGCTGCCACCTTCCGTGTGGGACAAGGAGCCGGACGTGTGCCTTTTCGGAATCAGGCTCTGCCGAGGAAGAGATCCATGAGATATTCCTCCTCTGGGCATGCCCGGGTCCCAGATCCTGTTTTGCCTGTGAATAGGCTGCAGGGGGACGGTGAAGACCAGCAACAACTTTCAGGGCTGCCACCTTCCGTGTGGGACAAGGAGCCGGACGTGTGCCTTTTCGGAATCAGGCTCTGCCGAGGACGAGAGCCATGAGATGTTCCTCCTCTGGGCATGCCCGGGTCCCAGATCCTGTTGTGCCTGTGAATAGGCTGCAGGGGGATGATGAAGACCAGCAACAGCTTTCAGGGCTGCCACCTTCCGTGTGGGACAAGGAGCCGGACGTGTGCCTTTTCGGAATCAGGCTCTGCCGAGGAAGAGATCCATGAGATGTTCCTCCTCTGGGCAAGCCCGGGTCTCAGATCCTGTTGTATCTGTGAATAGGCTGCAGGGGGACGGTGAAGACCAGCAACAGCTTTCAGGGCTGCCACCTTCCGTGTGGGACAAGGAGCCGGACGTGTGCCTTTTCGGAATCAGGCTCTGCCGAGGACGAGAGCCATGAGATGTTCCTCCTCTGGGCTTGCCCGGGTCCTGAATCCTGTTGTGCCTGTGAATAGGCTGCAGGGGGACGGTGAAGACCAGCAACAGCTTTCAGGGCTGCCACCTTCCGTGTGGGACAAGGAGCCGGACGTGTGCCTTTTCGGAATCAGGCTCTGCCGAGGACGAGAGCCATGAGATGTTCCTCCTCTGGGCAAGCCCAGGTCCCAGATCCTGTTGTGCCTGTGAATAGGCTGCAGGGGGACGGTGAAGACCAGCAACAGCTTCCAGGGCTGCCACCTTCCGTGTGGGACAAGGAGCCGGACGTGTGCCTTTTCGGAATCAGGGTCTGCCGAGGACGAGAGCCATGAGATGTTCCTCTTCGGGGCAAGCCCGGGTCCCAAATCCTGTTGTGCCTCTGAATAGGCTGCAGGGGGACGGTGAAGACCAGCAACAGCTTTCAGGGCTGCCACCTTCCGTGTGGGACAAGGAGCCGGACGTGTGCCTTTTCGGAATCAGGCTCTGCCGAGGAAGAGATCCATGAGATGTTCCTCCTCTGGGCATGCCCGTGTCCCAGATCCTGTTGTGCCTGTGAATAGGCTGCAGGGGGACGGTGAAGACCAGCAACAGCTTTCAGGGCTGCCACCTTCCGTGTGGGACAAGGAGCCGGACGTGTGCCTTTTCGGAATCAGGCTCTGCCGAGGAAGAGATCCATGAGATGTTCCTCCTCTGGGCAAGCCCGGGTCCCAGATCCTGTTGTGCCTCTGAATAGGCTGCAGGGGGACGGTGAAGACCAGCAACAGCTTTCAGGGCTGCCACCTTCCGTGTGGGACAAGGAGCCGGACGTGTGCCTTTTCGGAATCAGGCTCTGCCGAGGACGAGAGTCATGAGATGTTCCTCCTCTGGGCATGCCCGGGTCCTGAATCCTGTTGTGCCTCTGAATAGGCTGCAGGGGGACGGTGAAGACCAGCAACAGCTTTCAGGGCTGCCACCTTCCGTGTGGGACAAGGAGCCGGACGTGTGCCTTTTCGGAATCAGGCTCTGCCGAGGACGAGAGCCATGAGATGTTCCTCCTCTGGGCATGCCTGGGTCCTGAATCCTGTTGTGCCTCTGAATAGGCTGCAGGGGGACGGTGAAGACCAGCAACAGCTTTCAGGGCTGCCACCTTCCGTGTGGGACAAGGAGCCGGACGTGTGCCTTTTCTGAAAGAGGCTCTGCCGAGGACGAGAGCCATGAGATGTTCCTCCTCTCAGCAAGCCCGGGTCCCAGATCCTGTTGTGCCTGTGAATAGGCTGCAGGGGGACGGTGAAGACTAGCAACAGCTTTCAGGGCTGCCACCTTCCGTGTGGGACAAGGAGCCGGACGTGTGCCTTTTCGGAATCAGGGTCTGCCGAGGACGAGAGCCATGAGATGTTCCTCTTCGGGGCAAGCCCGGGTCCCAAATCCTGTTGTGCCTGTGAATAGGCTGCAGGGGGACGGTGAAGACCAGCAACAGCTTTCAGGGCTGCCTCCTTCCGTGTGGGATAAGGAGCCGGACGTGTGCCTTTTCGGAATCAGGCTCTGCCGAGGAAGAGATCCATGAGATGTTCCTCCTCTGGGCATGCCCGTGTCCCAGATCCTGTTGTGCCTGTGAATAGGCTGCAGGGGGACGGTGAAGACCAGCAACAGCTTTCAGGGCTGCCACCTTCGGTGTGGGACAAGGAGCCGGACGTGTGCCTTTTCGGAATCAGGCTCTGCCGAGGGCGAGATCCATGAGATGTTCCTCCTCTGGGCAAGCCCGGGTCCCAGATCCTGTTGTGCCTCTGAATAGGCTGCAGGGGGACGGTGAAGACCAGCAACAGCTTTCAGGGCTGCCACCTTCCGTGTGGGACAAGGAGCCGGACGTGTGCCTTTTCGGAATCAGGCTCTGCCGAGGACGAGAGTCATGAGATGTTCCTCCTCTGGGCATGCCCGGGTCCTGAATCCTGTTGTGCCTCTGAATAGGCTGCAGGGGGACGGTGAAGACCAGCAACAGCTTTCAGGGCTGCCACCTTCCGTGTGGGACAAGGAGCCGGACGTGTGCCTTTTCGGAATCAGGCTCTGCCGAGGACGAGAGCCATGAGATGTTCCTCCTCTGGGCATGCCCGGGTCCTGAATCCTGTTGTGCCTCTGAATAGGCTGCAGGGGGACGGTGAAGACCAGCAACAGCTTTCAGGGCTGCCACCTTCCGTGTGGGACAAGGAGCCGCACGTGTGCCTTTTCTGAAAGAGGCTCTGCCGAGGACGAGAGCCATGAGATGTTCCTCCTCTCAGCAAGCCCGGGTCCCAGATCCTGTTGTGCCTGTGAATAGGCTGCAGGGGGACGGTGAAGACTAGCAACAGCTTTCAGGGCTGCCACCTTCCGTGTGGGACAAGGAGCCGGACGTGTGCCTTTTCGGAATCAGGATCTGCCGAGGAAGAGATCCATGACATGTTCCTCCTCTGGGCATGCCCAGGTCCCGAATCCTGTTGTGCCTGTGAACAGGCTGCAGGGGGATGGTGAAGACTAGTAACAGCTTTCAGGGCTGCCACCTTCCGTGTGGGACAAGGAGCCGGACGTGTGCCTTTTCGGAATCAGGCTCTGCCGAGGACGAGAGCCATGAGATGTTCCTCCTCTCAGCAAGCCCGGGTCCCAGATCCTGTTGTACCTGTGAATAGGCTGCAGGGGGACGGTGAAGACCAGCAACAGCTTTCAGGGCTGCCACCTTCCGTGTGGGACAAGGAGCCGGACGTGTGCCTTTTCGGAATCAGGCTCTGCCGAGGACGAGAGCCATGAGATGTTCCTCCTCTGGGCATGCCCGGGTCCCAGATCCTGTTGTGCCTGTGAATAGGCTGCAGGGGGACGGTGAAGACAAGCAACAGCTTTCAGGGCTGCCACCTTCCGTGTGGGACAAGGAGCCGGACATGTGCCTTTTCGGAATCAGGCTCTGCCTAGGACGAGAGCCATGAGATGTTCCTCCTCTGGGCATGCCCGGGTCCTGACTCCTGTTGTGCCTGTGAATAGGCTGCAGGGGGACGGTGAAGACCAGCAACAGCTTTCAGGGCTGCCACCTTCCGTGTGGGACAAGGAGCCGGACGTGTGCCTTTTCGGAATCAGGCTCTGCCGAGGACGAGAGCCATGAGATGTTCCTCCTCTGGGCATGCCCGGGTCCTGAATCCTGTTGTGCCTGTGAATAGGCTGCAGGGGGATGGTGAAGACCAGCAACAGCTTTCAGGGCTGCCACCTTCCGTGTGGGACAAGGAGCCGGACGTGTGCCTTTTCGGAATCAGGCTCTGCCGAGGACGAGAGCCATGAGATGTTCCTCCTCTCAGCAAGCCCGGGTCCCAGATCCTGTTGTACCTGTGAATAGGCTGCAGGGAGACGGTGAAGACCAGCAACAGCTTTCAGGGCTGCCACCTTCCGTGTGGGACAAGGAGCCGGACGTGTGCCTTTTCGGAATCAGGCTCTGCCGAGGACGAGAGCCATGAGATGTTCCTCCTCTGGGCATGCCCGGGTCCTGAATCCTGTTGTGCCTGTGAATAGGCTGCAGGGGGACGGTGAAGACCAGCAACAGCTTTCAGGGCTGCCACCTTCCGTGTGGGACAAGGAGCCGGACGTGTGCCTTTTCGGAATCAGGCTCTGCCGAGGACGAGAGCCATGAGATGTTCCTCCTCTCAGCAAGCCCGGGTCCCAGATCCTGTTGTACCTGTGAATAGGCTGCAGGGGGACGGTGAAGACCAGCAACAGCTTTCAGGGCTGCCACCTTCCGTGTGGGAAAAGGAGCCGGACGAGTGCCTTTTCGGAATCAGGCTCTGCCGAGGACGAGAGCCATGAGATGTTCCTCCTCTGGGCATGCCCGGGTCCTGAATCCTGTTGTGCCTGTGAATAGGCTGCAGGGGGACGGTGAAGACCAGCAACACCTTTCAGGGCTGCCACCTTCCGTGTGGGACAAGGAGCCGGACGTGTGCCTTTTCGGAATCAGGCTCTGCCGAGGACGAGATCCATGACATGTTCCTCCTCTGGGCATGCCCGGGTCCCAGATCCTGTTGTGGCTGTGAATAGGCTGCAGGGGGACGGTGAAGACCAGCAACATCTTTCAGGGCTGCCATCTTCCGTGTGGGACAAGGAGCCGGACGTGTGCCTTTTCGGAATCAGGCTCTGCCGAGGACGAGAGCCATGAGATGTTCCTCCTCTGGGCAAGCCCACGTCCCAGATCCTGTTGTGCGTGTGAATAGGCTGCAGTGGGACGGTGAAGACCAGCAACAACTTTCAGGGCTGCCACCTTCCGTGTGGGACAAGGAGCCGGACGTGTGCCTTTTCGGAATCAGGCTCTGCCGAGGAATAGATCCATGAGATGTTCCTCCTCTGGGCAAGCCCGGGTCCCAGATCCTGTTGTGCGTGTGAATAGGCTGCAGGGGGACGGTGAAGACCAGCAACAGCTTTCAGGGCTGCCACCTTCTGTGTGGGACAAGGAGCCGGACGTGTGCCTTTTCGGAATCAGGCTCTGCCGAGGAAGAGATCCATTAGATGTTCCTCCTCTGGGCATGCCCGGGTCCTGAATCCTGTTGTGCCTGTGAATAGGCTGCAGGGGGACGGTGAAGACCAGCAACAGCTTTCAGGGCTGCCACCTTCCGTGTGGGACAAGGAGCCGGACGTGTGCCTTTTCGGAATCAGGCTCTGCCGAGGAAGAGATCCATGAGATGTTCCTCCTCTGGGCAAGCCCGGGTCCCAGATCCTGTTGTGCCTCTGAATAGGCTGCAGGGGGACGGTGAAGACCAGCAACAGCTTTCAGGGCTGCCACCTTCCGTGTGGGACAAGGAGCCGGACGTGTGCCTTTTCGGAATCAGGCTCTGCCGAGGACGAGAGCCATGAGATGTTCCTCCTCTGGGCATGCCTGGGTCCTGAATCCTGTTGTGCCTCTGAATAGGCTGCAGGGGGACGGTGAAGACCAGCAACAGCTTTCAGGGCTGCCACCTTCCGTGTGGGACAAGGTGCCGGACGTGTGCCTTTTCTGAAAGAGGCTCTGCCGAGGACGAGAGCCATGAGATGTTCCTCCTCTGGGCAAGCCCGGGTCCCAGATCCTGTTGTGCCTGTGAATAGGCTGCAGGGGGACGGTGAAGACTAGCAACAGCTTTCAGGGCTGCCACCTTCCGTGTGGGACAAGGAGCCGGACGTGTGCCTTTTCGGAATCAGGGTCTGCCGAGGACGAGAGCCATGAGATGTTCCTCTTCGGGGCAAGCC
Source organism: Astur gentilis (assembly GCF_929443795.1). Lineage (NCBI taxonomy): Eukaryota > Metazoa > Chordata > Aves > Accipitriformes > Accipitridae > Astur > Astur gentilis. The sequence goes on from NW_026060866.1 coordinate 217,133, forward strand.
CGGGTCCCAAATCCTGTTGTGCCTGTGAATAGGCTGCAGGGGGACGGTGAAGACCAGCAACAGCTTTCAGGGCTGCCTCCTTCCGTGTGGGATAAGGAGCCGGACGTGTGCCTTTTCGGAATCAGGCTCTGCCGAGGAAGAGATCCATGAGATGTTCCTCCTCTGGGCATGCCCGTGTCCCAGATCCTGTTGTGCCTGTGAATAGGCTGCAGGGGGACGGTGAAGACCAGCAACAGCTTTCAGGGCTGCCACCTTCGGTGTGGGACAAGGAGCCGGACGTGTGCCTTTTCGGAATCAGGCTCTGCCGAGGGCGAGATCCATGAGATGTTCCTCCTCTGGGCAAGCCCGGGTCCCAGATCCTGTTGTGCCTCTGAATAGGCTGCAGGGGGACGGTGAAGACCAGCAACAGCTTTCAGGGCTGCCACCTTCCGTGTGGGACAAGGAGCCGGACGTGTGCCTTTTCGGAATCAGGCTCTGCCGAGGACGAGAGTCATGAGATGTTCCTCCTCTGGGCATGCCCGGGTCCTGAATCCTGTTGTGCCTCTGAATAGGCTGCAGGGGGACGGTGAAGACCAGCAACAGCTTTCAGGGCTGCCACCTTCCGTGTGGGACAAGGAGCCGGACGTGTGCCTTTTCGGAATCAGGCTCTGCCGAGGACGAGAGCCATGAGATGTTCCTCCTCTGGGCATGCCCGGGTCCTGAATCCTGTTGTGCCTCTGAATAGGCTGCAGGGGGACGGTGAAGACCAGCAACAGCTTTCAGGGCTGCCACCTTCCGTGTGGGACAAGGAGCCGCACGTGTGCCTTTTCTGAAAGAGGCTCTGCCGAGGACGAGAGCCATGAGATGTTCCTCCTCTCAGCAAGCCCGGGTCCCAGATCCTGTTGTGCCTGTGAATAGGCTGCAGGGGGACGGTGAAGACTAGCAACAGCTTTCAGGGCTGCCACCTTCCGTGTGGGACAAGGAGCCGGACGTGTGCCTTTTCGGAATCAGGATCTGCCGAGGAAGAGATCCATGACATGTTCCTCCTCTGGGCATGCCCAGGTCCCGAATCCTGTTGTGCCTGTGAACAGGCTGCAGGGGGACGGTGAAGACCAGCAACAGCTTTCAGGGCTGCCACCTTCCGTGTGGGACAAGGAGCCGGACGTGTGCCTTTTCGGAATCAGGCTCTGCCGAGGACGAGAGCCATGAGATGTTCCTCCTCTCAGCAAGCCCGGGTCCCAGATCCTGTTGTACCTGTGAATAGGCTGCAGGGGGACGGTGAAGACCAGCAACAGCTTTCAGGGCTGCCACCTTCCGTGTGGGACAAGGAGCCGGACGTGTGCCTTTTCGGAATCAGGCTCTGCCAAGGACGAGAGCCATGAGATGTTCCTCCTCTGGGCATGCCCGGGTCCCAGATCCTGTTGTGCCTGTGAATAGGCTGCAGGGAGACGGTGAAGACAAGCAACAGCTTTCAGGGCTGCCACCTTCCGTGTGGGACAAGGAGCCGGACATGTGCCTTTTCGGAATCAGGCTCTGCCTAGGACGAGAGCCATGAGATGTTCCTCCTCTGGGCATGCCCGGGTCCTGACTCCTGTTGTGCCTGTGAATAGGCTGCAGGGGGACGGTGAAGACCAGCAACAGCTTTCAGGGCTGCCACCTTCCGTGTGGGACAAGGAGCCGGACGTGTGCCTTTTCGGAATCAGGCTCTGCCGAGGACGAGATCCATGACATGTTCCTCCTCTGGGCATGCCCGGGTCCCAGATCCTGTTGTGGCTGTGAATAGGCTGCAGGGGGACGGTGAAGACCAGCAACATCTTTCAGGGCTGCCAACTTCCGTGTGGGACAAGGAGCCGGACGTGTGCCTTTTCGGAATCAGGCTCTGCCGAGGACGAGAGCCATGAGATGTTCCTCCTCTGGGCAAGCCCACGTCCCAGATCCTGTTGTGCGTGTGAATAGGCTGCAGTGGGACGGTGAAGACCAGCAACAACTTTCAGGGCTGCCACCTTCCGTGTGGGACAAGGAGCCGGACGTGTGCCTTTTCGGAATCAGGCTCTGCCGAGGAATAGATCCATGAGATGTTCCTCCTCTGGGCAAGCCCGGGTCCCAGATCCTGTTGTGCGTGTGAATAGGCTGCAGGGGGACGGTGAAGACCAGCAACAGCTTTCAGGGCTGCCACCTTCTGTGTGGGACAAGGAGCCGGACGTGTGCCTTTTCGGAATCAGGCTCTGCCGAGGAAGAGATCCATTAGATGTTCCTCCTCTGGGCATGCCCGGGTCCTGAATCCTGTTGTGCCTGTGAATAGGCTGCAGGGGGACGGTGAAGACCAGCAACAGCTTTCAGGGCTGCCACCTTCCGTGTGGGACAAGGAGCCGGACGTGTGCCTTTTCGGAATCAGGCTCTGCCGAGGAAGAGATCCATGAGATGTTCCTCCTCTGGGCAAGCCCGGGTCCCAGATCCTGTTGTGCCTCTGAATAGGCTGCAGGGGGACGGTGAAGACCAGCAACAGCTTTCAGGGCTGCCACCTTCCGTGTGGGACAAGGAGCCGGACGTGTGCCTTTTCGGAATCAGGCTCTGCCGAGGACGAGAGCCATGAGATGTTCCTCCTCTGGGCATGCCTGGGTCCTGAATCCTGTTGTGCCTCTGAATAGGCTGCAGGGGGACGGTGAAGACCAGCAACAGCTTTCAGGGCTGCCACCTTCCGTGTGGGACAAGGTGCCGGACGTGTGCCTTTTCTGAAAGAGGCTCTGCCGAGGACGAGAGCCATGAGATGTTCCTCCTCTCAGCAAGCCCGGGTCCCAGATCCTGTTGTGCCTGTGAATAGGCTGCAGGGGGACGGTGAAGACTAGCAACAGCTTTCAGGGCTGCCACCTTCCGTGTGGGACAAGGAGCCGGACGTGTGCCTTTTCGGAATCAGGGTCTGCCGAGGACGAGAGCCATGAGATGTTCCTCTTCGGGGCAAGCCCGGGTCCCAAATCCTGTTGTGCCTGTGAATAGGCTGCAGGGGGACGGTGAAGACCAGCAACAGCTTTCAGGGCTGCCTCCTTCCGTGTGGGATAAGGAGCCGGACGTGTGCCTTTTCGGAATCAGGCTCTGCCGAGGAAGAGATCCATGAGATGTTCCTCCTCTGGGCATGCCCGTGTCCCAGATCCTGTTGTGCCTGTGAATAGGCTGCAGGGGGACGGTGAAGACCAGCAACAGCTTTCAGGGCTGCCACCTTCGGTGTGGGACAAGGAGCCGGACGTGTGCCTTTTCGGAATCAGGCTCTGCCGAGGGCGAGATCCATGAGATGTTCCTCCTCTGGGCAAGCCCGGGTCCCAGATCCTGTTGTGCCTCTGAATAGGCTGCAGGGGGACGGTGAAGACCAGCAACAGCTTTCAGGGCTGCCACCTTCCGTGTGGGACAAGGAGCCGGACGTGTGCCTTTTCGGAATCAGGCTCTGCCGAGGACGAGAGTCATGAGATGTTCCTCCTCTGGGCATGCCCGGGTCCTGAATCCTGTTGTGCCTCTGAATAGGCTGCAGGGGGACGGTGAAGACCAGCAACAGCTTTCAGGGCTGCCACCTTCCGTGTGGGACAAGGAGCCGGACGTGTGCCTTTTCGGAATCAGGCTCTGCCGAGGACGAGAGCCATGAGATGTTCCTCCTCTGGGCATGCCCGGGTCCTGAATCCTGTTGTGCCTCTGAATAGGCTGCAGGGGGACGGTGAAGACCAGCAACAGCTTTCAGGGCTGCCACCTTCCGTGTGGGACAAGGAGCCGCACGTGTGCCTTTTCTGAAAGAGGCTCTGCCGAGGACGAGAGCCATGAGATGTTCCTCCTCTCAGCAAGCCCGGGTCCCAGATCCTGTTGTGCCTGTGAATAGGCTGCAGGGGGACGGTGAAGACTAGCAACAGCTTTCAGGGCTGCCACCTTCCGTGTGGGACAAGGAGCCGGACGTGTGCCTTTTCGGAATCAGGATCTGCCGAGGAAGAGATCCATGACATGTTCCTCCTCTGGGCATGCCCAGGTCCCGAATCCTGTTGTGCCTGTGAACAGGCTGCAGGGGGACGGTGAAGACCAGCAACAGCTTTCAGGGCTGCCACCTTCCGTGTGGGACAAGGAGCCGGACGTGTGCCTTTTCGGAATCAGGCTCTGCCGAGGACGAGAGCCATGAGATGTTCCTCCTCTCAGCAAGCCCGGGTCCCAGATCCTGTTGTACCTGTGAATAGGCTGCAGGGGGACGGTGAAGACCAGCAACAGCTTTCAGGGCTGCCACCTTCCGTGTGGGACAAGGAGCCGGACGTGTGCCTTTTCGGAATCAGGCTCTGCCAAGGACGAGAGCCATGAGATGTTCCTCCTCTGGGCATGCCCGGGTCCCAGATCCTGTTGTGCCTGTGAATAGGCTGCAGGGAGACGGTGAAGACAAGCAACAGCTTTCAGGGCTGCCACCTTCCGTGTGGGACAAGGAGCCGGACATGTGCCTTTTCGGAATCAGGCTCTGCCTAGGACGAGAGCCATGAGATGTTCCTCCTCTGGGCATGCCCGGGTCCTGACTCCTGTTGTGCCTGTGAATAGGCTGCAGGGGGACGGTGAAGACCAGCAACAGCTTTCAGGGCTGCCACCTTCCGTGTGGGACAAGGAGCCGGACGTGTGCCTTTTCGGAATCAGGCTCTGCCGAGGACGAGAGCCATGAGATGTTCCTCCTCTGGGCATGCCCGGGTCCTGAATCCTGTTGTGCCTGTGAATAGGCTGCAGGGGGATGGTGAAGACCAGCAACAGCTTTCAGGGCTGCCACCTTCCGTGTGGGACAAGGAGCCGGACGTGTGCCTTTTCGGAATCAGGCTCTGCCGAGGACGAGAGCCATGAGATGTTCCTCCTCTCAGCAAGCCCGGGTCCCAGATCCTGTTGTACCTGTGAATAGGCTGCAGGGAGACGGTGAAGACCAGCAACAGCTTTCAGGGCTGCCACCTTCCGTGTGGGACAAGGAGCCGGACGTGTGCCTTTTCGGAATCAGGCTCTGCCGAGGACGAGAGCCATGAGATGTTCCTCCTCTGGGCATGCCCGGGTCCTGAATCCTGTTGTGCCTGTGAATAGGCTGCAGGGGGACGGTGAAGACCAGCAACAGCTTTCAGGGCTGCCACCTTCCGTGTGGGACAAGGAGCCGGACGTGTGCCTTTTCGGAATCAGGCTCTGCCGAGGACGAGAGCCATGAGATGTTCCTCCTCTCAGCAAGCCCGGGTCCCAGATCCTGTTGTACCTGTGAATAGGCTGCAGGGGGACGGTGAAGACCAGCAACAGCTTTCAGGGCTGCCACCTTCCGTGTGGGAAAAGGAGCCGGACGTGTGCCTTTTCGGAATCAGGCTCTGCCGAGGACGAGAGCCATGAGATGTTCCTCCTCTGGGCATGCCCGGGTCCTGAATCCTGTTGTGCCTGTGAATAGGCTGCAGGGGGACGGTGAAGACCAGCAACACCTTTCAGGGCTGCCACCTTCCGTGTGGGACAAGGAGCCGGACGTGTGCCTTTTCGGAATCAGGCTCTGCCGAGGACGAGATCCATGACATGTTCCTCCTCTGGGCATGCCCGGGTCCCAGATCCTGTTGTGGCTGTGAATAGGCTGCAGGGGGACGGTGAAGACCAGCAACATCTTTCAGGGCTGCCAACTTCCGTGTGGGACAAGGAGCCGGACGTGTGCCTTTTCGGAATCAGGCTCTGCCGAGGACGAGAGCCATGAGATGTTCCTCCTCTGGGCAAGCCCACGTCCCAGATCCTGTTGTGCGTGTGAATAGGCTGCAGTGGGACGGTGAAGACCAGCAACAACTTTCAGGGCTGCCACCTTCCGTGTGGGACAAGGAGCCGGACGTGTGCCTTTTCGGAATCAGGCTCTGCCGAGGAATAGATCCATGAGATGTTCCTCCTCTGGGCAAGCCCGGGTCCCAGATCCTGTTGTGCGTGTGAATAGGCTGCAGGGGGACGGTGAAGACCAGCAACAGCTTTCAGGGCTGCCACCTTCTGTGTGGGACAAGGAGCCGGACGTGTGCCTTTTCGGAATCAGGCTCTGCCGAGGAAGAGATCCATTAGATGTTCCTCCTCTGGGCATGCCCGGGTCCTGAATCCTGTTGTGCCTGTGAATAGGCTGCAGGGGGACGGTGAAGACCAGCAACAGCTTTCAGGGCTGCCACCTTCCGTGTGGGACAAGGAGCCGGACGTGTGCCTTTTCGGAATCAGGCTCTGCCGAGGACGAGAGCCATGAGATGTTCCTCCTCTGGGCATGCCCGGGTCCCAGATCCTGTTGTGCCTGTGAATAGGCTGCAGGGGGACGGTGAAGACCAGCAACAGCTTTCAGGGCTGCCACCTTCCGTGTGGGACAAGGAGCCGGACGTGTGCCTTTTCGGAATCAGGCTCTGCCGAGGAAGAGATCCATGAGATGTTCCTCCTCTGGGCATGCCCGGGTCCCAGATCCTGTTGTACCTGTGAATAGGCTGCAGGGGGACGGTGAAGACCAGCAACAGCTTTCAGGGCTGCCACCTTCCATGTGGGAGAAGGAGCCGGACGTGTGCCTTTTCGGAATCAGGCTCTGCCGAGGACGAGAGCCATGAGATGTTCCTCCTCTGGGCATGCCAGGGTCCTGAATCCTGTTGTGCCTGTGAATAGGCTGCAGGGGGACGGTGAAGACCAGCAACAGCTTTCAGGGCTGCCACCTTCCGTGTGGGACAAGGAGCCGGACGTGTGCCTTTTCGGAATCAGGCTCTGCCGAGGAAGAGATCCATGAGATGTTCCTCCTCTGGGCAAGCCCGGGTCCCAAATCCTGTTGTGGCTGTGAATAGGCTGCAGGGGGACGGTGAAGACCAGCAACAGCTTTCAGGGCTGCCACCTTCCGTGTGGGACAAGGAGCCGGACGTGTGCCTTTTCGGAATCAGGCTCTGCCGAGGACGAGAGCCATGAGATGTTCCTCCTCTGGGCATGCCCGGGTCCTGAATCCTGTTGTGGCTGTGAATAGGCTGCAGGGGGACGGTGAAGACCAGCAACAGCTTTCAGGGCTGCCACCTTCCGTGTGGGACAAGGAGCCGGACGTGTGCCTTTTCGGAATCAGGCTCTGCCGAGGACGAGAGCCATGAGATGTTCCTCCTCTGGGCAAGCCCGGGTCCCAGATCCTGTTGTGCCTGTGAATAGGCTGCAGGGGGACAGTGAAGACCAGCAACAGCTTTCAGGTCTGCCAACTTCCGTGTGGGACAAGGAACCGGACGTGTGTCTTTTCGGAATCAGGCTCTGCCGAGGACGAGAGCCATGAGATGTTCCTCCTCTGGGCAAGCCCAGGTCCCAGATCCTGTTGTGCCTGTGAATAGGCTGCAGGGGGACGGTGAAGACCAGCAACAGCTTTCAGGGCTGCCACCTTCCGTGTGGGACAAGGAGCCGGACGTGTGCCTTTTCGGAATCAGGCTCTGCCGAGGAAGAGATCCATGAGATGTTCCTACTCTGGGCAAGCCCGGGTCCCAGATCCTGTTGTGCCTGTGAATAGGCTGCAGGGGGACGGTGAAGACCAGCAACAGCTTTCAGGGCTGCCACCTTCCGTGTGGGACAAGGAGCCGGACGTGTGCCTTTTCGGAATCAGGCTCTGCCGAGGACGAGAGCCATATGTTCCTCCTCTCAGCAAGCCCGGGTCCCAGATCCTGTTGTACCTGTGAATAGGCTGCAAGGGGACGGTGAAGACCAGCAACAGCTTTCAGGGCTGCCACCTTCGGTGTGGGACAAGGAGCCGGACGCGTGCCTTTTCGGAATCAGGCTCTGCCGAGGACGAGAGCCATGAGATGTTCCTCCTCTGGGCAAGCCCGGGTCCCAGATCCTGTTGTGCGTGTGAATAGGCTGCAGGGGGACGGTGAAGACCAGCAACAGCTTTCAGGGCTGCCACCTTCCATGTGGGACAAGGAGCCGGACGTGTGCCTTTTCGGAATCAGGCTCTGCCGAGGAAGAGAGCCATGAGATGTTCCTCCTCTGGGCAAGCCCGGGTCCCAGATCCTGTTTTGCCTGTGAATAGGCTGCAGGGGGACGGTGAAGACCAGCAACAGCTTTCAGGGCTGCCACCTTCCGTGTGGGACAAGGAGCCGGACGTGTGCCTTTTCGGAATCAGGCTCTGCCGAGGAAGAGATCCATGAGATGTTCCTCCTCTGGGCAAGCCCAGGTCCCAGATCCTGTTGTGCCTGTGAATAGGCTGCAGGGGGACGGTGAAGACCAGCAACATCTTTCAGGGCTGCCACCTTCCGTGTGGGACAAGGAGCCGGACGTGTGCCTTTTCGGAATCAGGCTCTGCCGAGGACGAGAGCCATGAGATGTTCCTCCTCTGGGCAAGCCCACGTCCCAGATCCTGTTGTGCGTGTGAATAGGCTGCAGTGGGACGGTGAAGACCAGCAACAGCTTTCAGGGCTGCCACCTTCTGTGTGGGACAAGGAGCCGGACGTGTGCCTTTTCGGAATCAGGCTCTGCCGAGGAAGAGATCCATTAGATGTTCCTCCTCTGGGCATGCCCGGGTCCTGAATCCTGTTGTGCCTGTGAATAGGCTGCAGGGGGACGGTGAAGACCAGCAACAGCTTTCAGGGCTGCCACCTTCCGTGTGGGACAAGGAGCCGGACGTGTGCCTTTTCGGAATCAGGCTCTGCCGAGGACGAGAGCCATGAGATGTTCCTCCTCTGGGCATGCCCGGGTCCCAGATCCTGTTGTGCCTGTGAATAGGCTGCAGGGGGACGGTGAAGACCAGCAACAGCTTTCAGGGCTGCCACCTTCCGTGTGGGACAAGGAGCCGGACGTGTGCCTTTTCGGAATCAGGCTCTGCCGAGGAAGAGATCCATGAGATGTTCCTCCTCTGGGCATGCCCGGGTCCCAGATCCTGTTGTACCTGTGAATAGGCTGCAGGGGGACGGTGAAGACCAGCAACAGCTTTCAGGGCTGCCACCTTCCATGTGGGAGAAGGAGCCGGACGTGTGCCTTTTCGGAATCAGGCTCTGCCGAGGACGAGAGCCATGAGATGTTCCTCCTCTGGGCATGCCAGGGTCCTGAATCCTGTTGTGCCTGTGAATAGGCTGCAGGGGGACGGTGAAGACCAGCAACAGCTTTCAGGGCTGCCACCTTCCGTGTGGGACAAGGAGCCGGACGTGTGCCTTTTCGGAATCAGGCTCTGCCGAGGAAGAGATCCATGAGATGTTCCTCCTCTGGGAAGCCCGGGTCCCAAATCCTGTTGTGCCTGTGAATAGGCTGCAGGGGGACGGTGAAGACCAGCAACAGCTTTCAGGGCTGCCACCTTCCGTGTGGGACAAGGAGCCGGACGTGTGCCTTATCGGAATCAGGCTCTGCCGAGGAAGAGAGCCATGAGATGGTCCTCCTCTGGGCATGCCCGGGTCCTGAATCCTGTTTTGCCTGTGAATAGGCTGCAGGGGGACGGTGAAGACCAGCAACAGCTTTCAGGGCTGCCACCTTCCGTGTGGGACAAGGAGCCGGACGTGTGCCTTTTCGGAATCAGGCTCTGCCGAGGAAGAGAGCCATGAGATGTTCCTCCTCTGCGCAAGCCCGGGTCCCAGATCCTGTTTTGCCTGTGAATAGGCTGCAGGGGGACGGTGAAGACCAGCAACAGCTTTCAGGGCTGCCACCTTCCGTGTGGGACAAGGAGCCGGACGTGTGCCTTTTCGGAATCAGGCTCTGCCGAGGAAGAGATCCATTAGATATTCCTCCTCTGGGCAAGCCCGGGTCCCAGATCCTGTTGTGCCTGTGAATAGGCTGCAGGGGGACGGTGAAGACCAGCAACAGCTTTCAGGGCTGCCACCTTCCGTGTGGGACAAGGAGCCGGACGTGTGCCTTTTCGGAATCAGGCTCTGCCGAGGAAGAGAGCCATGAGATGTTCCTCCTCTGCGCAAGCCCGGGTCCCAGATCCTGTTTTGCCTGTGAATAGGCTGCAGGGGGACGGTGAAGACCAGCAACAGCTTTCAGGGCTGCCACCTTCCGTGTGGGACAAGGAGCCGGACGTGTGCCTTTTCGGAATCAGGCTCTGCCGAGGAAGAGAGCCATGAGATGTTCCTCCTCTGCGCAAGACCGGGTCCCAGATCCTGTTGTGCCTGTGAATAGGCTGCAGGGGGACGGTGAAGACCAGCAACAGCTTTCAGGGCTGCCACCTTCCGTGTGGGACAAGGAGCCGGACGTGTGCCTTTTCGGAATCAGGCTCTGCCGAGGACGAGAGCCATGAGATGTTCCTCCTCTGGGCAAGCCCAGGTCCCAGATCCTGTTGTGCGTGTGAATAGGCTGCAGGGGGACGGTGAAGACCAGCAACAACTTTCAGGGCTGCCACCTTCCGTGTGGGACAAGGAGCCGGACGTGTGCCTTTTCGGAATCAGACTCTGCCGAGGAAGAGATCCATGAGATTTTCCTCCTCTGGGCAAGCCCGGGACCCAGATCCTGTTGTGCCTGTGAATAGGCTGCAGGGGGACGGTGAAGACCAGCAACAGCTTTCAGGGCTGCCACCTTCCGTGTGGGACAAGGAGCCGGACGTGTGCCTTTTCGGAATCAGGCTCTGCCGAGGACGAGAGCCATGAGATGTTCCTCCTCTGGGCATGCCCGGGTCCCAGATCCTGTTGTGCCTGTGAATAGGCTGCAGGGGGACGGTGAAGACCAGCAACAGCTTTCAGGGCTGCCACCTTCCGTGTGGGACAAGGAGCCGGACGTGTGCCTTTTCGGAATCAGGCTCTGCCGAGGAAGAGAGCCATGAGATGTTCCTCCTCTGCGCAAGCCCGGGTCCCAGATCCTGTTTTGCCTGTGAATAGGCTGCAGGGGGACGGTGAAGACCAGCAACAGCTTTCAGGGCTGCCACCTTCCGTGTGGGACAAGGAGCCGGACGTGTGCCTTTTCGGAATCAGGCTCTGCCGAGGAAGAGATCCATTAGATATTCCTCCTCTGGGCAAGCCCGGGTCCCAGATCCTGTTGTGCCTGTGAATAGGCTGCAGGGGGACGGTGAAGACCAGCAACAGCTTTCAGGGCTGCCACCTTCCGTGTGGGACAAGGAGCCGGACGTGTGCCTTTTCGGAATCAGGCTCTGCCGAGGAAGAGAGCCATGAGATGTTCCTCCTCTGCGCAAGCCCGGGTCCCAGAACCTGTTTTGCCTGTGAATAGGCTGCAGGGGGACGGTGAAGACCAGCAACAGCTTTCAGGGCTGCCACCTTCCGTGTGGGACAAGGAGCCGGACGTGTGCCTTTTCGGAATCAGGCTCTGCCGAGGAAGAGATCCATTAGATATTCCTCCTCTGGGCAAGACCGGGTCCCAGATCCTGTTGTGCCTGTGAATAGGCTGCAGGGGGACGGTGAAGACTAGCAACAGCTTTCAGGGCTGCCACCTTCCGTGTGGGACAATGAGCCGGATGTGTGCCTTTTCGGAATCAGGCTCTGCCGAGGACGAGAGCCATGAGATGTTCCTCCTCTGGGCAAGCCCAGGTCCCAGATCCTGTTGTGCGTGTGAATAGGCTGCAGGGGGACGGTGAAGACCAGCAACAACTTTCAGGGCTGCCACCTTCCGTGTGGGACAAGGAGCCGGACGTGTGCCTTTTCGGAATCAGACTCTGCCGAGGAAGAGATCCATGAGATTTTCCTCCTCTGGGCAAGCCCGGGACCCAGATCCTGTTGTGCCTGTGAATAGGCTGCAGGGGGACGGTGAAGACCTGCAACAGCTTTCAGGGCTGCCACCTTCCGTGTGGGACAAGGAGCCGGACGTGTGCCTTTTCGGAATCAGGCTCTGCCGAGGACGAGAGCCATGAGATGTTCCTCCTCTGGGCATGCCCGGGTCCCAGATCCTGTTGTGCCTGTGAATAGGCTGCAGGGGGACGGTGAAGACCAGCAACAGCTTTCAGGGCTGCCACCTTCCGTGTGGGACAAGGAGCCGGACGTGTGCCTTTTCGGAATCAGGCTCTGCCGAGGAAGAGATCCATGAGATGTTCCTCCTCTGGGCATGCCCGGGTCCTGAATCCTGTTGTGCCTGTGAATAGGCTGCAGGGGGACGGTGAAGACCAGCAACAGCTTTCAGGGCTGCCACCTTCCGTGTGGGACAAGGAGCCGGACGTGTGCCTTTTCGGAATCAGGCTCTGCCGAGGAATAGATCCATGAGATGTTCCTCCTCTGGGCAAGCCCGGGTCCCAGATCCTGTTGTGCGTGTGAATAGGCTGCAGGGGGACGGTGAAGACCAGCAACAGCTTTCAGGGCTGCCACCTTCTGTGTGGGACAAGGAGCCGGACGTGTGCCTTTTCGGAATCAGGCTCTGCCGAGGAAGAGATCCATTAGATGTTCCTCCTCTGGGCATGCCCGGGTCCTGAATCCTGTTGTGCCTGTGAATAGGCTGCAGGGGGACGGTGAAGACCAGCAACAGCTTTCAGGGCTGCCACCTTCCGTGTGGGACAAGGAGCCGGACGTGTGCCTTTTCGGAATCAGGCTCTGCCGAGGAAGAGATCCATGAGATGTTCCTCCTCTGGGCAAGCCCGGGTCCCAGATCCTGTTGTGCCTCTGAATAGGCTGCAGGGGGACGGTGAAGACCAGCAACAGCTTTCAGGGCTGCCACCTTCCGTGTGGGACAAGGAGCCGGACGTGTGCCTTTTCGGAATCAGGCTCTGCCGAGGACGAGAGCCATGAGATGTTCCTCCTCTGGGCATGCCTGGGTCCTGAATCCTGTTGTGCCTCTGAATAGGCTGCAGGGGGACGGTGAAGACCAGCAACAGCTTTCAGGGCTGCCACCTTCCGTGTGGGACAAGGTGCCGGACGTGTGCCTTTTCTGAAAGAGGCTCTGCCGAGGACGAGAGCCATGAGATGTTCCTCCTCTCAGCAAGCCCGGGTCCCAGATCCTGTTGTGCCTGTGAATAGGCTGCAGGGGGACGGTGAAGACTAGCAACAGCTTTCAGGGCTGCCACCTTCCGTGTGGGACAAGGAGCCGGACGTGTGCCTTTTCGGAATCAGGGTCTGCCGAGGACGAGAGCCATGAGATGTTCCTCTTCGGGGCAAGCCCGGGTCCCAAATCCTGTTGTGCCTGTGAATAGGCTGCAGGGGGACGGTGAAGACCAGCAACAGCTTTCAGGGCTGCCTCCTTCCGTGTGGGATAAGGAGCCGGACGTGTGCCTTTTCGGAATCAGGCTCTGCCGAGGAAGAGATCCATGAGATGTTCCTCCTCTGGGCATGCCCGTGTCCCAGATCCTGTTGTGCCTGTGAATAGGCTGCAGGGGGACGGTGAAGACCAGCAACAGCTTTCAGGGCTGCCACCTTCGGTGTGGGACAAGGAGCCGGACGTGTGCCTTTTCGGAATCAGGCTCTGCCGAGGGCGAGATCCATGAGATGTTCCTCCTCTGGGCAAGCCCGGGTCCCAGATCCTGTTGTGCCTCTGAATAGGCTGCAGGGGGACGGTGAAGACCAGCAACAGCTTTCAGGGCTGCCACCTTCCGTGTGGGACAAGGAGCCGGACGTGTGCCTTTTCGGAATCAGGCTCTGCCGAGGACGAGAGTCATGAGATGTTCCTCCTCTGGGCATGCCCGGGTCCTGAATCCTGTTGTGCCTCTGAATAGGCTGCAGGGGGACGGTGAAGACCAGCAACAGCTTTCAGGGCTGCCACCTTCCGTGTGGGACAAGGAGCCGGACGTGTGCCTTTTCGGAATCAGGCTCTGCCGAGGACGAGAGCCATGAGATGTTCCTCCTCTGGGCATGCCCGGGTCCCAGATCCTGTTGTGCCTGTGAATAGGCTGCAGGGGGACGGTGAAGACTAGCAACAGCTTTCAGGGCTGCCACCTTCCGTGTGGGACAAGGAGCCGGACGTGTGCCTTTTCGGAATCAGGATCTGCCGAGGAAGAGATCCATGACATGTTCCTCCTCTGGGCATGCCCAGGTCCCGAATCCTGTTGTGCCTGTGAACAGGCTGCAGGGGGATGGTGAAGACTAGTAACAGCTTTCAGGGCTGCCACCTTCCGTGTGGGACAAGGAGCCGGACGTGTGCCTTTTCGGAATCAGGCTCTGCCGAGGACGAGAGCCATGAGATGTTCCTCCTCTCAGCAAGCCCGGGTCCCAGATCCTGTTGTACCTGTGAATAGGCTGCAGGGGGACGGTGAAGACCAGCAACAGCTTTCAGGGCTGCCACCTTCCGTGTGGGACAAGGAGCCGGACGTGTGCCTTTTCGGAATCAGGCTCTGCCGAGGACGAGAGCCATGAGATGTTCCTCCTCTGGGCATGCCCGGGTCCCAGATCCTGTTGTGCCTGTGAATAGGCTGCAGGGAGACGGTGAAGACAAGCAACAGCTTTCAGGGCTGCCACCTTCCGTGTGGGACAAGGAGCCGGACATGTGCCTTTTCGGAATCAGGCTCTGCCTAGGACGAGAGCCATGAGATGTTCCTCCTCTGGGCATGCCCGGGTCCTGACTCCTGTTGTGCCTGTGAATAGGCTGCAGGGGGACGGTGAAGACCAGCAACATCTTTCAGGGCTGCCACCTTCCGTGTGGGACAAGGAGCCGGACGTGTGCCTTTTCGGAATCAGGCTCTGCCGAGGACGAGAGCCATGAGATGTTCCTCCTCTGGGCATGCCCGGGTCCTGAATCCTGTTGTGCCTGTGAATAGGCTGCAGGGGGATGGTGAAGACCAGCAACAGCTTTCAGGGCTGCCACCTTCCGTGTGGGACAAGGAGCCGGACGTGTGCCTTTTCGGAATCAGGCTCTGCCGAGGACGAGAGCCATGAGATGTTCCTCCTCTCAGCAAGCCCGGGTCCCAGATCCTGTTGTACCTGTGAATAGGCTGCAGGGAGACGGTGAAGACCAGCAACAGCTTTCAGGGCTGCCACCTTCCGTGTGGGACAAGGAGCCGGACGTGTGCCTTTTCGGAATCAGGCTCTGCCGAGGACGAGAGCCATGAGATGTTCCTCCTCTGGGCATGCCCGGGTCCTGAATCCTGTTGTGCCTGTGAATAGGCTGCAGGGGGACGGTGAAGACCAGCAACAGCTTTCAGGGCTGCCACCTTCCGTGTGGGACAAGGAGCCGGACGTGTGCCTTTTCGGAATCAGGCTCTGCCGAGGACGAGAGCCATGAGATGTTCCTCCTCTCAGCAAGCCCGGGTCCCAGATCCTGTTGTACCTGTGAATAGGCTGCAGGGGGACGGTGAAGACCAGCAACAGCTTTCAGGGCTGCCACCTTCCGTGTGGGAAAAGGAGCCGGACGTGTGCCTTTTCGGAATCAGGCTCTGCCGAGGACGAGAGCCATGAGATGTTCCTCCTCTGGGCATGCCCGGGTCCTGAATCCTGTTGTGCCTGTGAATAGGCTGCAGGGGGACGGTGAAGACCAGCAACACCTTTCAGGGCTGCCACCTTCCGTGTGGGACAAGGAGCCGGACGTGTGCCTTTTCGGAATCAGGCTCTGCCGAGGACGAGATCCATGACATGTTCCTCCTCTGGGCATGCCCGGGTCCCAGATCCTGTTGTGGCTGTGAATAGGCTGCAGGGGGACGGTGAAGACCAGCAACAGCTTTCAGGGCTGCCAACTTCCGTGTGGGACAAGGAGCCGGACGTGTGCCTTTTCGGAATCAGGCTCTGCCGAGGACGAGAGCCATGAGATGTTCCTCCTCTGGGCAAGCCCACGTCCCAGATCCTGTTGTGCGTGTGAATAGGCTGCAGTGGGACGGTGAAGACCAGCAACAACTTTCAGGGCTGCCACCTTCCGTGTGGGACAAGGAGCCGGACGTGTGCCTTTTCGGAATCAGGCTCTGCCGAGGAATAGATCCATGAGATGTTCCTCCTCTGGGCAAGCCCGGGTCCCAGATCCTGTTGTGCGTGTGAATAGGCTGCAGGGGGACGGTGAAGACCAGCAACAGCTTTCAGGGCTGCCACCTTCTGTGTGGGACAAGGAGCCGGACGTGTGCCTTTTCGGAATCAGGCTCTGCCGAGGAAGAGATCCATTAGATGTTCCTCCTCTGGGCATGCCCGGGTCCTGAATCCTGTTGTGCCTGTGAATAGGCTGCAGGGGGACGGTGAAGACCAGCAACAGCTTTCAGGGCTGCCACCTTCCGTGTGGGACAAGGAGCCGGACGTGTGCCTTTTCGGAATCAGGCTCTGCCGAGGACGAGAGCCATGAGATGTTCCTCCTCTGGGCATGCCCGGGTCCCAGATCCTGTTGTGCCTGTGAATAGGCTGCAGGGGGACGGTGAAGACCAGCAACAGCTTTCAGGGCTGCCACCTTCCGTGTGGGACAAGGAGCCGGACGTGTGCCTTTTCGGAATCAGGCTCTGCCGAGGAAGAGATCCATGAGATGTTCCTCCTCTGGGCATGCCCGGGTCCCAGATCCTGTTGTACCTGTGAATAGGCTGCAGGGGGACGGTGAAGACCAGCAACAGCTTTCAGGGCTGCCACCTTCCATGTGGGAGAAGGAGCCGGACGTGTGCCTTTTCGGAATCAGGCTCTGCCGAGGACGAGAGCCATGAGATGTTCCTCCTCTGGGCATGCCAGGGTCCTGAATCCTGTTGTGCCTGTGAATAGGCTGCAGGGGGACGGTGAAGACCAGCAACAGCTTTCAGGGCTGCCACCTTCCGTGTGGGACAAGGAGCCGGACGTGTGCCTTTTCGGAATCAGGCTCTGCCGAGGAAGAGATCCATGAGATGTTCCTCCTCTGGGCAAGCCCGGGTCCCAAATCCTGTTGTGGCTGTGAATAGGCTGCAGGGGGACGGTGAAGACCAGCAACAGCTTTCAGGGCTGCCACCTTCCGTGTGGGACAAGGAGCCGGACGTGTGCCTTTTCGGAATCAGGCTCTGCCGAGGACGAGAGCCATGAGATGTTCCTCCTCTGGGCATGCCCGGGTCCTGAATCCTGTTGTGGCTGTGAATAGGCTGCAGGGGGACGGTGAAGACCAGCAACAGCTTTCAGGGCTGCCACCTTCCGTGTGGGACAAGGAGCCGGACGTGTGCCTTTTCGGAATCAGGCTCTGCCGAGGACGAGAGCCATGAGATGTTCCTCCTCTGGGCAAGCCCGGGTCCCAGATCCTGTTGTGCCTGTGAATAGGCTGCAGGGGGACAGTGAAGACCAGCAACAGCTTTCAGGACTGCCAACTTCCGTGTGGGACAAGGAACCGGACGTGTGTCTTTTCGGAATCAGGCTCTGCCGAGGACGAGAGCCATGAGATGTTCCTCCTCTGGGCAAGCCCAGGTCCCAGATCCTGTTGTGCCTGTGAATAGGCTGCAGGGGGACGGTGAAGACCAGCAACAGCTTTCAGGGCTGCCACCTTCCGTGTGGGACAAGGAGCCGGACGTGTGCCTTTTCGGAATCAGGCTCTGCCGAGGAAGAGAGCCATGAGATGTTCCTACTCTGGGCAAGCCCGGGTCCCAGATCCTGTTGTGCCTGTGAATAGGCTGCAGGGGGACGGTGAAGACCAGCAACAGCTTTCAGGGCTGCCACCTTCCGTGTGGGACAAGGAGCCGGACGTGTGCCTTTTCGGAATCAGGCTCTGCCGAGGACGAGAGCCATATGTTCCTCCTCTCAGCAAGCCCGGGTCCCAGATCCTGTTGTACCTGTGAATAGGCTGCAAGGGGACGGTGAAGACCAGCAACAGCTTTCAGGGCTGCCACCTTCGGTGTGGGACAAGGAGCCGGACGCGTGCCTTTTCGGAATCAGGCTCTGCCGAGGACGAGAGCCATGAGATGTTCCTCCTCTGGGCAAGCCCGGGTCCCAGATCCTGTTGTGCGTGTGAATAGGCTGCAGGGGGACGGTGAAGACCAGCAACAGCTTTCAGGGCTGCCACCTTCCATGTGGGACAAGGAGCCGGACGTGTGCCTTTTCGGAATCAGGCTCTGCCGAGGAAGAGAGCCATGAGATGTTCCTCCTCTGGGCAAGCCCGGGTCCCAGATCCTGTTGTGCCTGTGAATAGGCTGCAGGGGGACGGTGAAGACCAGCAACAGCTTTCAGGGCTGCCACCTTCCGTGTGGGACAAGGAGCCGGACGTGTGCCTTTTCGGAATCAGGCTCTGCCGAGGAAGAGATCCATGAGATGTTCCTCCTCTGGGCAAGCCCAGGTCCCAGATCCTGTTGTGCCTGTGAATAGGCTGCAGGGGGACGGTGAAGACCAGCAACATCTTTCAGGGCTGCCACCTTCCGTGTGGGACAAGGAGCCGGACGTGTGCCTTTTCGGAATCAGGCTCTGCCGAGGACGAGAGCCATGAGATGTTCCTCCTCTGGGCAAGCCCACGTCCCAGATCCTGTTGTGCGTGTGAATAGGCTGCAGTGGGACGGTGAAGACCAGCAACAGCTTTCAGGGCTGCCACCTTCTGTGTGGGACAAGGAGCCGGACGTGTGCCTTTTCGGAATCAGGCTCTGCCGAGGAAGAGATCCATTAGATGTTCCTCCTCTGGGCATGCCCGGGTCCTGAATCCTGTTGTGCCTGTGAATAGGCTGCAGGGGGACGGTGAAGACCAGCAACAGCTTTCAGGGCTGCCACCTTCCGTGTGGGACAAGGAGCCGGACGTGTGCCTTTTCGGAATCAGGCTCTGCCGAGGACGAGAGCCATGAGATGTTCCTCCTCTGGGCATGCCCGGGTCCCAGATCCTGTTGTGCCTGTGAATAGGCTGCAGGGGGACGGTGAAGACCAGCAACAGCTTTCAGGGCTGCCACCTTCCGTGTGGGACAAGGAGCCGGACGTGTGCCTTTTCGGAATCAGGCTCTGCCGAGGAAGAGATCCATGAGATGTTCCTCCTCTGGGCATGCCCGGGTCCCAGATCCTGTTGTACCTGTGAATAGGCTGCAGGGGGACGGTGAAGACCAGCAACAGCTTTCAGGGCTGCCACCTTCCATGTGGGAGAAGGAGCCGGACGTGTGCCTTTTCGGAATCAGGCTCTGCCGAGGACGAGAGCCATGAGATGTTCCTCCTCTGGGCATGCCAGGGTCCTGAATCCTGTTGTGCCTGTGAATAGGCTGCAGGGGGACGGTGAAGACCAGCAACAGCTTTCAGGGCTGCCACCTTCCGTGTGGGACAAGGAGCCGGACGTGTGCCTTTTCGGAATCAGGCTCTGCCGAGGAAGAGATCCATGAGATGTTCCTCCTCTGGGACGCCCGGGTCCCAAATCCTGTTGTGCCTGTGAATAGGCTGCAGGGGGACGGTGAAGACCAGCAACAGCTTTCAGGGCTGCCACCTTCCGTGTGGGACAAGGAGCCGGACGTGTGCCTTGTCGGAATCAGGCTCTGCCGAGGAAGAGAGCCATGAGATGGTCCTCCTCTGGGCATGCCCGGGTCCTGAATCCTGTTGTGCCTGTGAATAGGCTGCAGGGGGACGGTGAAGACCAGCAACAGCTTTCAGGGCTGCCACCTTCCGTGTGGGACAAGGAGCCGGACGTGTGCCTTTTCGGAATCAGGCTCTGCCGAGGAAGAGAGCCATGAGATGTTCCTCCTCTGCGCAAGCCCGGGTCCCAGATCCTGTTTTGCCTGTGAATAGGCTGCAGGGGGACGGTGAAGACCAGCAACAGCTTTCAGGGCTGCCACCTTCCGTGTGGGACAAGGAGCCGGACGTGTGCCTTTTCGGAATCAGGCTCTGCCGAGGAAGAGATCCATTAGATATTCCTCCTCTGGGCAAGCCCGGGTCCCAGATCCTGTTGTGCCTGTGAATAGGCTGCAGGGGGACGGTGAAGACCAGCAACAGCTTTCAGGGCTGCCACCTTCCGTGTGGGACAAGGAGCCGGACGTGTGCCTTTTCGGAATCAGGCTCTGCCGAGGAAGAGAGCCATGAGATGTTCCTCCTCTGCGCAAGCCCGGGTCCCAGATCCTGTTTTGCCTGTGAATAGGCTGCAGGGGGACGGTGAAGACCAGCAACAGCTTTCAGGGCTGCCACCTTCCGTGTGGGACAAGGAGCCGGACGTGTGCCTTTTCGGAATCAGGCTCTGCCGAGGAAGAGAGCCATGAGATGTTCCTCCTCTGCGCAAGACCGGGTCCCAGATCCTGTTGTGCCTGTGAATAGGCTGCAGGGGGACGGTGAAGACCAGCAACAGCTTTCAGGGCTGCCACCTTCCGTGTGGGACAAGGAGCCGGACGTGTGCCTTTTCGGAATCAGGCTCTGCCGAGGACGAGAGCCATATGTTCCTCCTCTCAGCAAGCCCGGGTCCCAGATCCTGTTGTACCTGTGAATAGGCTGCAAGGGGACGGTGAAGACCAGCAACAGCTTTCAGGGCTGCCACCTTCGGTGTGGGACAAGGAGCCGGACGCGTGCCTTTTCGGAATCAGGCTCTGCCGAGGACGAGAGCCATGAGATGTTCCTCCTCTGGGCAAGCCCGGGTCCCAGATCCTGTTGTGCGTGTGAATAGGCTGCAGGGGGACGGTGAAGACCAGCAACAGCTTTCAGGGCTGCCACCTTCCATGTGGGACAAGGAGCCGGACGTGTGCCTTTTCGGAATCAGGCTCTGCCGAGGAAGAGAGCCATGAGATGTTCCTCCTCTGGGCAAGCCCGGGTCCCAGATCCTGTTGTGCCTGTGAATAGGCTGCAGGGGGACGGTGAAGACCAGCAACAGCTTTCAGGGCTGCCACCTTCCGTGTGGGACAAGGAGCCGGACGTGTGCCTTTTCGGAATCAGGCTCTGCCGAGGAAGAGATCCATGAGATGTTCCTCCTCTGGGCAAGCCCAGGTCCCAGATCCTGTTGTGCCTGTGAATAGGCTGCAGGGGGACGGTGAAGACCAGCAACATCTTTCAGGGCTGCCACCTTCCGTGTGGGACAAGGAGCCGGACGTGTGCCTTTTCGGAATCAGGCTCTGCCGAGGACGAGAGCCATGAGATGTTCCTCCTCTGGGCAAGCCCACGTCCCAGATCCTGTTGTGCGTGTGAATAGGCTGCAGTGGGACGGTGAAGACCAGCAACAGCTTTCAGGGCTGCCACCTTCTGTGTGGGACAAGGAGCCGGACGTGTGCCTTTTCGGAATCAGGCTCTGCCGAGGAAGAGATCCATTAGATGTTCCTCCTCTGGGCATGCCCGGGTCCTGAATCCTGTTGTGCCTGTGAATAGGCTGCAGGGGGACGGTGAAGACCAGCAACAGCTTTCAGGGCTGCCACCTTCCGTGTGGGACAAGGAGCCGGACGTGTGCCTTTTCGGAATCAGGCTCTGCCGAGGACGAGAGCCATGAGATGTTCCTCCTCTGGGCATGCCCGGGTCCCAGATCCTGTTGTGCCTGTGAATAGGCTGCAGGGGGACGGTGAAGACCAGCAACAGCTTTCAGGGCTGCCACCTTCCGTGTGGGACAAGGAGCCGGACGTGTGCCTTTTCGGAATCAGGCTCTGCCGAGGAAGAGATCCATGAGATGTTCCTCCTCTGGGCATGCCCGGGTCCCAGATCCTGTTGTACCTGTGAATAGGCTGCAGGGGGACGGTGAAGACCAGCAACAGCTTTCAGGGCTGCCACCTTCCATGTGGGAGAAGGAGCCGGACGTGTGCCTTTTCGGAATCAGGCTCTGCCGAGGACGAGAGCCATGAGATGTTCCTCCTCTGGGCATGCCAGGGTCCTGAATCCTGTTGTGCCTGTGAATAGGCTGCAGGGGGACGGTGAAGACCAGCAACAGCTTTCAGGGCTGCCACCTTCCGTGTGGGACAAGGAGCCGGACGTGTGCCTTTTCGGAATCAGGCTCTGCCGAGGAAGAGATCCATGAGATGTTCCTCCTCTGGGAAGCCCGGGTCCCAAATCCTGTTGTGCCTGTGAATAGGCTGCAGGGGGACGGTGAAGACCAGCAACAGCTTTCAGGGCTGCCACCTTCCGTGTGGGACAAGGAGCCGGACGTGTGCCTTTTCGGAATCAGGCTCTGCCGAGGAAGAGAGCCATGAGATGGTCCTCCTCTGGGCATGCCCGGGTCCTGAATCCTGTTTTGCCTGTGAATAGGCTGCAGGGGGACGGTGAAGACCAGCAACAGCTTTCAGGGCTGCCACCTTCCGTGTGGGACAAGGAGCCGGACGTGTGCCTTTTCGGAATCAGGCTCTGCCGAGGAAGAGAGCCATGAGATGTTCCTCCTCTGCGCAAGCCCGGGTCCCAGATCCTGTTTTGCCTGTGAATAGGCTGCAGGGGGACGGTGAAGACCAGCAACAGCTTTCAGGGCTGCCACCTTCCGTGTGGGACAAGGAGCCGGACGTGTGCCTTTTCGGAATCAGGCTCTGCCGAGGAAGAGATCCATTAGATATTCCTCCTCTGGGCAAGCCCGGGTCCCAGATCCTGTTGTGCCTGTGAATAGGCTGCAGGGGGACGGTGAAGACCAGCAACAGCTTTCAGGGCTGCCACCTTCCGTGTGGGACAAGGAGCCGGACGTGTGCCTTTTCGGAATCAGGCTCTGCCGAGGAAGAGAGCCATGAGATGTTCCTCCTCTGCGCAAGCCCGGGTCCCAGATCCTGTTTTGCCTGTGAATAGGCTGCAGGGGGACGGTGAAGACCAGCAACAGCTTTCAGGGCTGCCACCTTCCGTGTGGGACAAGGAGCCGGACGTGTGCCTTTTCGGAATCAGGCTCTGCCGAGGAAGAGAGCCATGAGATGTTCCTCCTCTGCGCAAGACCGGGTCCCAGATCCAGTTGTGCCTGTGAATAGGCTGCAGGGGGACGGTGAAGACCAGCAACAGCTTTCAGGGCTGCCACCTTCCGTGTGGGACAAGGAGCCGGACGTGTGCCTTTTCGGAATCAGGCTCTGCCGAGGACGAGAGCCATGAGATGTTCCTCCTCTGGGCAAGCCCAGGTCCCAGATCCTGTTGTGCGTGTGAATAGGCTGCAGGGGGACGGTGAAGACCAGCAACAACTTTCAGGGCTGCCACCTTCCGTGTGGGACAAGGAGCCGGACGTGTGCCTTTTCGGAATCAGACTCTGCCGAGGAAGAGATCCATGAGATTTTCCTCCTCTGGGCAAGCCCGGGACCCAGATCCTGTTGTGCCTGTGAATAGGCTGCAGGGGGACGGTGAAGACCAGCAACAGCTTTCAGGGCTGCCACCTTCCGTGTGGGACAAGGAGCCGGACGTGTGCCTTTTCGGAATCAGGCTCTGCCGAGGACGAGAGCCATGAGATGTTCCTCCTCTGGGCATGCCCGGGTCCCAGATCCTGTTGTGCCTGTGAATAGGCTGCAGGGGGACGGTGAAGACCAGCAACAGCTTTCAGGGCTGCCACCTTCCGTGTGGGACAAGGAGCCGGACGTGTGCCTTTTCGGAATCAGGCTCTGCCGAGGAAGAGAGCCATGAGATGTTCCTCCTCTGCGCAAGCCCGGGTCCCAGATCCTGTTTTGCCTGTGAATAGGCTGCAGGGGGACGGTGAAGACCAGCAACAGCTTTCAGGGCTGCCACCTTCCGTGTGGGACAAGGAGCCGGACGTGTGCCTTTTCGGAATCAGGCTCTGCCGAGGAAGAGATCCATTAGATATTCCTCCTCTGGGCAAGCCCGGGTCCCAGATCCTGTTGTGCCTGTGAATAGGCTGCAGGGGGACGGTGAAGACCAGCAACAGCTTTCAGGGCTGCCACCTTCCGTGTGGGACAAGGAGCCGGACGTGTGCCTTTTCGGAATCAGGCTCTGCCGAGGAAGAGAGCCATGAGATGTTCCTCCTCTGCGCAAGCCCGGGTCCCAGAACCTGTTTTGCCTGTGAATAGGCTGCAGGGGGACGGTGAAGACCAGCAACAGCTTTCAGGGCTGCCACCTTCCGTGTGGGACAAGGAGCCGGACGTGTGCCTTTTCGGAATCAGGCTCTGCCGAGGAAGAGATCCATTAGATATTCCTCCTCTGGGCAAGACCGGGTCCCAGATCCTGTTGTGCCTGTGAATAGGCTGCAGGGGGACGGTGAAGACCAGCAACAGCTTTCAGGGCTGCCACCTTCCGTGTGGGACAATGAGCCGGATGTGTGCCTTTTCGGAATCAGGCTCTGCCGAGGACGAGAGCCATGAGATGTTCCTCCTCTGGGCAAGCCCAGGTCCCAGATCCTGTTGTGCGTGTGAATAGGCTGCAGGGGGACGGTGAAGACCAGCAACAACTTTCAGGGCTGCCACCTTCCGTGTGGGACAAGGAGCCGGACGTGTGCCTTTTCGGAATCAGACTCTGCCGAGGAAGAGATCCATGAGATTTTCCTCCTCTGGGCAAGCCCGGGACCCAGATCCTGTTGTGCCTGTGAATAGGCTGCAGGGGGACGGTGAAGACCTGCAACAGCTTTCAGGGCTGCCACCTTCCGTGTGGGACAAGGAGCCGGACGTGTGCCTTTTCGGAATCAGGCTCTGCCGAGGACGAGAGCCATGAGATGTTCCTCCTCTGGGCATGCCCGGGTCCCAGATCCTGTTGTGCCTGTGAATAGGCTGCAGGGGGACGGTGAAGACCAGCAACAGCTTTCAGGGCTGCCACCTTCCGTGTGGGACAAGGAGCCGGACGTGTGCCTTTTCGGAATCAGGCTCTGCCGAGGAAGAGATCCATGAGATGTTCCTCCTCTGGGCATGCCCGGGTCCTGAATCCTGTTGTGCCTGTGAATAGGCTGCAGGGGGACGGTGAAGACCAGCAACAGCTTTCAGGGCTGCCACCTTCCGTGTGGGACAAGGAGCCGGACGTGTGCCTTTTCGGAATCAGGCTCTGCCGAGGAAGAGAGCCATGAGATGTTCCTCCTCTGGGCAAGCCCGGGTCCCAGATCCTGTTGTGCCTGTGAATAGGCTGCAGGGGGACGGTGAAGACCAGCAACAGCTTTCAGGGCTGCCACCTTCCGTGTGGGACAAGGAGCCGGACGTGTGCCTTTTCGGAATCAGGCTCTGCCGAGGAAGAGATCCATTAGATATTCCTCCTCTGGGCAAGACCGGGTCCCAGATCCTGTTGTGCCTGTGAATAGGCTGCAGGGGGACGGTGAAGACCAGCAACAGCTTTCAGGGCTGCCACCTTCCGTGTGGGACAAGGAGCCGGACGTGTGCCTTTTCGGAATCAGGCTCTGCCGAGGACGAGAGCCATGAGATGTTCCTCCTCTGGGCAAGCCCAGGTCCCAGATCCTGTTGTGCGTGTGAATAGGCTGCAGGGGGACGGTGAAGACCAGCAACAACTTTCAGGGCTGCCACCTTCCGTGTGGGACAAGGAGCCGGACGTGTGCCTTTTCGGAATCAGACTCTGCAGAGGAAGAGATCCATGAGATTTTCCTCCTCTGGGCAAGCCCGGGACCCAGATCCTGTTGTGCCTGTGAATAGGCTGCAGGGGGACGGTGAAGACCAGCAACAGCTTTCAGGGCTGCCACCTTCCGTGTGGGACAAGGAGCCGGACGTGTGCCTTTTCGGAATCAGGCTCTGCCGAGGACGAGAGCCATGAGATGTTCCTCCTCTGGGCATGCCCGGGTCCCAGATCCTGTTGTGCCTGTGAATAGGCTGCAGGGGGACGGTGAAGACCAGCAACAGCTTTCAGGGCTGCCACCTTCCGTGTGGGACAAGGAGCCGGACGTGTGCCTTTTCGGAATCAGGCTCTGCCGAGGAAGAGATCCATTAGATATTCCTCCTCTGGGCAAGACCGGGTCCCAGATCCTGTTGTGCCTGTGAATAGGCTGCAGGGGGACGGTGAAGACCAGCAACAGCTTTCAGGGCTGCCACCTTCCGTGTGGGACAAGGAGCCGGACGTGTGCCTTTTCGGAATCAGGCTCTGCCGAGGACGAGAGCCATGAGATGTTCCTCCTCTGGGCAAGCCCAGGTCCCAGATCCTGTTGTGCGTGTGAATAGGCTGCAGGGGGACGGTGAAGACCAGCAACAACTTTCAGGGCTGCCACCTTCCGTGTGGGACAAGGAGCCGGACGTGTGCCTTTTCGGAATCAGACTCTGCCGAGGAAGAGATCCATGAGATTTTCCTCCTCTGGGCAAGCCCGGGACCCAGATCCTGTTGTGCCTGTGAATAGGCTGCAGGGGGACGGTGAAGACCAGCAACAGCTTTCAGGGCTGCCACCTTCCGTGTGGGACAAGGAGCCGGACGTGTGCCTTTTCGGAATCAGGCTCTGCCGAGGACGAGAGCCATGAGATGTTTCTCCTCTGGGCATGCCCGGGTCCCAGATCCTGTTGTGCCTGTGAATAGGCTGCAGGGGGACGGTGAAGACCAGCAACAGCTTTCAGGGCTGCCACCTTCCGTGTGGGACAAGGAGCCGGACGTGTGCCTTTTCGGAATCAGGCTCTGCCGAGGAAGAGAGCCATGAGATGTTCCTCCTCTGGGCAAGCCCGGGTCCCAGATCCTGTTTTGCCTGTGAATAGGCTGCAGGGGGACGGTGAAGACCAGCAACAGCTTTCAGGGCTGCCACCTTCCGTGTGGGACAAGGAGCCGGACGTGTGCCTTTTCGGAATCAGGCTCTGCCGAGGAAGAGATCCATTAGATATTCCTCCTCTGGGCAAGACCGGGTCCCAGATCCTGTTGTGCCTGTGAATAGGCTGCAGGGGGACGGTGAAGACCAGCAACAGCTTTCAGGGCTGCCACCTTCCGTGTGGGACAAGGAGCCGGACGTGTGCCTTTTCGGAATCAGGCTCTGCCGAGGACGAGAGCCATGAGATGTTCCTCCTCTGGGCAAGCCCAGGTCCCAGATCCTGTTGTGCGTGTGAATAGGCTGCAGGGGGACGGTGAAGACCAGCAACAACTTTCAGGGCTGCCACCTTCCGTGTGGGACAAGGAGCCGGACGTGTGCCTTTTCGGAATCAGACTCTGCAGAGGAAGAGATCCATGAGATTTTCCTCCTCTGGGCAAGCCCGGGACCCAGATCCTGTTGTGCCTGTGAATAGGCTGCAGGGGGACGGTGAAGACCAGCAACAGCTTTCAGGGCTGCCACCTTCCGTGTGGGACAAGGAGCCGGACGTGTGCCTTTTCGGAATCAGGCTCTGCCGAGGACGAGAGCCATGAGATGTTCCTCCTCTGGGCATGCCCGGGTCCCAGATCCTGTTGTGCCTGTGAATAGGCTGCAGGGGGACGGTGAAGACCAGCAACAGCTTTCAGGGCTGCCACCTTCCGTGTGGGACAAGGAGCCGGACGTGTGCCTTTTCGGAATCAGGCTCTGCCGAGGAAGAGATCCATTAGATATTCCTCCTCTGGGCAAGACCGGGTCCCAGATCCTGTTGTGCCTGTGAATAGGCTGCAGGGGGACGGTGAAGACCAGCAACAGCTTTCAGGGCTGCCACCTTCCGTGTGGGACAAGGAGCCGGACGTGTGCCTTTTCGGAATCAGGCTCTGCCGAGGACGAGAGCCATGAGATGTTCCTCCTCTGGGCAAGCCCAGGTCCCAGATCCTGTTGTGCGTGTGAATAGGCTGCAGGGGGACGGTGAAGACCAGCAACAACTTTCAGGGCTGCCACCTTCCGTGTGGGACAAGGAGCCGGACGTGTGCCTTTTCGGAATCAGACTCTGCCGAGGAAGAGATCCATGAGATTTTCCTCCTCTGGGCAAGCCCGGGACCCAGATCCTGTTGTGCCTGTGAATAGGCTGCAGGGGGACGGTGAAGACCAGCAACAGCTTTCAGGGCTGCCACCTTCCGTGTGGGACAAGGAGCCGGACGTGTGCCTTTTCGGAATCAGGCTCTGCCGAGGACGAGAGCCATGAGATGTTTCTCCTCTGGGCATGCCCGGGTCCCAGATCCTGTTGTGCCTGTGAATAGGCTGCAGGGGGACGGTGAAGACCAGCAACAGCTTTCAGGGCTGCCACCTTCCGTGTGGGACAAGGAGCCGGACGTGTGCCTTTTCGGAATCAGGCTCTGCCGAGGAAGAGATCCATGAGATATTCCTCCTCTGGGCATGCCCGGGTCCCAGATCCTGTTGTGCCTGTGAATAGGCTGCAGGGGGACGGTGAAGACCAGCAACAGCTTTCAGGGCTGCCACCTTCCGTGTGGGACAAGGAGCCGGACGTGTGCCTTTTCGGAATCGGGCTCTGCCGAGGACGAGAGCCATGAGATGTTCCTCCTCTGGGCATGCCCGGGTCCTGAATCCTGTTGTGCCTGTGAATAGGCTGCAGGGGGACGGTGAAGACCAGCAACAGCTTTCAGGGCTGCCACCTTCCGTGTGGGACAAGGAGCCGGACGTGTGCCTTTTCGGAATCAGGCTCTGCCGAGGAAGAGAGCCATGAGATGTTCCTCCTCTGGGCAAGCCCGGGTCCCAGATCCTGTTTTGCCTGTGAATAGGCTGCAGGGGGACGGTGAAGACCAGCAACAGCTTTCAGGGCTGCCACCTTCCGTGTGGGACAAGGAGCCGGACGTGTGCCTTTTCGGAATCAGGCTCTGCCGAGGAAGAGATCCATTAGATGTTCCTCCTCTGGGCAAGCCCGGGTCCCAGATCCTGTTGTGCCTGTGAATAGGCTGCAGGGGGACGGTGAAGACCAGCAACAGCTTTCAGGGCTGCCACCTTCCGTGTGGGACAAGGAGCCGGACGTGTGCCTTTTCGGAATCAGGCTCTGCCGAGGAAGAGATCCATGAGATATTCCTCCTCTGGGCATGCCCGGGTCCCAGATCCTGTTGTGCCTGTGAATAGGCTGCAGGGGGACGGTGAAGACCAGCAACAGCTTTCAGGGCTGCCACCTTCCGTGTGGGACAAGGAGCCGGACGTGTGCCTTTTCGGAATCAGGCTCTGCCGAGGAAGAGATCCATGAGATGTTCCTCCTCTGGGCATGCCCGGGTCCTGAATCCTGTTGTGCCTGTGAATAGGCTGCAGGGGGACGGTGAAGACCAGCAACAGCTTTCAGGGCTGCCACCTTCCGTGTGGGACAAGGAGCCGGACGTGTGCCTTTTCGGAATCAGGCTCTGCCGAGGAAGAGAGCCATGAGATGTTCCTCCTCTGGGCAAGCCCGGGTCCCAGATCCTGTTTTGCCTGTGAATAGGCTGCAGGGGGACGGTGAAGACCAGCAACAGCTTTCAGGGCTGCCACCTTCCGTGTGGGACAAGGAGCCGGACGTGTGCCTTTTCGGAATCAGGCTCTGCCGAGGAAGAGATCCATTAGATGTTCCTCCTCTGGGCAAGCCCGGGTCCCAGATCCTGTTGTGCCTGTGAATAGGCTGCAGGGGGACGGTGAAGACCAGCAACATCTTTCAGGGCTGCCACCTTCCGTGTGGGACAAGGAGCCGGACGTGTGCCTTTTCGGAATCAGGCTCTGCCGAGGACAAGAGCCATATGTTCCTCCTCTCAGCAAGCCCGGGTCCCAGATCCTGTTGTACCTGTGAATAGGCTGCAGGGGGACGGTGAAGACCAGCAACAGCTTTCAGGGCTGCCACCTTCGGTGTGGGACAAGGAGCCGGACGTGTGCCTTTTCGGAATCAGGCTCTGCCGAGGACGAGAGCCATGAGATGTTCCTCCTCTGGGCATGCCCGTGTCCTGAATCCTGTTGTGCCTGTGAATAGCCTGCAGGGGGACGGTGAAGACCAGCAACAGCTTTCAGGGCTGCCACCTTCCGTGTGGGACAAGGAGCCGGACGTGTGCCTTTTCGGAATCAGGCTCTGCCGAGGACGAGAGCCATGAGATGTTCCTCCTCTGGGCAAGCCCGGGTCCCAGATCCTGTTGTGCCTGTGAATAGGCTGCAGGGGGACAGTGAAGACCAGCAACAGCTTTCAGGACTGCCAACTTCCGTGTGGGACAAGGAACCGGACGTGTGTCTTTTCGGAATCAGGCTCTGCCGAGGACGAGAGCCATGAGATGTTCCTCCTCTGGGCAAGCCCAGGTCCCAGATCCTGTTGTGCCTGTGAATAGGCTGCAGGGGGACGGTGAAGACCAGCAACAGCTTTCAGGGCTGCCACCTTCCGTGTGGGACAAGGAGCCGGACGTGTGCCTTTTCGGAATCAGGCTCTGCCGAGGACGAGAGCCATGAGATGTTCCTACTCTGGGCAAGCCCGGGTCCCAGATCCTGTTGTGCCTGTGAATAGGCTGCAGGGGGACGGTGAAGACCAGCAACAGCTTTCAGGGCTGCCACCTTCCGTGTGGGACAAGGAGCCGGACGTGTGCCTTTTCGGAATCAGGCTCTGCCGAGGACGAGAGCCATATGTTCCTCCTCTCAGCAAGCCCGGGTCCCAGATCCTGTTGTACCTGTGAATAGGCTGCAAGGGGACGGTGAAGACCAGCAACAGCTTTCAGGGCTGCCACCTGCGGTGTGGGACAAGGAGCCGGACGTGTGCCTTTTCGGAATCAGGCTCTGCCGAGGACGAGAGCCATGAGATGTTCCTCCTCTGGGCAAGCCCGGGTCCCAGATCCTGTTGTGCGTGTGAATAGGCTGCAGGGGGACGGTGAAGACCAGCAACAGCTTTCAGGGCTGCCACCTTCCATGTGGGACAAGGAGCCGGACGTGTGCCTTTTCGGAATCAGGCTCTGCCGAGGAAGAGAGCCATGAGATGTTCCTCCTCTGGGCAAGCCCGGGTCCCAGATCCTGTTTTGCCTGTGAATAGGCTGCAGGGGGACGGTGAAGACCAGCAACAGCTTTCAGGGCTGCCACCTTCCGTGTGGGACAAGGAGCCGGACGTGTGCCTTTTCGGAATCAGGCTCTGCCGAGGAAGAGATCCATGAGATGTTCCTCCTCTGGGCAAGCCCAGGTCCCAGATCCTGTTGTGCCTGTGAATAGGCTGCAGGGGGACGGTGAAGACCAGCAACATCTTTCAGGGCTGCCACCTTCCGTGTGGGACAAGGAGCCGGACGTGTGCCTTTTCGGAATCAGGCTCTGCCGAGGACGAGAGCCATGAGATGTTCCTCCTCTGGGCAAGCCCACGTCCCAGATCCTGTTGTGCGTGTGAATAGGCTGCAGTGGGACGGTGAAGACCAGCAACAGCTTTCAGGGCTGCCACCTTCTGTGTGGGACAAGGAGCCGGACGTGTGCCTTTTCGGAATCAGGCTCTGCCGAGGAAGAGATCCATTAGATGTTCCTCCTCTGGGCATGCCCGGGTCCTGAATCCTGTTGTGCCTGTGAATAGGCTGCAGGGGGACGGTGAAGACCAGCAACATCCTTCAAGGGTGCCACCTTCCGTGTGGGACAAGGAGCCGGACGTGTGCCTTTTCGGAATCAGGCTCTGACGAGGAAGAGATCCATGAGATGTTCCTCCTCTGGGCATGCCCGGGTCCTGAATCCTGTTGTGCCTGTGAATAGGCTGCAGGGGGACGGTGAAGACCAGCAACAGCTTTCAGGGCTGCCACCTTCCGTGTGGGACAAGGAGCCGGACGTGTGCCTTTTCGGAATCAGGCTCTGCCGAGGAAGAGAGCCATGAGATGTTCCTCCTCTGGGCAAGCCCGGGTCCCAGATCCTGTTTTGCCTGTGAATAGGCTGCAGGGGGACGGTGAAGACCAGCAACAGCTTTCAGGGCTGCCACCTTCCGTGTGGGACAAGGAGCCGGACGTGTGCCTTTTCGGAATCAGGCTCTGCCGAGGAAGAGATCCATTAGATGTTCCTCCTCTGGGCAAGCCCGGGTCCCAGATCCTGTTGTGCCTGTGAATAGGCTGCAGGGGGACGGTGAAGACCAGCAACAGCTTTCAGGGCTGCCACCTTCCGTGTGGGACAAGGAGCCGGACGTGTGCCTTTTCGGAATCAGGCTCTGCCGAGGACAAGAGCCATATGTTCCTCCTCTCAGCAAGCCCGGGTCCCAGATCCTGTTGTACCTGTAAATAGGCTGCAGGGGGACGGTGAAGACCAGCAACAGCTTTCAGGGCTGCCACCTTCGGTGTGGGACAAGGAGCCGGACGTGTGCCTTTTCGGAATCAGGCTCTGCCGAGGACGAGAGCCATGAGATGTTCCTCCTCTGGGCATGCCCGTGTCCTGAATCCTGTTGTGCCTGTGAATAGCCTGCAGGGGGACGGTGAAGACCAGCAACAGCTTTCAGGGCTGCCACCTTCCGTGTGGGACAAGGAGCCGGACGTGTGCCTTTTCGGAATCAGGCTCTGCCGAGGACGAGAGCCATGAGATGTTCCTCCTCTGGGCATGCCCGGGTCCCAGATCCTGTTGTGCCTGTGAATAGGCTGCAGGGGGACAGTGAAGACCAGCAACAGCTTTCAGGACTGCCAACTTCCGTGTGGGACAAGGAACCGGACGTGTGTCTTTTCGGAATCAGGCTCTGCCGAGGACGAGAGCCATGAGATGTTCCTCCTCTGGGCAAGCCCAGGTCCCAGATCCTGTTGTGCCTGTGAATAGGCTGCAGGGGGACGGTGAAGACCAGCAACAGCTTTCAGGGCTGCCACCTTCCGTGTGGGACAAGGAGCCGGACGTGTGCCTTTTCGGAATCAGGCTCTGCCGAGGACGAGAGCCATACGTTCCTCCTCTCAGCAAGCCCGGGTCCCAGATCCTGTTGTACCTGTGAATAGGCTGCAAGGGGACGGTGAAGACCAGCAACAGCTTTCAGGGCTGCCACCTGCGGTGTGGGACAAGGAGCCGGACGTGTGCCTTTTCGGAATCAGGCTCTGCCGAGGACGAGAGCCATGAGATGTTCCTCCTCTGGGCAAGCCCGGGTCCCAGATCCTGTTGTGCGTGTGAATAGGCTGCAGGGGGACGGTGAAGACCAGCAACAGCTTTCAGGGCTGCCACCTTCCGTGTGGGACAAGGAGCCGGACGTGTGCCTTTTCGGAATCAGGCTCTGCCGAGGAAGAGAGCCATGAGATGTTCCTCCTCTGGGCAAGCCCGGGTCCCAGATCCTGTTTTGCCTGTGAATAGGCTGCAGGGGGACGGTGAAGACCAGCAACAGCTTTCAGGGCTGCCACCTTCCGTGTGGGACAAGGAGCCGGACGTGTGCCTTTTCGGAATCAGGCTCTGCCGAGGAAGAGAGCCATGAGATGTTCCTCCTCTGGGCAAGCCCAGGTCCCAGATCCTGTTGTGCCTGTGAATAGGCTGCAGGGGGACGGTGAAGACCAGCAACATCTTTCAGGGCTGCCACCTTCCGTGTGGGACAAGGAGCCGGACGTGTGCCTTTTCGGAATCAGGCTCTGCCGAGGACGAGAGCCATGAGATGTTCCTCCTCTGGGCAAGCCCACGTCCCAGATCCTGTTGTGCGTGTGAATAGGCTGCAGTGGGACGGTGAAGACCAGCAACAGCTTTCAGGGCTGCCACCTTCTGTGTGGGACAAGGAGCCGGACGTGTGCCTTTTCGGAATCAGGCTCTGCCGAGGAAGAGATCCATTAGATGTTCCTCCTCTGGGCATGCCCGGGTCCTGAATCCTGTTGTGCCTGTGAATAGGCTGCAGGGGGACGGTGAAGACCAGCAACATCCTAAAAGGGTGCCACCTTCCGTGTGGGACAAGGAGCCGGACGTGTGCCTTTTCGGAATCAGGCTCTGCCGAGGAAGAGATCCATGAGATGTTCCTCCTCTGGGCATGCCCGGGTCCTGAATCCTGTTGTGCCTGTGAATAGGCTGCAGGGGGACGGTGAAGACCAGCAACAGCTTTCAGGGCTGCCACCTTCCGTGTGGGACAAGGAGCCGGACGTGTGCCTTTTCGGAATCAGGCTCTGCCGAGGAAGAGAGCCATGAGATGTTCCTCCTCTGGGCAAGCCCGGGTCCCAGATCCTGT
The DNA here is from genome assembly GCF_929443795.1 of Astur gentilis. Classification (NCBI taxonomy): domain Eukaryota; kingdom Metazoa; phylum Chordata; class Aves; order Accipitriformes; family Accipitridae; genus Astur; species Astur gentilis. The sequence goes on from NW_026060866.1 coordinate 250,515, forward strand.
TTTGCCTGTGACTAGGCTGCAGGGGGACGGTGAAGACCAGCAACAGCTTTCAGGGCTGCCACCTTCCGTGTGGGACAAGGAGCCGGACGTGTGCCTTTTCGGAATCAGGCTCTGCCGAGGAAGAGATCCATTAGATGTTCCTCCTCTGGGCAAGCCCGGGTCCCAGATCCTGTTGTGCCTGTGAATAGGCTGCAGGGGGACGGTGAAGACCAGCAACAGCTTTCAGGGCTGCCACCTTCCGTGTGGGACAAGGAGCCGGACGTGTGCCTTTTCGGAATCAGGCTCTGCCGAGGACAAGAGCCATATGTTCCTCCTCTCAGCAAGCCCGGGTCCCAGATCCTGTTGTACCTGTGAATAGGCTGCAGGGGGACGGTGAAGACCAGCAACAGCTTTCAGGGCTGCCACCTTCGGTGTGGGACAAGGAGCCGGACGTGTGCCTTTTCGGAATCAGGCTCTGCCGAGGACGAGAGCCATGAGATGTTCCTCCTCTGGGCATGCCCGTGTCCTGAATCCTGTTGTGCCTGTGAATAGCCTGCAGGGGGACGGTGAAGACCAGCAACAGCTTTCAGGGCTGCCACCTTCCGTGTGGGACAAGGAGCCGGACGTGTGCCTTTTCGGAATCAGGCTCTGCCGAGGACGAGAGCCATGAGATGTTCCTCCTCTGGGCAAGCCCGGGTCCCAGATCCTGTTGTGCCTGTGAATAGGCTGCAGGGGGACAGTGAAGACCAGCAACAGCTTTCAGGACTGCCAACTTCCGTGTGGGACAAGGAACCGGACGTGTGTCTTTTCGGAATCAGGCTCTGCCGAGGACGAGAGCCATGAGATGTTCCTCCTCTGGGCAAGCCCAGGTCCCAGATCCTGTTGTGCCTGTGAATAGGCTGCAGGGGGACGGTGAAGACCAGCAACAGCTTTCAGGGCTGCCACCTTCCGTGTGGGACAAGGAGCCGGACGTGTGCCTTTTCGGAATCAGGCTCTGCCGAGGACGAGAGCCATGAGATGTTCCTACTCTGGGCAAGCCCGGGTCCCAGATCCTGTTGTGCCTGTGAATAGGCTGCAGGGGGACGGTGAAGACCAGCAACAGCTTTCAGGGCTGCCACCTTCCGTGTGGGACAAGGAGCCGGACGTGTGCCTTTTCGGAATCAGGCTCTGCCGAGGACGAGAGCCAAATGTTCCTCCTCTCAGCAAGCCCGGGTCCCAGATCCTGTTGTACCTGTGAATAGGCTGCAAGGGGACGGTGAAGACCAGCAACAGCTTTCAGGGCTGCCACCTGCGGTGTGGGACAAGGAGCCGGACGTGTGCCTTTTCGGAATCAGGCTCTGCCGAGGACGAGAGCCATGAGATGTTCCTCCTCTGGGCAAGCCCGGGTCCCAGATCCTGTTGTGCGTGTGAATAGGCTGCAGGGGGACGGTGAAGACCAGCAACAGCTTTCAGGGCTGCCACCTTCCATGTGGGACAAGGAGCCGGACGTGTGCCTTTTCGGAATCAGGCTCTGCCGAGGAAGAGAGCCATGAGATGTTCCTCCTCTGGGCAAGCCCGGGTCCCAGATCCTGTTTTGCCTGTGAATAGGCTGCAGGGGGACGGTGAAGACCAGCAACAGCTTTCAGGGCTGCCACCTTCCGTGTGGGACAAGGAGCCGGACGTGTGCCTTTTCGGAATCAGGCTCTGCCGAGGAAGAGATCCATGAGATGTTCCTCCTCTGGGCAAGCCCAGGTCCCAGATCCTGTTGTGCCTGTGAATAGGCTGCAGGGGGACGGTGAAGACCAGCAACATCTTTCAGGGCTGCCACCTTCCGTGTGGGACAAGGAGCCGGACGTGTGCCTTTTCGGAATCAGGCTCTGCCGAGGACGAGAGCCATGAGATGTTCCTCCTCTGGGCAAGCCCACGTCCCAGATCCTGTTGTGCGTGTGAATAGGCTGCAGTGGGACGGTGAAGACCAGCAACAGCTTTCAGGGCTGCCACCTTCCGTGTGGGACAAGGAGCCGGACGTGTGCCTTTTCGGAATCAGGCTCTGCCGAGGAAGAGATCCATTAGATGTTCCTCCTCTGGGCATGCCCGGGTCCTGAATCCTGTTGTGCCTGTGAATAGGCTGCAGGGGGACGGTGAAGACCAGCAACAGCTTTCAGGGCTGCCACCTTCCGTGTGGGACAAGGAGCCGGACGTGTGCCTTTTCGGAATCAGGCTCTGCCGAGGACGAGAGCCATGAGATGTTCCTCCTCTGGGCATGCCCGGGTCCCAGATCCTGTTGTGCCTGTGAATAGGCTGCAGGGGGACGGTGAAGACCAGCAACAGCTTTCAGGGCTGCCACCTTCCGTGTGGGACAAGGAGCCGGACGTGTGCCTTTTCGGAATCAGGCTCTGCCGAGGAAGAGATCCATGAGATGTTCCTCCTCTGGGCATGCCCGGGTCCCAGATCCTGTTGTACCTGTGAATAGGCTGCAGGGGGACGGTGAAGACCAGCAACAGCTTTCAGGGCTGCCACCTTCCATGTGGGAGAAGGAGCCGGACGTGTGCCTTTTCGGAATCAGGCTCTGCCGAGGACGAGAGCCATGAGATGTTCCTCCTCTGGGCATGCCAGGGTCCTGAATCCTGTTGTGCCTGTGAATAGGCTGCAGGGGGACGGTGAAGACCAGCAACAGCTTTCAGGGCTGCCACCTTCCGTGTGGGACAAGGAGCCGGACGTGTGCCTTTTCGGAATCAGGCTCTGCCGAGGAAGAGATCCATGAGATGTTCCTCCTCTGGGAAGCCCGGGTCCCAAATCCTGTTGTGCCTGTGAATAGGCTGCAGGGGGACGGTGAAGACCAGCAACAGCTTTCAGGGCTGCCACCTTCCGTGTGGGACAAGGAGCCGGACGTGTGCCTTTTCGGAATCAGGCTCTGCCGAGGAAGAGAGCCATGAGATGGTCCTCCTCTGGGCATGCCCGGGTCCTGAATCCTGTTGTGCCTGTGAATAGGCTGCAGGGGGACGGTGAAGACCAGCAACAGCTTTCAGGGCTGCCACCTTCCGTGTGGGACAAGGAGCCGGACGTGTGCCTTTTCGGAATCAGGCTCTGCCGAGGAAGAGAGCCATGAGATGTTCCTCCTCTGCGCAAGCCCGGGTCCCAGATCCTGTTTTGCCTGTGAATAGGCTGCAGGGGGACGGTGAAGACCAGCAACAGCTTTCAGGGCTGCCACCTTCCGTGTGGGACAAGGAGCCGGACGTGTGCCTTTTCGGAATCAGGCTCTGCCGAGGAAGAGATCCATTAGATATTCCTCCTCTGGGCAAGCCCGGGTCCCAGATCCTGTTGTGCCTGTGAATAGGCTGCAGGGGGACGGTGAAGACCAGCAACAGCTTTCAGGGCTGCCACCTTCCGTGTGGGACAAGGAGCCGGACGTGTGCCTTTTCGGAATCAGGCTCTGCCGAGGACGAGAGCCATGAGATGTTCCTCCTCTGGGCAAGCCCGGGTCCCAGATCCTGTTGTGCGTGTGAATAGGCTGCAGGGGGACGGTGAAGACCAGCAACAACTTTCAGGGCTGCCACCTTCCGTGTGGGACAAGGAGCCGGACGTGTGCCTTTTCGGAATCAGACTCTGCCGAGGAAGAGATCCATGAGATGTTCCTCCTCTGGGCAAGCCCGGGACCCAGATCCTGTTGTGCCTGTGAATAGGCTGCAGGGGGACGGTGAAGACCAGCAACAGCTTTCAGGGCTGCCACCTTCCGTGTGGGACAAGGAGCCGGACGTGTGCCTTTTCGGAATCAGGCTCTGCCGAGGACGAGAGCCATGAGATGTTCCTCCTCTGGGCATGCCCGGGTCCCAGATCCTGTTGTGCCTGTGAATAGGCTGCAGGGGGACGGTGAAGACCAGCAACAGCTTTCAGGGCTGCCACCTTCCGTGTGGGACAAGGAGCCGGACGTGTGCCTTTTCGGAATCAGGCTCTGCCGAGGAAGAGATCCATGAGATATTCCTCCTCTGGGCATGCCCGGGTCCCAGATCCTGTTGTGCCTGTGAATAGGCTGCAGGGGGACGGTGAAGACCAGCAACAGCTTTCAGGGCTGCCACCTTCCGTGTGGGACAAGGAGCCGGACGTGTGCCTTTTCGGAATCAGGCTCTGCCGAGGAAGAGATCCATGAGATGTTCCTCCTCTGGGCATGCCCGGGTCCCAGATCCTGTTGTGCCTGTGAATAGGCTGCAGGGGGACGGTGAAGACCAGCAACAGCTTTCAGGGCTGCCACCTTCCGTGTGGGACAAGGAGCCGGACGTGTGCCTTTTCGGAATCAGGCTCTGCCGAGGAAGAGAGCCATGAGATGTTCCTCCTCTGGGCAAGCCCGGGTCCCAGATCCTGTTTTGCCTGTGAATAGGCTGCAGGGGGACGGTGAAGACCAGCAACAGCTTTCAGGGCTGCCACCTTCCGTGTGGGACAAGGAGCCGGACGTGTGCCTTTTCGGAATCAGGCTCTGCCGAGGAAGAGATCCATTAGATGTTCCTCCTCTGGGCAAGCCCGGGTCCCAGATCCTGTTGTGCCTGTGAATAGGCTGCAGGGGGACGGTGAAGACCAGCAACAGCTTTCAGGGCTGCCACCTTCCGTGTGGGACAAGGAGCCGGACGTGTGCCTTTTCGGAATCAGGCTCTGCCGAGGACGAGAGCCATATGTTCCTCCTCTCAGCAAGCCCGGGTCCCAGATCCTGTTGTACCTGTGAATAGGCTGCAAGGGGACGGTGAAGACCAGCAACAGCTTTCAGGGCTGCCACCTTCGGTGTGGGACAAGGAGCCGGACGTGTGCCTTTTCGGAATCAGGCTCTGCCGAGGACGAGAGCCATGAGATGTTCCTCCTCTGGGCATGCCCGTGTCCTGAATCCTGTTGTGCCTGTGAATAGGCTGCAGGGGGACGGTGAAGACCAGCAACAGCTTTCAGGGCTGCCACCTTCCGTGTGGGACAAGGAGCCGGACGTGTGCCTTTTCGGAATCAGGCTCTGCCGAGGACGAGAGCCATGAGATGTTCCTCCTCTGGGCAAGCCCGGGTCCCATATCCTGTTGTACCTGTGAATAGGCTGCAGGGGGACAGTGAAGACCAGCAACAGCTTTCAGGGCTGCCAACTTCCGTGTGGGACAAGGAACCGGACGTGTGTCTTTTCGGAATCAGGCTCTGCCGAGGACGAGAGCCATGAGATGTTCCTCCTCTGGGCAAGCCCAGGTCCCAGATCCTGTTGTGCCTGTGAATAGGCTGCAGGGGGACGGTGAAGACCAGCAACAGCTTTCAGGGCTGCCACCTTCCGTGTGGGACAAGGAGCCGGACGTGTGCCTTTTCGGAATCAGGCTCTGCCGAGGACGAGAGCCATGAGATGTTCCTACTCTGGGCAAGCCCGGGTCCCAGATCCTGTTGTGCCTGTGAATAGGCTGCAGGGGGACGGTGAAGACCAGCAACAGCTTTCAGGGCTGCCACCTTCCGTGTGGGACAAGGAGCCGGACGTGTGCCTTTTCGGAATCAGGCTCTGCCGAGGACGAGAGCCATATGTTCCTCCTCTCAGCAAGCCCGGGTCCCAGATCCTGTTGTACCTGTGAATAGGCTGCAAGGGGACGGTGAAGACCAGCAACAGCTTTCAGGGCTGCCACCTTCGGTGTGGGACAAGGAGCCGGACGTGTGCCTTTTCGGAACCAGGCTCTGCCGAGGACGAGAGCCATGAGATGTTCCTCCTCTGGGCAAGCCCGGGTCCCAGATCCTGTTTTGCCTGTGAATAGGCTGCAGGGGGACGGTGAAGACCAGCAACAGCTTTCAGGGCTGCCACCTTCCGTGTGGGACAAGGAGCCGGACGTGTGCCTTTTCGGAATCAGGCTCTGCCGAGGAAGAGATCCATTAGATGTTCCTCCTCTGGGCAAGCCCGGGTCCCAGATCCTGTTGTGCCTGTGAATAGGCTGCAGGGGGACGGTGAAGACCAGCAACAGCTTTCAGGGCTGCCACCTTCCGTGTGGGACAAGGAGCCGGACGTGTGCCTTTTCGGAATCAGGCTCTGCCGAGGACGAGAGCCATATGTTCCTCCTCTCAGCAAGCCCGGGTCCCAGATCCTGTTGTACCTGTGAATAGGCTGCAAGGGGACGGTGAAGACCAGCAACAGCTTTCAGGGCTGCCACCTTCGGTGTGGGACAAGGAGCCGGACGTGTGCCTTTTCGGAATCAGGCTCTGCCGAGGACGAGAGCCATGAGATGTTCCTCCTCTGGGCATGCCCGTGTCCTGAATCCTGTTGTGCCTGTGAATAGGCTGCAGGGGGACGGTGAAGACCAGCAACAGCTTTCAGGGCTGCCACCTTCCGTGTGGGACAAGGAGCCGGACGTGTGCCTTTTCGGAATCAGGCTCTGCCGAGGACGAGAGCCATGAGATGTTCCTCCTCTGGGCAAGCCCGGGTCCCATATCCTGTTGTACCTGTGAATAGGCTGCAGGGGGACAGTGAAGACCAGCAACAGCTTTCAGGGCTGCCAACTTCCGTGTGGGACAAGGAACCGGACGTGTGTCTTTTCGGAATCAGGCTCTGCCGAGGACGAGAGCCATGAGATGTTCCTCCTCTGGGCAAGCCCAGGTCCCAGATCCTGTTGTGCCTGTGAATAGGCTGCAGGGGGACGGTGAAGACCAGCAACATCTTTCAGGGCTGCCACCTTCCGTGTGGGACAAGGAGCCGGACGTGTGCCTTTTCGGAATCAGGCTCTGCCGAGGACGAGAGCCATGAGATGTTCCTACTCTGGGCAAGCCCGGGTCCCAGATCCTGTTGTGCCTGTGAATAGGCTGCAGGGGGACGGTGAAGACCAGCAACAGCTTTCAGGGCTGCCACCTTCCGTGTGGGACAAGGAGCCGGACGTGTGCCTTTTCGGAATCAGGCTCTGCCGAGGACGAGAGCCATATGTTCCTCCTCTCAGCAAGCCCGGGTCCCAGATCCTGTTGTACCTGTGAATAGGCTGCAAGGGGACGGTGAAGACCAGCAACAGCTTTCAGGGCTGCCACCTTCGGTGTGGGACAAGGAGCCGGACGTGTGCCTTTTCGGAACCAGGCTCTGCCGAGGACGAGAGCCATGAGATGTTCCTCCTCTGGGCAAGCCCGGGTCCCAGATCCTGTTTTGCCTGTGAATAGGCTGCAGGGGGACGGTGAAGACCAGCAACAGCTTTCAGGGCTGCCACCTTCCGTGTGGGACAAGGAGCCGGACGTGTGCCTTTTCGGAATCAGGCTCTGCCGAGGAAGAGATCCATGAGATGTTCCTCCTCTGGGCAAGCCCAGGTCCCAGATCCTGTTGTGCCTGTGAATAGGCTGCAGGGGGACGGTGAAGACCAGCAACAGCTTCCAGGGCTGCCACCTTCCGTGTGGGACAAGGAGCCGGACGTGTGCCTTTTCGGAATCAGGCTCTGCCGAGGAAGAGAGCCATGAGATGTTCCTCCTCTGGGCATGCCCGGGTCCTGAATCCTGTTGTGCCTGTGAATAGGCTGCAGGGGGACGGTGAAGACCAGCAACAGCTTTCAGGGCTGCCACCTTCCGTGTGGGACAAGGAGCCGGACGTGTGCCTTTTCGGAATCAGGCTCTGCCGAGGAAGAGATCCATTAGATGTTCCTCCTCTGGGCAAGCCCGGGTCCCAGATCCTGTTGTGCCTGTGAATAGGCTGCAGGGGGGATGGTGAAGACCAGCAACAGCTTTCAGGGCTGCCACCTTCCGTGTGGGACAAGGAGCCGGACGTGTGCCTTTTCGGAATCAGGCTCTGCCGAGGACGAGAGCCATATGTTCCTCCTCTCAGCAAGCCCGGGTCCCAGATCCTGTTGTACCTGTGAATAGGCTGCAAGGGGACGGTGAAGACCAGCAACAGCTTTCAGGGCTGCCACCTTCGGTGTGGGACAAGGAGCCGGACGTGTGCCTTTTCGGAATCAGGCTCTGCCGAGGGCGAGAGCCATGACATGTTCCTCCTCTGGGCATGCCCAGGTCCTGAATCCTGTTGTGCCTGTGAATAGGCTGCAGGGGGACGGTGAAGACCAGCAACAGCTTTCAGGGCTGCCACCTTCCGTGTGGGACAAGGCGCCGGACGTGTGCCTTTTCGGAATCAGGCTCTGCCGAGGACGAGAGCCATGAGATGTTCCTCCTCTGGGCAAGCCCGGGTCCCAGATCCTGTTGTGCCTGTGAATAGGCTGCAGGGGGACAGTGAAGACCAGCAACAGCTTTCAGGGCTGCCAACTTCCGTGTGGGACAAGGAGCCGGACGTGTGTCTTTTCGGAATCAGGCTCTGCCGAGGACGAGAGCCATGAGATGTTCCTCCTCTGGGCAAGCCCGGGTCCCAGATCCTGTTGTGCCTGTGAATAGGCTGCAGGGGGACGGTGAAGACCAGCAACAGCTTTCAGGGCTGCCACCTTCCGTGTGGGACAAGGAGCCGGACGTGTGCCTTTTCGGAATCAGGCTCTGCCGAGGACGAGAGCCATATGTTCCTCCTCTCAGCAAGCCCGGGTCCCAGATCCTGTTGTACCTGTGAATAGGCTGCAAGGGGACGGTGAAGACCAGCAACAGCTTTCAGGGCTGCCACCTTCGGTGTGGGACAAGGAGCCGGACGTGTGCCTTTTCGGAATCAGGCTCTGCCGAGGACGAGAGCCATGAGATGTTCCTCCTCTGGGCAAGCCCGGGTCCCAGATCCTGTTGTGCGTGTGAATAGGCTGCAGGGGGACGGTGAAGACCAGCAACAGCTTTCAGGGCTGCCACCTTCCATGTGGGACAAGGAGCCGGACGTGTGCCTTTTCGGAATCATGCTCTGCCGAGGAAGAGAGCCATGAGATGTTCCTCATCTGGGCAAGCCCGGGTCCCAGATCCTGTTTTGCCTGTGAATAGGCTGCAGGGGGACGGTGAAGACCAGCAACAGCTTTCAGGGCTGCCACCTTCCGTGTGGGACAAGGAGCCGGACGTGTGCCTTTTCGGAATCAGGCTCTGCCGAGGACGAGAGCCATGAGATGTTCCTCCTCTGGGCAAGCCCGGGTCCCAGATCCTGTTGTGCCTGTGAATAGGCTGCAGGGGGACAGTGAAGACCAGCAACAGCTTTCAGGGCTGCCACCTTCCGTGTGGGACAAGGCGCCGGACGTGTGCCTTTTCGGAATCAGGCTCTGCCGAGGACGAGAGCCATGAGATGTTCCTCCTCTGGGCAAGCCCGGGTCCCAGATCCTGTTGTGCCTGTGAATAGGCTGCAGGGGGACAGTGAAGACCAGCAACAGCTTTCAGGGCTGCCAACTTCCGTGTGGGACAAGGAGCCGGACGTGTGTCTTTTCGGAATCAGGCTCTGCCGAGGACGAGAGCCATGAGATGTTCCTCCTCTGGGCAAGCCCGGGTCCCAGATCCTGTTGTGCCTGTGAATAGGCTGCAGGGGGACGGTGAAGACCAGCAACAGCTTTCAGGGCTGCCACCTTCCGTGTGGGACAAGGAGCCGGACGAGTGCCTTTTCGGAATCAGGCTCTGCCGAGGACGAGAGCCATATGTTCCTCCTCTCAGCAAGCCCGGGTCCCAGATCCTGTTGTACCTGTGAATAGGCTGCAAGGGGACGGTGAAGACCAGCAACAGCTTTCAGGGCTGCCACCTTCGGTGTGGGACAAGGAGCCGGACGTGTGCCTTTTCGGAATCAGGCTCTGCCGAGGACGAGAGCCATGAGATGTTCCTCCTCTGGGCAAGCCCGGGTCCCAGATCCTGTTGTGCGTGTGAATAGGCTGCAGGGGGACGGTGAAGACCAGCAACAGCTTTCAGGGCTGCCACCTTCCATGTGGGACAAGGAGCCGGACGTGTGCCTTTTCGGAATCATGCTCTGCCGAGGACGAGAGCCATGAGATGTTCCTCATCTGGGCAAGCCCGGGTCCCAGATCCTGTTTTGCCTGTGAATAGGCTGCAGGGGGACGGTGAAGACCAGCAACAGCTTTCAGGGCTGCCACCTTCCGTGTGGGACAAGGAGCCGGACGTGTGCCTTTTCGGAATCAGGCTCTGCCGAGGACGAGAGCCATGAGATGTTCCTCCTCTGGGCAAGCCCGGGTCCCAGATCCTGTTGTGCCTGTGAATAGGCTGCAGGGGGACAGTGAAGACCAGCAACAGCTTTCAGGGCTGCCAACTTCCGTGTGGGACAAGGAACCCGACGTGTGTCTTTTCGGAATCAGGCTCTGCCGAGGACGAGAGCCATGAGATGTTCCTCCTCTGGGCAAGCCCGGGTCCCAGATCCTGTTGTGCCTGTGAATAGGCTGCAGGGGGACGGTGAAGACCAGCAACAGCTTTCAGGGCTGCCACCTTCCGTGTGGGACAAGGAGCCGGACGTGTGCCTTTTCGGAATCAGGCTCTGCCGAGGACGAGAGCCATATGTTCCTCCTCTCAGCAAGCCCGGGTCCCAGATCCTGTTGTACCTGTGAATAGGCTGCAAGGGGACGGTGAAGACCAGCAACAGCTTTCAGGGCTGCCACCTTCGGTGTGGGACAAGGAGCCGGACGTGTGCCTTTTCGGAATCAGGCTCTGCCGAGGACGAGAGCCATGAGATGTTCCTCCTCTGGGCAAGCCCGGGTCCCAGATCCTGTTGTGCGTGTGAATAGGCTGCAGGGGGACGGTGAAGACCAGCAACAGCTTTCAGGGCTGCCACCTTCCATGTGGGACAAGGAGCCGGACGTGTGCCTTTTCGGAATCATGCTCTGCCGAGGAAGAGAGCCATGAGATGTTCCTCATCTGGGCAAGCCCGGGTCCCAGATCCTGTTTTGCCTGTGAATAGGCTGCAGGGGGACGGTGAAGACCAGCAACAGCTTTCAGGGCTGCCACCTTCCGTGTGGGACAAGGAGCCGGACGTGTGCCTTTTCGGAATCAGGCTCTGCCGAGGAAGAGATCCATTAGATGTTCCTCCTCTGGGCAAGCCCGGGTCCCAGATCCTGTTGTGCCTGTGAATAGGCTGCAGGGGGATGGTGAAGACCAGCAACAGCTTTCAGGGCTGCCACCTTCCGTGTGGGACAAGGAGCCGGACGTGTGCCTTTTCGGAATCAGGCTCTGCCGAGGACGAGAGCCATATGTTCCTCCTCTCAGCAAGCCCGGGTCCCAGATCCTGTTGTACCTGTGAATAGGCTGCAAGGGGACGGTGAAGACCAGCAACAGCTTTCAGGGCTGCCACCTTCGGTGTGGGACAAGGAGCCGGACGTGTGCCTTTTCGGAATCAGGCTCTGCCGAGGGCGAGAGCCATGACATGTTCCTCCTCTGGGCATGCCCAGGTCCTGAATCCTGTTGTGCCTGTGAATAGGCTGCAGGGGGACGGTGAAGACCAGCAACAGCTTTCCGGGCTGCCACCTTCCGTGTGGGACAAGGCGCCGGACGTGTGCCTTTTCGGAATCAGGCTCTGCCGAGGACGAGAGCCATGAGATGTTCCTCCTCTGGGCAAGCCCGGGTCCCAGATCCTGTTGTGCCTGTGAATAGGCTGCAGGGGGACAGTGAAGACCAGCAACAGCTTTCAGGGCTGCCAACTTCCGTGTGGGACAAGGAGCCGGACGTGTGTCTTTTCGGAATCGGGCTCTGCCGAGGACGAGAGCCATGAGATGTTCCTCCTCTGGGCAAGCCCGGGTCCCAGATCCTGTTGTGCCTGTGAATAGGCTGCAGGGGGACGGTGAAGACCAGCAACAGCTTTCAGGGCTGCCACCTTCCGTGTGGGACAAGGAGCCGGACGTGTGCCTTTTCGGAATCAGGCTCTGCCGAGGACGAGAGCCATATGTTCCTCCTCTCAGCAAGCCCGGGTCCCAGATCCTGTTGTACCTGTGAATAGGCTGCAAGGGGACGGTGAAGACCAGCAACAGCTTTCAGGGCTGCCACCTTCGGTGTGGGACAAGGAGCCGGACGTGTGCCTTTTCGGAATCAGGCTCTGCCGAGGACGAGAGCCATGAGATGTTCCTCCTCTGGGCAAGCCCGGGTCCCAGATCCTGTTGTGCGTGTGAATAGGCTGCAGGGGGACGGTGAAGACCAGCAACAGCTTTCAGGGCTGCCACCTTCCATGTGGGACAAGGAGCCGGACGTGTGCCTTTTCGGAATCATGCTCTGCCGAGGAAGAGAGCCATGAGATGTTCCTCATCTGGGCAAGCCCGGGTCCCAGATCCTGTTTTGCCTGTGAATAGGCTGCAGGGGGACGGTGAAGACCAGCAACAGCTTTCAGGGCTGCCACCTTCCGTGTGGGACAAGGAGCCGGACGTGTGCCTTTTCGGAATCAGGCTCTGCCGAGGACGAGAGCCATGAGATGTTCCTCCTCTGGGCAAGCCCGGGTCCCAGATCCTGTTGTGCCTGTGAATAGGCTGCAGGGGGACAGTGAAGACCAGCAACAGCTTTCAGGGCTGCCAACTTCCGTGTGGGACAAGGAACCCGACGTGTGTCTTTTCGGAATCAGGCTCTGCCGAGGACGAGAGCCATGAGATGTTCCTCCTCTGGGCAAGCCCGGGTCCCAGATCCTGTTGTGCCTGTGAATAGGCTGCAGGGGGACGGTGAAGACCAGCAACAGCTTTCAGGGCTGCCACCTTCCGTGTGGGACAAGGAGCCGGACGTGTGCCTTTTCGGAATCAGGCTCTGCCGAGGACGAGAGCCATATGTTCCTCCTCTCAGCAAGCCCGGGTCCCAGATCCTGTTGTACCTGTGAATAGGCTGCAAGGGGACGGTGAAGACCAGCAACAGCTTTCAGGGCTGCCACCTTCGGTGTGGGACAAGGAGCCGGACGTGTGCCTTTTCGGAATCAGGCTCTGCCGAGGACGAGAGCCATGAGATGTTCCTCCTCTGGGCAAGCCCGGGTCCCAGATCCTGTTGTGCGTGTGAATAGGCTGCAGGGGGACGGTGAAGACCAGCAACAGCTTTCAGGGCTGCCACCTTCCATGTGGGACAAGGAGCCGGACGTGTGCCTTTTCGGAATCATGCTCTGCCGAGGAAGAGAGCCATGAGATGTTCCTCATCTGGGCAAGCCCGGGTCCCAGATCCTGTTGTGGCTGTGAATAGGCTGCAGGGGGACGGTGAAGACCAGCAACAGCTTTCAGGGCTGCCACCTTCCGTGTGGGACAAGGAGCCGGACGTGTGCCTTTTCGGAATCAGGCTCTGCCGAGGAAGAGATCCATGAGATGTTCCTCCTCTGGGCAAGCCCAGGTCCCAGATCCTGTTGTGCCTGTGAATAGGCTGCAGGGGGACGGTGAAGACCAGCAACAGCTTCCAGGGCTGCCACCTTCCGTGTGGGACAAGGAGCCGGACGTGTGCCTTTTCGGAATCAGGCTCTGCCGAGGACGAGAGCCATGAGATGTTCCTCCTCTGGGCATGCCCGGGTCCTGAATCCTGTTGTGCCTGTGAATAGGCTGCAGGGGGACGGTGAAGACCAGCAACAGCTTTCAGGGCTGCCACCTTCCGTGTGGGACAAGGAGCCGGACGTGTGCCTTTTCGGAATCAGGCTCTGCCGAGGACGAGAGCCATGAGATGTTCCTCTTCGGGGCAAGCCCGGGTCCCAAATCCTGTTGTGCCTGTGAATAGGCTGCAGGGGGACGGTGAAGACCAGCAACAGCTTTCAGGGCTGCCACCTTCCGTGTGGGACAAGGAGCCGGACGTGTGCCTTTTCGGAATCAGGCTCTGCCGAGGAAGAGAGCCATGAGATGTTCCTCCTCTGGGCATGCCCGGGTCCCATATCCTGTTGTGCCTGTGAATAGGCTGCAGGGGGACGGTGAAGACCAGCAACAGCTTTCAGGGCTGCCACCTTCCATGTGGGACAAGGAGCCGGACATGTGCCTTTTCGGAATCAGGCTCTGCCGAGGACGAGAGCCATGAGATGTTCCTCCTCTGGGCATGCCCGGGTCCTGAATCCTGTTGTTCCTGTGAATAGGCTGCAGGGGGACGGTGAAGACCAGCAACAGCTTTCAGGGCTGCCACCTTCCGTGTGGCACAAGGAGCCGGACGTGAGCCTTTTCGGAATCAGGCTCTGCCGAGGACGAGAGCCATGAGATGTTCCTCCTCTCAGCAAGCCCGGGTCCCAGATCCTGTTGTGCCTGTGAATAGGCTGCAACGGGACGGTGAAGACCAGCAACAGCTTTCAGGGCTGCCACCTTCCGTGTGGGACAAGGAGCCGGACGTGTGCCTTTTCGGAATCAGGATCTGCCGAGGAAGAGATCCATGACATGTTCCTCCTCTGGGCATGCCCAGGTCCCGAATCCTGTTGTGCCTGTGAACAGGCTGCAGGGGGACGGTGAAGACCAGTAACAGCTTTCAGGGCTGCCACCTTCCGTGTGGGACAAGGAGCCGGACGTGTGCCTTTTCGGAATCAGGATCTGCCGAGGAAGAGATCCATGAGATGTTCCTCCTCTGGGCATGCCCAGGTCCCGAATCCTGTTGTGCCTGTGAACAGGTGCAGGGGGACGGTGAAGTCCAGCAACAACTTTCAGGGCTGCCACCTTCCGTGTGGGACAAGGAGCCGGACGTGTGCCTTTTCGGAATCAGGCTCTGCCGAGGACGAGAGCCATGACATGTTCCTCCTCTGGGCATGCCCGGGTCCTGAATCCTGTTGTGCCTGTGCATAGGCTGCAGGGGGACGGTGAAGACCAGCAACAGCTTTCAGGGCTGCCACCTTCCGTGTGGGACAAGGAGCCGGACGTGTGCCTTTTCGGAATCAGGCTCTGCCGAGGAAGAGATCCATTAGATGTTCCTCCTCTGGGCAAGCCCGGGTCCCAGATCCTGTTGTGCCTGTGAATAGGCTGCAGGGGGATGGTGAAGACCAGCAACAGCTTTCAGGGCTGCCACCTTCCGTGTGGGACAAGGAGCCGGACGTGTGCCTTTTCGGAATCAGGCTCTGCCGAGGACGAGAGCCATATGTTCCTCCTCTCAGCAAGCCCGGGTCCCAGATCCTGTTGTACCTGTGAATAGGCTGCAAGGGGACGGTGAAGACCAGCAACAGCTTTCAGGGCTGCCACCTTCGGTGTGGGACAAGGAGCCGGACGTGTGCCTTTTCGGAATCAGGCTCTGCCGAGGGCGAGAGCCATGACATGTTCCTCCTCTGGGCATGCCCAGGTCCTGAATCCTGTTGTGCCTGTGAATAGGCTGCAGGGGGACGGTGAAGACCAGCAACAGCTTTCTGGGCTGCCACCTTCCGTGTGGGACAAGGCGCCGGACGTGTGCCTTTTCGGAATCAGGCTCTGCCGAGGACGAGAGCCATGAGATGTTCCTCCTCTGGGCAAGCCCGGGTCCCAGATCCTGTTGTGCCTGTGAATAGGCTGCAGGGGGACAGTGAAGACCAGCAACAGCTTTCAGGGCTGCCAACTTCCGTGTGGGACAAGGAACCCGACGTGTGTCTTTTCGGAATCAGGCTCTGCCGAGGACGAGAGCCATGAGATGTTCCTCCTCTGGGCAAGCCCGGGTCCCAGATCCTGTTGTGCCTGTGAATAGGCTGCAGGGGGACGGTGAAGACCAGCAACAGCTTTCAGGGCTGCCACCTTCCGTGTGGGACAAGGAGCCGGACGTGTGCCTTTTCGGAATCAGGCTCTGCCGAGGACGAGAGCCATGAGATGTTCCTCCTCTGGGCAAGCCCGGGTCCCAGATCCTGTTGTACCTGTGAATAGGCTGCAAGGGGACGGTGAAGACCAGCAACAGCTTTCAGGGCTGCCACCTTCGGTGTGGGACAAGGAGCCGGACGTGTGCCTTTTCGGAATCAGGCTCTGCCGAGGACGAGAGCCATGAGATGTTCCTCCTCTGGGCAAGCCCGGGTCCCAGATCCTGTTGTGCGTGTGAATAGGCTGCAGGGGGACGGTGAAGACCAGCAACAGCTTTCAGGGCTGCCACCTTCCATGTGGGACAAGGAGCCGGACGTGTGCCTTTTCGGAATCATGCTCTGCCGAGGAAGAGAGCCATGAGATGTTCCTCCTCTGGGCAAGCCCGGGTCCCAGATCCTGTTTTGCCTGTGAATAGGCTGCAGGGGGACGGTGAAGACCAGCAACAGCTTTCAGGGCTGCCACCTTCCGTGTGGGACAAGGAGCCGGACGTGTGCCTTTTCGGAATCAGGCTCTGCCGAGGAAGAGATCCATGACATGTTCCTCCTCTGGGCAAGCCCACGTCCCAGATCCTGTTGTGCCTGTGAATAGGCTGCAGGGGGACGGTGAAGACCAGCAACAGCTTCCAGGGCTGCCACCTTCCGTGTGGGACAAGGAGCCGGACGTGTGCCTTTTCGGAATCAGGCTCTGCCGAGGACGAGAGCCATGAGATGTTCCTCCTCTGGGCATGCCCGGGTCCTGAATCCTGTTGTGCCTGTGAATAGGCTGCAGGGGGACGGTGAAGACCAGCAACAGCTTTCAGGGCTGCCACCTTCCGTGTGGGACAAGGAGCCGGACGTGTGCCTTTTCGGAATCAGGCTCTGCCGAGGACGAGAGCCATGAGATGTTCCTCTTCGGGGCAAGCCCGGGTCCCAAATCCTGTTGTGCCTGTGAATAGGCTGCAGGGGGACGGTGAAGACCAGCAACAGCTTTCAGGGCTGCCACCTTCCGTGTGGGACAAGGAGCCGGACGTGTGCCTTTTCGGAATCAGGCTCTGCCGAGGAAGAGATCCATGAGATGTTCCTCCTCTGGGCATGCCCGGGTCCCATATCCTGTTGTGCCTGTGAATAGGCTGCAGGGGGACGGTGAAGACCAGCAACAGCTTTCAGGGCTGCCACCTTCCGTGTGGGACAAGGAGCCGGACATGTGCCTTTTCGGAATCAGGCTCTGCCGAGGACGAGAGCCATGAGATGTTCCTCCTCTGGGCATGCCCGGGTCCTGAATCCTGTTGTGCCTGTGAATAGGCTGCAGGGGGACGGTGAAGACCAGCAACAGCTTTCAGGGCTGCCACCTTCCGTGTGGGACAAGGAGCCGGACGTGTGCCTTTTCGGAATCAGGCTCTGCCGAGGACGAGAGCCATGAGATGTTCCTCCTCTGGGCAAGCCCGGGTCCCAGATCCTGTTGTGCCTGTGAATAGGCTGCAGGGGGACGGTGAAGACCAGCAACAGCTTTCAGGGCTGCCACCTTCCGTGTGGGACAAGGAGCCGGACGTGTGCCTTTTCGGAATCAGGCTCTGCCGAGGACGAGAGCCATGAGATGTTCCTCCTCTGGGCAAGCCCGGGTCCCAGATCCTGTTGTACCTGTGAATAGGCTGCAAGGGGACGGTGAAGACCAGCAACAGCTTTCAGGGCTGCCACCTTCGGTGTGGGACAAGGAGCCGGACGTGTGCCTTTTCGGAATCAGGCTCTGCCGAGGACGAGAGCCATGAGATGTTCCTCCTCTGGGCAAGCCCGGGTCCCAGATCCTGTTGTGCGTGTGAATAGGCTGCAGGGGGACGGTGAAGACCAGCAACAGCTTTCAGGGCTGCCACCTTCCATGTGGGACAAGGAGCCGGACGTGTGCCTTTTCGGAATCATGCTCTGCCGAGGAAGAGAGCCATGAGATGTTCCTCCTCTGGGCAAGCCCGGGTCCCAGATCCTGTTTTGCCTGTGAATAGGCTGCAGGGGGACGGTGAAGACCAGCAACAGCTTTCAGGGCTGCCACCTTCCGTGTGGGACAAGGAGCCGGACGTGTGCCTTTTCGGAATCAGGCTCTGCCGAGGAAGAGATCCATGACATGTTCCTCCTCTGGGCAAGCCCACGTCCCAGATCCTGTTGTGCCTGTGAATAGGCTGCAGGGGGACGGTGAAGACCAGCAACAGCTTCCAGGGCTGCCACCTTCCGTGTGGGACAAGGAGCCGGACGTGTGCCTTTTCGGAATCAGGCTCTGCCGAGGACGAGAGCCATGAGATGTTCCTCCTCTGGGCATGCCCGGGTCCTGAATCCTGTTGTGCCTGTGAATAGGCTGCAGGGGGACGGTGAAGACCAGCAACAGCTTTCAGGGCTGCCACCTTCCGTGTGGGACAAGGAGCCGGACGTGTGCCTTTTCGGAATCAGGCTCTGCCGAGGACGAGAGCCATGAGATGTTCCTCTTCGGGGCAAGCCCGGGTCCCAAATCCTGTTGTGCCTGTGAATAGGCTGCAGGGGGACGGTGAAGACCAGCAACAGCTTTCAGGGCTGCCACCTTCCGTGTGGGACAAGGAGCCGGACGTGTGCCTTTTCGGAATCAGGCTCTGCCGAGGAAGAGATCCATGAGATGTTCCTCCTCTGGGCATGCCCGGGTCCCATATCCTGTTGTGCCTGTGAATAGGCTGCAGGGGGACGGTGAAGACCAGCAACAGCTTTCAGGGCTGCCACCTTCCGTGTGGGACAAGGAGCCGGACATGTGCCTTTTCGGAATCAGGCTCTGCCGAGGACGAGAGCCATGAGATGTTCCTCCTCTGGGCATGCCCGGGTCCTGAATCCTGTTGTGCCTGTGAATAGGCTGCAGGGGGACGGTGAAGACCAGCAACAGCTTTCAGGGCTGCCACCTTCCGTGTGGGACAAGGAGCCGGACGTGTGCCTTTTCGGAATCAGGCTCTGCCGAGGACGAGAGCCATGAGATGTTCCTCCTCTCAGCAAGCCCGGGTCCCAGATCCTGTTGTGCCTGTGAATAGGCTGCAACGGGACGGTGAAGACCAGCAACAGCTTTCAGGGCTGCCACCTTCCGTGTGGGACAAGGAGCCGGACGTGTGCCTTTTCGGAATCAGGCTCTGCCGAGGAAGAGATCCATGACATGTTCCTCCTCTGGGCATGCCCAGGTCCCGAATCCTGTTGTGCCTGTGAACAGGCTGCAGGGGGACGGTGAAGACCAGTAACAGCTTTCAGGGCTGCCACCTTCCGTGTGGGACAAAGAGCCGGACGTGTGCCTTTTCGGAATCAGGCTCTGCCGAGGACGAGAGCCATGAGATGTTCCTCCTCTGGGCAAGCCCGGGTCCCAGATCCTGTTGTACCTGTGAATAGGCTGCAGGGGGACGGTGAAGACCAGCAACAGCTTTCAGGGCTGCCACCTTCCGTGTGGGACAAGGAGCCGGACGTGTGCCTTTTCGGAATCAGGCTCTGCCGAGGACGAGAGCCATGAGATGTTCCTCCTCTGGGCATGCCCGGGTCCCAGATCCTGTTGTGCCTGTGAATAGGCTGCAGGGGGACGGTGAAGACCAGCAACAGCTTTCAGGGCTGCCACCTTCCGTGTGGGACAAGGAGCCGGACGTGTGCCTTTTCGGAATCAGGATCTGCCGAGGACGAGAGCCATGAGATGTTCCTCCTCTGGGCATGCCCGTGTCCTGAATCCTGTTGTGCCTGTGAATAGGCTGCAGGGGGACGGTGAAGACCAGCAACAGCTTTCAGGGCTGCCACCTTCCGTGTGGGACAAGGAGCCGGACGTGTGCCTTTTCGGAATCAGGCTCTGCCGAGGACGAGAGCCATGAGATGTTCCTCCTCTGGGCAAGCCCGGGTCCCAGATCCTGTTGTGCCTGTGAATAGGCTGCAGGGGGACAGTGAAGACCAGCAACAGCTTTCAGGGCTGCCAACTTCCGTGTGGGACAAGGAACCGGACGTGTGTCTTTTCGGAATCAGGCTCTGCCGAGGACGAGAGCCATGAGATGTTCCTCCTCTGGGCAAGCCCAGGTCCCAGATCCTGTTGTGCGTGTGAATAGGCTGCAGGGGGACGGTGAAGACCAGCAACAACTTTCAGGGCTGCCACCTTCCGTGTGGGACAAGGAGCCGGACGTGTGCCTTTTCGGAATCAGACTCTGCCGAGGAATAGATCCATGAGATGTTCCTCCTCTGGGCAAGCCCGGGTCCCAGATCCTGTTGTGCCTGTGAATAGGCTGCAGGGGGACGGTGAAGACCAGCAACAGCTTTCAGGGCTGCCACCTTCCGTGTGGGACAAGGAGCCGGACATGTGCCTTTTCGGAATCAGGCTCTGCCGAGGACGAGAGCCATGAGATGTTCCTCCTCTGGGCAAGCCCGGGTCCCAGATCCTGTTGTTCCTGTGAATAGGATGCAGGGGGACGGTGAAGACCAGCAACAGCTTTCAGGGCTGCCACCTTCCGTGTGGGACAAGGAGCCGGACGTGTGCCTTTTCGGAATCAGGATCTGCCGAGGAAGAGATCCATGAGATGTTCCTCCTCTGGGCATGCCCAGGTCCCGAATCCTGTTGTGCCTGTGAACAGGTGCAGGGGGACGGTGAAGTCCAGCAACAACTTTCAGGGCTGCCACCTTCCGTGTGGGACAAGGAGCCGGACGTGTGCCTTTTCGGAATCAGGCTCTGCCGAGGACGAGAGCCATGACATGTTCCTCCTCTGGGCATGCCCGGGTCCTGAATCCTGTTGTGCCTGTGCATAGGCTGCAGGGGGACGGTGAAGACCAGCAACAGCTTTCAGGGCTGCCACCTTCCGTGTGGGACAAGGAGCCGGACGTGTGCCTTTTCGGAATCAGACTCTGCCGAGGAATAGATCCATGAGATGTTCCTCCTCTGGGCAAGCCCGGGTCCCAGATCCTGTTGTGCCTGTGAATAGGCTGCAGGGGGACGGTGAAGACCAGCAACAGCTTTCAGGGCTGCCACCTTCCGTGTGGGACAAGGAGCCGGACGTGTGCCTTTTCGGAATCAGGCTCTGCCGAGGACGAGAGCCATGAGATGTTCCTCCTCTGGGCATGCCCGGGTCCCAGATCCTGTTGTGCCTGTGAATAGGCTGCAGGGGGACGGTGAAGACCAGCAACAGCTTTCAGGGCTGCCACCTTCCGTGTGGGACAAGGAGCCGGACGTGTGCCTTTTCGGAATCAGGCTCTGCCGAGGAAGAGATCCATGAGATGTTCCTCCTCTGGGCATGCCCGGGTCCCAGATCCTTTTGTGCCTGTGAATAGGCTGCAGGGGGACGGTGAAGACCAGCAACAGCTT
Source organism: Astur gentilis (assembly GCF_929443795.1). Lineage (NCBI taxonomy): Eukaryota > Metazoa > Chordata > Aves > Accipitriformes > Accipitridae > Astur > Astur gentilis. The sequence goes on from NW_026060866.1 coordinate 271,280, forward strand.
TCAGGGCTGCCACCTTCCGTGTGGGACAAGGAGCCGGACGTGTGCCTTTTCTGAAAGAGGCTCTGCCGAGGACGAGAGCCATGAGATGTTCCTCCTCTGGGCAAGCCCGGGTCCCAGATCCTGTTGTTCCTGTGAATAGGCTGCAGGGGGACGGTGAAGACCAGCAACAGCTTTCAGGGCTGCCACCTTCCGTGTGGGACAAGGAGCCGGACGTGTGCCTTTTCGGAATCAGGCTCTGCCGAGGAAGAGATCCATGAGATGTTCCTCCTCTGGGCAAGCCCGGGTCCCAGATCCTGTTGTTCCTGTGAATAGGCTGCAGGGGGACGGTGAAGACCAGCAACAGCTTTCAGGGCTGCCACCTTCCGTGTGGGACAAGGAGCCGGACGTGTGCCTTTTCGGAATCAGGATCTGCCGAGGACGAGAGCCATGAGATGTTCCTCCTCTGGGCAAGCCCGGGTCCCAGATCCTGTTGTGCGTGTGAATAGGCTGCAGGGGGACGGTGAAGACCAGCAACAGCTTTCAGGGCTGCCACCTTCCGTGTGGGACAAGGAGCCGGACGTGTGCCTTTTCGGAATCAGGCTCTGCCGAGGACGAGAGCCATGAGATGTTCCTCCTCTGGGCATGCCCGGGTCCCAGATCCTGTTGTGCCTGTGAATAGGCTGCAGGGGGACGGTGAAGACCAGCAACAGCTTTCAGGGCTGCCACCTTCCGTGTGGGACAAGGAGCCGGACGTGTGCCTTTTCGGAATCAGGCTCTGCCGAGGACGAGATCCATGAGATGTTCCTCCTCTGGGCATGCCCGTGTCCTGAATCCTGTTGTGCCTGTGAATAGGCTGCAGGGGGACGGTGAAGACCAGCAACAGCTTTCAGGGCTGCCACCTTCCGTGTGGGACAAGGAGCCGGACGTGTGCCTTTTCGGAATCAGGCTCTGCCGAGGACGAGAGCCATGAGATGTTCCTCCTCTGGGCAAGCCCGGGTCCCAGATCCTGTTGTGCCTGTGAATAGGCTGCAGGGGGACAGTGAAGACCAGCAACAGCTTTCAGGGCTGCCAACTTCCGTGTGGGACAAGGAACCGGACGTGTGTCTTTTCGGAATCAGGCTCTGCCGAGGACGAGAGCCATGAGATGTTCCTCCTCTGGGCAAGCCCAGGTCCCAGATCCTGTTGTGCGTGTGAATAGGCTGCAGGGGGACGGTGAAGACCAGCAACAACTTTCAGGGCTGCCACCTTCCGTGTGGGACAAGGAGCCGGACGTGTGCCTTTTCGGAATCAGACTCTGCCGAGGAATAGATCCATGAGATGTTCCTCCTCTGGGCAAGCCCGGGTCCCAGATCCTGTTGTGCCTGTGAATAGGCTGCAGGGGGACGGTGAAGACCAGCAACAGCTTTCAGGGCTGCCACCTTCCGTGTGGGACAAGGAGCCGGACATGTGCCTTTTCGGAATCAGGCTCTGCCGAGGACGAGAGCCATGAGATGTTCCTCCTCTGGGCATGCCCGGGTCCCAGATCCTGTTGTGCCTGTGAATAGGCTGCAGGGGGACGGTGAAGACCAGCAACAGCTTTCAGGGCTGCCACCTTCCGTGTGGGACAAGGAGCCGGACGTGTGCCTTTTCGGAATCAGACTCTGCCGAGGAAGAGATCCATGAGATGTTCCTCCTCTGGGCAAGCCCGGGTCCCAGATCCTGTTGTACCTGTGAATAGGCTGCAGGGGGACGGTGAAGACCAGCAACAGCTTTCAGGGCTGCCACCTTCCGTGTGGGACAAGGAGCCGGACGTGTGCCTTTTCGGAATCAGGCTCTGCCGAGGACGAGAGCCATGAGATGTTCCTACTCTGGGCAAGCCCGGGTCCCAGATCCTGTTGTGCCTGTGAATAGGCTGCAGGGGGACGGTGAAGACCAGCAACAGTTTTCAGGGCTGCCAACTTCCGTGTGGGACAAGGAGCCGGACGTGTGCCTTTTCGGAATCAGGCTCTGCCGAGGACGAGAGCCATGAGATGTTCCTCCTCTGGGCAAGCCCGGGTCCCAGATCCTGTTGTGCCTGTGAATAGGCTGCAGGGGGACGGTGAAGACCAGCAACAGCTTTCAGGGCTGCCACCTTCCGTGTGGGACAAGGAGCCGGACGTGTGCCTTTTCGGAATCAGGCTCTGCCGAGGAAGAGAGCCATGAGATGTTCCTCCTCTGGGCAAGCCCGGGTCCCAGATCCTGTTGTGCCTGTGAATAGGCTGCAGGGGGACGGTGAAGACCAGCAACAGCTTTCAGGGCTGCCACCTTCCGTGTGGGACAAGGAGCCGGACGTGTGCCTTTTCGGAATCAGGATCTGCCGAGGAAGAGATCCATGACATGTTCCTCCTCTGGGCATGCCCAGGTCCCGAATCCTGTTGTGCCTGTGAACAGGCTGCAGGGGGACGGTGAAGTCCAGCAACAACTTTCAGGGCTGCCACCTTCCGTGTGGGACAAGGAGCCGGACGTGTGCCTTTTCGGAATCAGGCTCTGCCGAGGACGAGAGCCATGAGATGTTCCTCCTCTGGGCATGCCCGGGTCCTGAATCCTGTTGTGCCTGTGAATAGGCTGCAGGGGGACGGTGAAGACCAGCAACAGCTTTCAGGGCTGCCACCTTCCGTGTGGGACAAGGAGCCGGACGTGTGCCTTTTCGGAATCAGGATCTGCCGAGGAAGAGATCCATGACATGTTCCTCCTCTGGGCATGCCCAGGTCCCGAATCCTGTTGTGCCTGTGAACAGGCTGCAGGGGGACGGTGAAGTCCAGCAACAACTTTCAGGGCTGCCACCTTCCGTGTGGGACAAGGAGCCGGACGTGTGCCTTTTCGGAATCAGGCTCTGCCGAGGACGAGAGCCATGAGATGTTCCTCCTCTGGGCATGCCCGGGTCCTGAATCCTGTTGTGCCTGTGAATAGGCTGCAGGGGGACGGTGAAGACCAGCAACAGCTTTCAGGGCTGCCACCTTCCGTGTGGGACAAGGAGCCGGACGTGTGCCTTTTCGGAATCAGACTCTGCCGAGGAATAGATCCATGAGATGTTCCTCCTCTGGGCAAGCCCGGGTCCCAGATCCTGTTGTGCCTGTGAATAGGCTGCAGGGGGACGGTGAAGACCAGCAACAGCTTTCAGGGCTGCCACCTTCCGTGTGGGACAAGGAGCCGGACATGTGCCTTTTCGGAATCAGGCTCTGCCGAGGACGAGAGCCATGAGATGTTCCTCCTCTGGGCATGCCCGGGTCCCAGATCCTGTTGTGCCTGTGAATAGGCTGCAGGGGGACGGTGAAGACCAGCAACAGCTTTCAGGGCTGCCACCTTCCGTGTGGGACAAGGAGCCGGACGTGTGCCTTTTCGGAATCAGGCTCTGCCGAGGAAGAGATCCATAAGATGTTCCTCCTCTAGGCATGCCCGGGTCCCAGATCCTTTTGTGCCTGTGAATAGGCTGCAGGGGGACGGTGAAGACCAGCAACAGCTTTCAGGGCTGCCACCTTCCGTGTGGGACAAGGAGCCGGACGTGTGCCTTTTCTGAAAGAGGCTCTGCCGAGGACGAGAGCCATGAGATGTTCCTCCTCTGGGCAAGCCCGGGTCCCAGATCCTGTTGTACCTGTGAATAGGCTGCAGGGGGACGGTGAAGACCAGCAACAGCTTTCAGGGCTGCCACCTTCCGTGTGGGACAAGGAGCCGGACGTGTGCCTTTTCGGAATCAGGCTCTGCCGAGGACGAGAGCCATGAGATGTTCCTCCTCTGGGCATGCCCGGGTCCCAGATCTTGTTGTGCCTGTGAATAGGCTGCAGGGGGACGGTGAAGACCAGCAACAGCTTTCAGGGCTGCCACCTTCCGTGTGGGACAAGGAGCCGGACGTGTGCCTTTTCGGAATCAGGCTCTGCCGAGGACGAGAGCCATGAGATGTTCCTCCTCTGGGCATGCCCGGGTCCTGAATCCTGTTGTGCCTGTGAATAGGCTGCAGGGGGACGGTGAAGACCAGCAACAGCTTTCAGGGCTGCCACCTTCCGTGTGGGACAAGGAGCCGGACGTGTGCCTTTTCGGAATCAGACTCTGCCGAGGAATAGATCCATGAGATGTTCCTCCTCTGGGCAAGCCCGGGTCCCAGATCCTGTTGTGCCTGTGAATAGGCTGCAGGGGGACGGTGAAGACCAGCAACAGCTTTCAGGGCTGCCACCTTCCGTGTGGGACAAGGAGCCGGACATGTGCCTTTTCGGAATCAGGCTCTGCCGAGGACGAGAGCCATGAGATGTTCCTCCTCTGGGCATGCCCGGGTCCCAGATCCTGTTGTGCCTGTGAATAGGCTGCAGGGGGACGGTGAAGACCAGCAACAGCTTTCAGGGCTGCCACCTTCCGTGTGGGACAAGGAGCCGGACGTGTGCCTTTTCGGAATCAGGCTCTGCCGAGGAAGAGATCCATAAGATGTTCCTCCTCTAGGCATGCCCGGGTCCCAGATCCTTTTGTGCCTGTGAATAGGCTGCAGGGGGACGGTGAAGACCAGCAACAGCTTTCAGGGCTGCCACCTTCCGTGTGGGACAAGGAGCCGGACGTGTGCCTTTTCTGAAAGAGGCTCTGCCGAGGACGAGAGCCATGAGATGTTCCTCCTCTGGGCAAGCCCGGGTCCCAGATCCTGTTGTGCCTGTGAATAGGCTGCAGGGGGACGGTGAAGACCAGCAACAGCTTTCAGGGCTGCCACCTTCCGTGTGGGACAAGGAGCCGGACGTGTGCCTTTTCGGAATCAGGCTCTGCCGAGGACGAGAGCCATGAGATGTTCCTCCTCTGGGCATGCCCGGGTCCCAGATCTTGTTGTGCCTGTGAATAGGCTGCAGGGGGACGGTGAAGACCAGCAACAGCTTTCAGGGCTGCCACCTTCCGTGTGGGACAAGGAGCCGGACGTGTGCCTTTTCGGAATCAGGCTCTGCCGAGGACGAGAGCCATGAGATGTTCCTCCTCTGGGCATTCCCGTGTCCTGAATCCTGTTGTGCCTGTGAATAGGCTGCAGGGGGACGGTGAAGACCAGCAACAGCTTTCAGGGCTGCCACCTTCCGTGTGGGACAAGGAGCCGGACGTGTGCCTTTTCGGAATCAGGCTCTGCCGAGGACGAGAGCCATGAGATGTTCCTCCTCTGGGCAAGCCCGGGTCCCAGATCCTGTTGTGCCTGTGAATAGGCTGCAGGGGGACAGTGAAGACCAGCAACAGCTTTCAGGGCTGCCACCTTCCGTGTGGGACAAGGAACCGGACGTGTGTCTTTTCGGAATCAGGCTCTGCCGAGGACGAGAGCCATGAGATGTTCCTCCTCTGGACAAGCCCAGGTCCCAGATCCTGTTGTGCGTGTGAATAGGCTGCAGGGGGACGGTGAAGACCAGCAACAACTTTCAGGGCTGCCACCTTCCGTGTGGGACAAGGACCCGGACGTGTGCCTTTTCGGAATCAGACTCTGCCGAGGAATAGATCCATGAGATGTTCCTCCTCTGGGCAAGCCCGGGTCCCAGATCCTGTTGTGCCTGTGAATAGGCTGCAGGGGGACGGTGAAGACCAGCAACAGCTTTCAGGGCTGCCACCTTCCGTGTGGGACAAGGAGCCGGACATGTGCCTTTTCGGAATCAGGCTCTGCCGAGGACGAGAGCCATGAGATGTTCCTCCTCTGGGCATGCCCGGGTCCCAGATCCTGTTGTGCCTGTGAATAGGCTGCAGGGGGACGGTGAAGACCAGCAACAGCTTTCAGGGCTGCCACCTTCCGTGTGGGACAAGGAGCCGGACGTGTGCCTTTTCGGAATCAGGCTCTGCCGAGGACGAGAGCCATGAGATGTTCCTACTCTGGGCAAGCCCGGGTCCCAGATCCTGTTGTGCCTGTGAATAGGCTGCAGGGGGACGGTGAAGACCAGCAACAGCTTTCAGGGCTGCCACCTTCCGTGTGGGACAAGGAGCCGGACGTGTGCCTTTTCGGAATCAGGCTCTGCCGAGGAAGAGAGCCATGAGATGTTCCTCCTCTGGGCAAGCCCGGGTCCCAGATCCTGTTTTGCCAGTGAATAGGCTGCAGGGGGACGGTGAAGACCAGCAACAGCTTTCAGGGCTGCCACCTTCCGTGTGGGACAAGGAGCCGGACGTGTGCCTTTTCGGAATCAGGCTCTGCCGAGGAAGAGATCCATGAGATGTTCCTCCTCTGGGCAAGCCCGGGTCCCAGATCCTGTTGTTCCTGTGAATAGGCTGCAGGGGGACGGTGAAGACCAGCAACAGCTTTCAGGGCTGCCACCTTCCGTGTGGGACAAGGAGCCGGACGTGTGCCTTTTCGGAATCAGGATCTGCTGAGGACGAGAGCCATGAGATGTTCCTCCTCTGGGCAAGCCCGGGTCCCAGATCCTGTTGTACCTGTGAATAGGCTGCAGGGGGACGGTGAAGACCAGCAACAGCTTTCAGGGCTGCCACCTTCCGTGTGGGACAAGGAGCCGGACGTGTGTCTTTTCGGAATCAGGCTCTGCCGAGGACGAGAGCCATGAGATGTTCCTCCTCTGGGCAAGCCCAGGTCCCAGATCCTGTTGTGCGTGTGAATAGGCTGCAGGGGGACGGTGAAGACCAGCAACAACTTTCAGGGCTGCCACCTTCCGTGTGGGACAAGGAGCCGGACGTGTGCCTTTTCGGAATCAGACTCTGCCGAGGAATAGATCCATGAGATGTTCCTCCTCTGGGCAAGCCCGGGTCCCAGATCCTGTTGTGCCTGTGAATAGGCTGCAGGGGGACGGTGAAGACCAGCAACAGCTTTCAGGGCTGCCACCTTCCGTGTGGGACAAGGAGCCGGACATGTGCCTTTTCGGAATCAGGCTCTGCCGAGGACGAGAGCCATGAGATGTTCCTCCTCTGGGCAAGCCCGGGTCCCAGATCCTGTTGTGCCTGTGAATAGGCTGCAGGGGGACAGTGAAGACCAGCAACAGCTTTCAGGGCTGCCACCTTCCGTGTGGGACAAGGAACCGGACGTGTGTCTTTTCGGAATCAGGCTCTGCCGAGGACGAGAGCCATGAGATGTTCCTCCTCGGGGCATGCCCGGGTCCTGAATCCTGTTGTGCCTGTGAATAGGCTGAAGGGGGACGGTGAAGACCAGCAACAGCTTTCAGGGCTGCCACCTTCCGTGTGGGACAAGGAGCCGGACGTGTGCCTTTTCGGAATCAGGCTCTGCCGAGGACGAGAGCCATGAGATGTTCCTACTCTGGGCAAGCCCGGGTCCCAGATCCTGTTGTGCCTGTGAATAGGCTGCAGGGGGACGGTGAAGACCAGCAACAGCTTTCAGGGCTGCCACCTTCCGTGTGGGACAAGGAGCCGGACGTGTGCCTTTTCGGAATCAGACTCTGCCGAGGAATAGATCCATGAGATGTTCCTCCTCTGGGCAAGCCCGGGTCCCAGATCCTGTTGTGCCTGTGAATAGGCTGCAGGGGGACGGTGAAGACCAGCAACAGCTTTCAGGGCTGCCACCTTCCGTGTGGGACAAGGAGCCGGACATGTGCCTTTTCGGAATCAGGCTCTGCCGAGGACGAGAGCCATGAGATGTTCCTCCTCTGGGCAAGCCCGGGTCCCAGATCCTGTTGTGCCTGTGAATAGGCTGCAGGGGGACAGTGAAGACCAGCAACAGCTTTCAGGGCTGCCACCTTCCGTGTGGGACAAGGAACCGGACGTGTGTCTTTTCGGAATCAGGCTCTGCCGAGGACGAGAGCCATGAGATGTTCCTCCTCGGGGCATGCCCGGGTCCTGAATCCTGTTGTGCCTGTGAATAGGCTGAAGGGGGACGGTGAAGACCAGCAACAGCTTTCAGGGCTGCCACCTTCCGTGTGGGACAAGGAGCCGGACGTGTGCCTTTTCGGAATCAGGCTCTGCCGAGGACGAGAGCCATGAGATGTTCCTACTCTGGGCAAGCCCGGGTCCCAGATCCTGTTGTGCCTGTGAATAGGCTGCAGGGGGACGGTGAAGACCAGCAACAGCTTTCAGGGCTGCCACCTTCCGTGTGGGACAAGGACCCGGACGTGTGCCTTTTCGGAATCAGACTCTGCCGAGGAATAGATCCATGAGATGTTCCTCCTCTGGGCAAGCCCGGGTCCCAGATCCTGTTGTGCCTGTGAATAGGCTGCAGGGGGACGGTGAAGACCAGCAACAGCTTTCAGGGCTGCCACCTTCCGTGTGGGACAAGGAGCCGGACGTGTGCCTTTTCGGAATCAGGCTCTGCCGAGGACGAGAGCCATGAGATGTTCCTCCTCTGGGCATGCCCGGGTCCCAGATCCTGTTGTGCCTGTGAATAGGCTGCAGGGGGACGGTGAAGACCAGCAACAGCTTTCAGGGCTGCCACCTTCCGTGTGGGACAAGGACCCGGACGTGTGCCTTTTCGGAATCAGACTCTGCCGAGGAATAGATCCATGAGATGTTCCTCCTCTGGGCAAGCCCGGGTCCCAGATCCTGTTGTGCCTGTGAATAGGCTGCAGGGGGACGGTGAAGACCAGCAACAGCTTTCAGGGCTGCCACCTTCCGTGTGGGACAAGGAGCCGGACATGTGCCTTTTCGGAATCAGGCTCTGCCGAGGACGAGAGCCATGAGATGTTCCTCCTCTGGGCATGCCCGGGTCCCAGATCCTGTTGTGCCTGTGAATAGGCTGCAGGGGGACGGTGAAGACCAGCAACAGCTTTCAGGGCTGCCACCTTCCGTGTGGGACAAGGAGCCGGACGTGTGCCTTTTCGGAATCAGGCTCTGCCGAGGACGAGAGCCATGAGATGTTCCTACTCTGGGCAAGCCCGGGTCCCAGATCCTGTTGTGCCTGTGAATAGGCTGCAGGGGGACGGTGAAGACCAGCAACAGCTTTCAGGGCTGCCACCTTCCGTGTGGGACAAGGAGCCGGACGTGTGCCTTTTCGGAATCAGGCTCTGCCGAGGAAGAGAGCCATGAGATGTTCCTCCTCTGGGCAAGCCCGGGTCCCAGATCCTGTTTTGCCAGTGAATAGGCTGCAGGGGGACGGTGAAGACCAGCAACAGCTTTCAGGGCTGCCACCTTCCGTGTGGGACAAGGAGCCGGACGTGTGCCTTTTCGGAATCAGGCTCTGCCGAGGAAGAGATCCATGAGATGTTCCTCCTCTGGGCAAGCCCGGGTCCCAGATCCTGTTGTTCCTGTGAATAGGCTGCAGGGGGACGGTGAAGACCAGCAACAGCTTTCAGGGCTGCCACCTTCCGTGTGGGACAAGGAGCCGGACGTGTGCCTTTTCGGAATCAGGATCTGCTGAGGACGAGAGCCATGAGATGTTCCTCCTCTGGGCAAGCCCGGGTCCCAGATCCTGTTGTACCTGTGAATAGGCTGCAGGGGGACGGTGAAGACCAGCAACAGCTTTCAGGGCTGCCACCTTCCGTGTGGGACAAGGAGCCGGACGTGTGTCTTTTCGGAATCAGGCTCTGCCGAGGACGAGAGCCATGAGATGTTCCTCCTCTGGGCAAGCCCAGGTCCCAGATCCTGTTGTGCGTGTGAATAGGCTGCAGGGGGACGGTGAAGACCAGCAACAACTTTCAGGGCTGCCACCTTCCGTGTGGGACAAGGAGCCGGACGTGTGCCTTTTCGGAATCAGACTCTGCCGAGGAATAGATCCATGAGATGTTCCTCCTCTGGGCAAGCCCGGGTCCCAGATCCTGTTGTGCCTGTGAATAGGCTGCAGGGGGACGGTGAAGACCAGCAACAGCTTTCAGGGCTGCCACCTTCCGTGTGGGACAAGGAGCCGGACATGTGCCTTTTCGGAATCAGGCTCTGCCGAGGACGAGAGCCATGAGATGTTCCTCCTCTGGGCATGCCCGGGTCCCAGATCCTGTTGTGCCTGTGAATAGGCTGCAGGGGGACGGTGAAGACCAGCAACAGCTTTCAGGGCTGCCACCTTCCGTGTGGGACAAGGAGCCGGACGTGTGCCTTTTCGGAATCAGACTCTGCCGAGGAAGAGATCCATGAGATGTTCCTCCTCTGGGCAAGCCCGGGTCCCAGATCCTGTTGTACCTGTGAATAGGCTGCAGGGGGACGGTGAAGACCAGCAACAGCTTTCAGGGCTGCCACCTTCCGTGTGGGACAAGGAGCCGGACGTGTGCCTTTTCGGAATCAGGCTCTGCCGAGGACGAGAGCCATGAGATGTTCCTACTCTGGGCAAGCCCGGGTCCCAGATCCTGTTGTGCCTGTGAATAGGCTGCAGGGGGACGGTGAAGACCAGCAACAGTTTTCAGGGCTGCCACCTTCCGTGTGGGACAAGGAGCCGGACGTGTGCCTTTTCGGAATCAGGCTCTGCCGAGGACGAGAGCCATGAGATGTTCCTCCTCTGGGCAAGCCCAGGTCCCAGATCCTGTTGTGCCTGTGAATAGGCTGCAGGGGGACGGTGAAGACCAGCAACAGCTTTCAGGGCTGCCACCTTCCGTGTGGGACAAGGAGCCGGAAGTGTGCCTTTTCGGAATCAGGCTCTGCCGAGGAAGAGAGCCATGAGATGTTCCTCCTCTGGGCAAGCCCGGGTCCCAGATCCTGTTGTGCCTGTGAATAGGCTGCAGGGGGACGGTGAAGACCAGCAACAGCTTTCAGGGCTGCCACTTTCCGTGTGGGACAAGGAGCCGGACGTGTGCCTTTTCGGAATCAGGATCTGCCGAGGAAGAGATCCATGACATGTTCCTCCTCTGGGCATGCCCAGGTCCCGAATCCTGTTGTGCCTGTGAACAGGCTGCAGGGGGACGGTGAAGTCCAGCAACAACTTTCAGGGCTGCCACCTTCCGTGTGGGACAAGGAGCCGGACGTGTGCCTTTTCGGAATCAGGCTCTGCCGAGGACGAGAGCCATGAGATGTTCCTCCTCTGGGCATGCCCGGGTCCTGAATCCTGTTGTGCCTGTGAATAGGCTGCAGGGGGACGGTGAAGACCAGCAACAGCTTTCAGGGCTGCCAACTTCCGTGTGGGACAAGGAGCCGGACGTGTGCCTTTTTGGAATCAGGCTCTGCCGAGGACGAGAGCCATGAGATGTTCCTCCTCTGGGCAAGCCCGGCTCCTGAATCCTGTTGTGCCTGTGAATAGGCTGCAGGGTGACAGTGAAGACCAGCAACAGCTTTCAGGGCTGCCAACTTCCGTGTGGGACAAGGAACCGGACGTGTGCCTTTTCGGAATCAGGCTCTGCCGAGGACGAGAGCCATGAGATGTTCCTCCTCTGTGCAAGCCCAGGTCCCAGATCCTTTTGTGCGTGTGAATAGGCTGCAGGGGGACGGTGAAGACCTGCAACAACTTTCAGGGCTGTCACCTTCCGTGTGGGACAAGGAGCCGGACGTGTGCCTTTTCGGAATCAGACTCTGCCGAGGAATAGATCCATGAGATGTTCCTCCTCTGGGCAAGCCCGGGTCCCAGATCCTGTTGTGCGTGTGAATAGGCTGCAGGGGGACGGTGAAGACCAGCAACAACTTTCAGGGCTGTCACCTTCCGTGTGGGACAAGGAGCCGGACGTGTGCCTTTTCGGAATCAAACTCTGCCGAGGAATAGATCCATGAGATGTTCCTCCTCTGGGCAAGCCCGGGTCCCAGATCCTGTTGTGCCTGTGAATAGGCTGCAGGGGGACGGTGAAGACCAGCAACAGCTTTCAGGGCTGCCACCTTCCGTGTGGGACAAGGAGCCGGACGTGTGCCTTTTCGGAATCAGGCTCTGCCGAGGACGAGAGCCATGAGATGTTCCTCCTCTGGGCAAGCCCGGGTCCCAGATCCTGTTGTATCTGTGAATAGGCTGCAGGGGGACGGTGAAGACCAGCAACAGCTTTCAGGGCTGCCACCTTCCGTGTGGGACAAGGAGCCGGACGTGTGCCTTTTCGGAATCAGGCTCTGCCGAGGAAGAGATCCATGACATGTTCCTTCTCTGGGCATGCCCAGGTCCCGAATCCTGTTGTGCCTGTGAACAGGCTGCAGGGGGACGGTGAAGTCCAGCAACAACTTTCAGGGCTGCCACCTTCCGTGTGGGACAAGGAGCCGGACGTGTGCCTTTTCGGAATCAGGCTCTGCCGAGGACGAGAGCCATGAGATGTTCCTCCTCTGGGCATGCCCGGGTCCTGAATCCTGTTGTGCCTGTGAATAGGCTGCAGGGGGACGGTGAAGACCAGCAACAGCTTTCAGGGCTGCCACCTTCCGTGTGGGACAAGGAGCCGGACGTGTGCCTTTTCGGAATCAGGCTCTGCCGAGGACGAGAGCCATGAGATGTTCCTCCTCTGGGCAAGCCCGGGTCCCAGATCCTGTTGTGCCTGTGAATAGGCTGCAGGGGGACGGTGAAGACCAGCAACAGCTTTCAGGGCTGCCACCTTCCGTGTGGGACAAGGAGCCGGACGTGTGCCTTTTCGGAATCAGGCTCTGCCGAGGACGAGAGCCATGAGATGTTCCTCCTCTGGGCAAGCCCGGGTCCCAGATCCTGTTTTGCCTGTGAATAGGCTGCAGGGGGACGGTGAAGACCAGCAACAGCTTTCAGGGCTGCCACCTTCCGTGTGGGACAAGGAGCCGGACGTGTGCCTTTTCGGAATCAGGCTCTGCCGAGGAAGAGATCCATGAGATGTTCCTCCTCTGGGCAAGCCCGGGTCCCAGATCCTGTTGTTCCTGTGAATAGGCTGCAGGGGGACGGTGAAGACCAGCAACAGCTTTCAGGGCTGCCACCTTCCGTGTGGGACAAGGAGCCGGACGTGTGCCTTTTCGGAATCAGGATCTGCCGAGGAAGAGATCCATGACATGTTCCTCCTCTGGGCATGCCCAGGTCCCGAATCCTGTTGTGCCTGTGAACAGGCTGCAGGGGGACGGTGAAGTCCAGCAACAACTTTCAGGGCTGCCACCTTCCGTGTGGGACAAGGAGCCGGACGTGTGCCTTTTCGGAATCAGGCTCTGCCGAGGACGAGAGCCATGAGATGTTCCTCCTCTGGGCATGCCCGGGTCCCAGATCCTGTTGTGCCTGTGAATAGGCTGCAGGGGGACGGTGAAGACCAGCAACAGCTTTCAGGGCTGCCACCTTCCGTGTGGGACAAGGAGCCGGACATGTGCCTTTTAGGAATCAGGCTCTGCCGAGGACGAGAGCCATGAGATGTTCCTCCTCTGGGCATGCCCGGGTCCCAGATCCTGTTGTGCCTGTGAATAGGCTGCAGGGGGACGGTGAAGACCAGCAACAGCTTTCAGGGCTGCCACCTTCCGTGTGGGACAAGGAGCCGGACGTGTGCCTATTCGGAATCAGGCTCTGCCGAGGACGAGAGCCATGAGATGTTCCTCCTCTGGGCATGCCCGGGTCCTGAATCCTGTTGTGCCTGTGAATAGGCTGCAGGGGGACGGTGAAGACCAGCAACAGCTTTCAGGGCTGCCACCTTCCGTGTGGGACAAGGAGCCGGACGTGTGCCTTTTCGGAATCAGGCTCTGCCGAGGACGAGAGCCATGAGATGTTCCTCCTCTGGGCAAGCCCGGGTCCCAGATCCTGTTGTGCCTGTGAATAGGCTGCAGGGGGACGGTGAAGACCAGCAAGAGCTTTCAGGGCTGCCACCTTCCGTGTGGGACAAGGAGCCGGACGTGTGCCTTTTCGGAATCAGGCTCTGCCGAGGACGAGAGCCATGAGATGTTCCTACTCTGGGCAAGCCCGGGTCCCAGATCCTGTTGTGCCTGTGAATAGGCTGCAGGGGGACGGTGAAGACCAGCAACAGTTTTCAGGGCTGCCACCTTCCGTGTGGGACAAGGAGCCGGACGTGTGCCTTTTCGGAATCAGGCTCTGCCGAGGACGAGAGCCATGAGATGTTCCTCCTCTGGGCAAGCCCGGGTCCCAGATCCTGTTGTGCCTGTGAATAGGCTGCAGGGGGACGGTGAAGACCAGCAAGAGCTTTCAGGGCTGCCACCTTCCGTGTGGGACAAGGAGCCGGACGTGTGCCTTTTCGGAATCAGGATCTGCCGAGGAAGAGATCCATGACATGTTCCTCCTCTGGGCATGCCCAGGTCCCGAATCCTGTTGTGCCTGTGAACAGGCTGCAGGGGGACAGTGAAGACCAGCAACAGCTTTCAGGGCTGCCACCTTCCGTGTGGGACAAGGAGCCGGACGTGTGCCTTTTCGGAATCAGGCTCTGCCGAGGACGAGAGCCATGAGATGTTCCTCCTCTGGACATGCCCGGGTCCCAGATCCTGTTGTGCCTGTGAATAGGCTGCAGGGGGACGGTGAAGACCAGCAACAGCTTTCAGGGCTGCCACCTTCCGTGTGGGACAAGGAGCCGGACATGTGCCTTTTAGGAATCAGGCTCTGCCGAGGACGAGAGCCATGAGATGTTCCTCCTCTGGGCATGCCCGGGTCCCAGATCCTGTTGTGCCTGTGAATAGGCTGCAGGGGGACGGTGAAGACCAGCAACAGCTTTCAGGGCTGCCACCTTCCGTGTGGGACAAGGAGCCGGACGTGTGCCTTTTCGGAATCAGGCTCTGCCGAGGACGAGAGCCATGAGATGTTCCTCCTCTGGGCATGCCCGGGTCCTGAATCCTGTTGTGCCTGTGAATAGGCTGCAGGGGGACGGTGAAGACCAGCAACAGCTTTCAGGGCTGCCACCTTCCGTGTGGGACAAGGAGCCGGACGTGTGCCTTTTCGGAATCAGGCTCTGCCGAGGACGAGATCCATGAGATGTTCCTCCTCTGGGCAAGCCCGGGTCCCAGATCCTGTTGTGTCTGTGAATAGGCTGCAGGGGGACAGTGAAGACCAGCAACAGCTTTCAGGGCTGCCACCTTCCGTGTGGGACAAGGAGCCGGACGTGTGCCTTTTCGGAATCAGGCTCTGCCGAGGACGAGAGCCATGAGATGTTCCTCCTCTGGGCATGCCCGGGTCCCAGATCCTGTTGTGCCTGTGAATAGGCTGCAGGGGGACGGTGAAGACCAGCAACAGCTTTCAGGGCTGCCACCTTCCGTGTGGGACAAGGAGCCGGACGTGTGCCTTTTCGGAATCAGGCTCTGCCAAGGAAGAGATCCATGACATGTTCCTCCTCTGGGCATGCCCAGGTCCCAGATCCTGTTGTGCCTGTGAATAGGCTGCAGGGGGACAGTGAAGACCAGCAACAGCTTTCAGGGTTGCCAACATCCGTGTGGGACAAGGAACCGGACGTGTGCCTTTTCGGAATCAGGCTCTGCCGAAGACGAGAGCCATGAGATGTTCCTCCTCTGGGCAAGCCCAGGTCCCAGATCCTGTTGTGCGTGTGAATAGGCTGCAGGGGGACGGTGAAGACCAGCAACAACTTTCAGGGCTGTCACCTTCCGTGTGGGACAAGGAGCCGGACGTGTGCCTTTTCGGAATCAGAGTCTTCCGAGGAATAGATCCATGAGATGTTCCTCCTCTGGGCAAGCCCGGGTCCCAGATCCTGTTGTGCCTGTGAATAGGCTGCAGGGGGACGGTGAAGACCAGCAACAGCTTTCAGGGCTGCCACCTTCCGTGTGGGACAAGGAGCCGGACGTGTGCCTTTTCGGAATCAGGCTCTGCCGAGGACGAGAGCCATGAGATGTTCCTCCTCTGGGCATGCCCGGGTCCCAGATCCTGTTGTGCCTGTGAATAGGCTGCAGGGGGACGGTGAAGACCAGCAACAGCTTTCAGGGCTGCCACCTTCCGTGTGGGACAAGGAGCCGGACGTGTGCCTTTTCGGAATCAGGCTCTGCCGAGGAAGAGATCCATGAGATGTTCCTCCTCTGGGCATGCCCGGGTCCCAGATCCTTTTATGCCTGTGAATAGGCTGCAGGGGGACGGTGAAGACCAGCAACAGCTTTCAGGGCTGCCACCTTCCGTGTGGGACAAGGAGCCGGACGTGTGCCTTTTCGGAATCAGGCTCTGCCGAGGAAGAGAGCCATGAGATGTTCCTCCTCTGGGCAAGCCCGGGTCCCAGATCCTGTTGTGCCTGTGAATAGGCTGCAGGGGGACGGTGAAGACCAGCAACAGCTTTCAGGGCTGCCACCTTCCGTGTGGGACAAGGAGCCGGACGTGTGCCTTTTCGGAATCAGGCTCTGCCGAGGAAGAGATCCATGAGATGTTCCTCCTCTGGGCAAGCCCGGGTCCCAGATCCTGTTGTACCTGTGAATAGGCTGCAGGGGGACGGTGAAGACCAGCAACAGCTTTCAGGGCTGCCACCTTCCGTGTGGGACAAGGAGCCGGACGTGTGCCTTTTCGGAATCAGGCTCTGCCGTGGACGAGAGCCATGAGATGTTCCTACTCTGGGCAAGCCCGGGTCCCAGATCCTTTTGTGCCTGTGAATAGGCTGCAGGGGGACGGTGAAGACCAGCAACAGTTTTCAGGGCTGCCACCTTCCGTGTGGGACAAGGAGCCGGACGTGTGCCTTTTCGGAATCAGGCTCTGCCGAGGACGAGAGCCATGAGATGTTCCTCCTCTGGGCAAGCCCGGGTCCCAGATCCTGTTGTGCCTGTGAATAGGCTGCAGGGGGACGGTGAAGACCAGCAACAGCTTTCAGGGCTGCCACCTTCCGTGTGGGACAAGGAGCCGGACGTGTGCCTTTTCGGAATCAGGCTCTGCCGAGGAAGAGATCCATGAGATGTTCCTCCTCTGGGCATGCCCGGGTCCCAGATCCTTTTGTGCCTGTGAATAGGCTGCAGGGGGACGGTAAAGACCAGCAACAGCTTTCAGGGCTGCCACCTTCCGTGTGGGACAAGGAGCCGGACGTGTGCCTTTTCGGAATCAGGCTCTGCCGAGGACGAGAGCCATGAGATGTTCCTCCTCTGGGCAAGCCCGGGTCCCAGATCCTGTTGTGCCTGTGAATAGGCTGCAGGGGGACGGTGAAGACCAGCAAGAGCTTTCAGGGCTGCCACCTTCCGTGTGGGACAAGGAGCCGGACGTGTGCCTTTTCGGAATCAGGCTCTGCCGAGGACGAGAGCCATGAGATGTTCCTACTCTGGGCAAGCCCGGGTCCCAGATCCTGTTGTGACTGTGAATAGGCTGCAGGGGGACGGTGAAGACCAGCAACAGTTTTCAGGGCTGCCACCTTCCGTGTGGGACAAGGAGCCGGACGTGTGCCTTTTCGGAATCAGGCTCTGCCGAGGACGAGAGCCATGAGATGTTCCTCCTCTGGGCAAGCCCGGGTCCCAGATCCTGTTGTGCCTGTGAATAGGCTGCAGGGGGACGGTGAAGACCAGCAAGAGCTTTCAGGGCTGCCACCTTCCGTGTGGGACAAGGAGCCGGACGTGTGCCTTTTCGGAATCAGGATCTGCCGAGGAAGAGATCCATGACATGTTCCTCCTCTGGGCATGCCCAGGTCCCGCATCCTGTTGTGCCTGTGAACAGGCTGCAGGGGGACAGTGAAGACCAGCAACAGCTTTCAGGGCTGCCACCTTCCGTGTGGGACAAGGAGCCGGACGTGTGCCTTTTCGGAATCAGGCTCTGCCGAGGACGAGAGCCATGAGATGTTCCTCCTCTGGACATGCCCGGGTCCCAGATCCTGTTGTGCCTGTGAATAGGCTGCAGGGGGACGGTGAAGACCAGCAACAGCTTTCAGGGCTGCCACCTTCCGTGTGGGACAAGGAGCCGGACATGTGCCTTTTAGGAATCAGGCTCTGCCGAGGACGAGAGCCATGAGATGTTCCTCCTCTGGGCATGCCCGGGTCCCAGATCCTGTTGTGCCTGTGAATAGGCTGCAGGGGGACGGTGAAGACCAGCAACAGCTTTCAGGGCTGCCACCTTCCGTGTGGGACAAGGAGCCGGACGTGTGCCTTTTCGGAATCAGGCTCTGCCGAGGACGAGAGCCATGAGATGTTCCTCCTCTGGGCATGCCCGGGTCCTGAATCCTGTTGTGCCTGTGAATAGGCTGCAGGGGGACGGTGAAGACCAGCAACAGCTTTCAGGGCTGCCACCTTCCGTGTGGGACAAGGAGCCGGACGTGTGCCTTTTCGGAATCAGGCTCTGCCGAGGACGAGATCCATGAGATGTTCCTCCTCTGGGCAAGCCCGGGTCCCAGATCCTGTTGTGTCTGTGAATAGGCTGCAGGGGGACAGTGAAGACCAGCAACAGCTTTCAGGGCTGCCAACTTCCGTGTGGGACAAGGAGCCGGACGTGTGCCTTTTCGGAATCAGGCTCTGCCGAGGACGAGAGCCATGAGATGTTCCTCCTCTGGGCATGCCCGGGTCCCAGATCCTGTTGTGCCTGTGAATAGGCTGCAGGGGGACGGTGAAGACCAGCAACAGCTTTCAGGGCTGCCACCTTCCGTGTGGGACAAGGAGCCGGACGTGTGCCTTTTCGGAATCAGGCTCTGCCGAGGAAGAGATCCATGACATGTTCCTCCTCTGGGCATGCCCAGGTCCCAGATCCTGTTGTGCCTGTGAATAGGCTGCAGGGGGACAGTGAAGACCAGCAACAGCTTTCAGGGCTGCCAACTTCCGTGTGGGACAAGGAACCGGACGTGTGCCTTTTCGGAATCAGGCTCTGCCGAAGACGAGAGCCATGAGATGTTCCTCCTCTGGGCAAGCCCAGGTCCCAGATCCTGTTGTGCGTGTGAATAGGCTGCAGGGGGACGGTGAAGACCAGCAACAGCTTTCAGGGCTGCCACCTTCCGTGTGGGACAAGGAGCCGGACGTGTGCCTTTTCGGAATCAGGCTCTGCCGAGGACGAGAGCCATGAGATGTTCCTCCTCTGGGCAAGCCCGGGTCCCAGATCCTGTTGTATCTGTGAATAGGCTGCAGGGGGACGGTGAAGACCAGCAACAGCTTTCAGGGCTGCCACCTTCCGTGTGGGACAAGGAGCCGGACGTGTGCCTTTTCGGAATCAGGCTCTGCCGAGGAAGAGATCCATGACATGTTCCTTCTCTGGGCATGCCCAGGTCCCGAATCCTGTTGTGCCTGTGAACAGGCTGCAGGGGGACGGTGAAGTCCAGCAACAACTTTCAGGGCTGCCACCTTCCGTGTGGGACAAGGAGCCGGACGTGTGCCTTTTCGGAATCAGGCTCTGCCGAGGACGAGAGCCATGAGATGTTCCTCCTCTGGGCATGCCCGGGTCCTGAATCCTGTTGTGCCTGTGAATAGGCTGCAGGGGGACGGTGAAGACCAGCAACAGCTTTCAGGGCTGCCACCTTCCGTGTGGGACAAGGAGCCGGACGTGTGCCTTTTCGGAATCAGGCTCTGCCGAGGACGAGAGCCATGAGATGTTCCTCCTCTGGGCAAGCCCGGGTCCCAGATCCTGTTGTGCCTGTGAATAGGCTGCAGGGGGACGGTGAAGACCAGCAACAGCTTTCAGGGCTGCCACCTTCCGTGTGGGACAAGGAGCCGGACGTGTGCCTTTTCGGAATCAGGCTCTGCCGAGGACGAGAGCCATGAGATGTTCCTCCTCTGGGCAAGCCCGGGTCCCAGATCCTGTTTTGCCTGTGAATAGGCTGCAGGGGGACGGTGAAGACCAGCAACAGCTTTCAGGGCTGCCACCTTCCGTGTGGGACAAGGAGCCGGACGTGTGCCTTTTCGGAATCAGGCTCTGCCGAGGACGAGATCCATGAGATGTTCCTCCTCTGGGCAAGCCCGGGTCCCAGATCCTGTTGTTCCTGTGAATAGGCTGCAGGGGGACGGTGAAGACCAGCAACAGCTTTCAGGGCTGCCACCTTCCGTGTGGGACAAGGAGCCGGACGTGTGCCTTTTCGGAATCAGGATCTGCCGAGGAAGAGATCCATGACATGTTCCTCCTCTGGGCATGCCCAGGTCCCGAATCCTGTTGTGCCTGTGAACAGGCTGCAGGGGGACGGTGAAGTCCAGCAACAACTTTCAGGGCTGCCACCTTCCGTGTGGGACAAGGAGCCGGACGTGTGCCTTTTCGGAATCAGGCTCTGCCGAGGACGAGAGCCATGAGATGTTCCTCCTCTGGGCATGCCCGGGTCCCAGATCCTGTTGTGCCTGTGAATAGGCTGCAGGGGGACGGTGAAGACCAGCAACAGCTTTCAGGGCTGCCACCTTCCGTGTGGGACAAGGAGCCGGACATGTGCCTTTTAGGAATCAGGCTCTGCCGAGGACGAGAGCCATGAGATGTTCCTCCTCTGGGCATGCCCGGGTCCCAGATCCTGTTGTGCCTGTGAATAGGCTGCAGGGGGACGGTGAAGACCAGCAACAGCTTTCAGGGCTGCCACCTTCCGTGTGGGACAAGGAGCCGGACGTGTGCCTTTTCGGAATCAGGCTCTGCCGAGGACGAGAGCCATGAGATGTTCCTCCTCTGGGCATGCCCGGGTCCTGAATCCTGTTGTGCCTGTGAATAGGCTGCAGGGGGACGGTGAAGACCAGCAACAGCTTTCAGGGCTGCCACCTTCCGTGTGGGACAAGGAGCCGGACGTGTGCCTTTTCGGAATCAGGCTCTGCCGAGGACGAGATCCATGAGATGTTCCTCCTCTGGGCAAGCCCGGGTCCCAGATCCTGTTGTGTCTGTGAATAGGCTGCAGGGGGACAGTGAAGACCAGCAACAGCTTTCAGGGCTGCCAACTTCCGTGTGGGACAAGGAGCCGGACGTGTGCCTTTTCGGAATCAGGCTCTGCCGAGGACGAGAGCCATGAGATGTTCCTCCTCTGGGCATGCCCGGGTCCCAGATCCTTTTGTGCCTGTGAATAGGCTGCAGGGGGACGGTAAAGACCAGCAACAGCTTTCAGGGCTGCCACCTTCCGTGTGGGACAAGGAGCCGGACGTGTGCCTTTTCGGAATCAGGCTCTGCCGAGGACGAGAGCCATGAGATGTTCCTCCTCTGGGCAAGCCCGGGTCCCAGATCCTGTTGTGCCTGTGAATAGGCTGCAGGGGGACGGTGAAGACCAGCAAGAGCTTTCAGGGCTGCCACCTTCCGTGTGGGACAAGGAGCCGGACGTGTGCCTTTTCGGAATCAGGCTCTGCCGAGGACGAGAGCCATGAGATGTTCCTACTCTGGGCAAGCCCGGGTCCCAGATCCTGTTGTGCCTGTGAATAGGCTGCAGGGGGACGGTGAAGACCAGCAACAGTTTTCAGGGCTGCCACCTTCCGTGTGGGACAAGGAGCCGGACGTGTGCCTTTTCGGAATCAGGCTCTGCCGAGGACGAGAGCCATGAGATGTTCCTCCTCTGGGCAAGCCCGGGTCCCAGATCCTGTTGTGCCTGTGAATAGGCTGCAGGGGGACGGTGAAGACCAGCAAGAGCTTTCAGGGCTGCCACCTTCCGTGTGGGACAAGGAGCCGGACGTGTGCCTTTTCGGAATCAGGATCTGCCGAGGAAGAGATCCATGACATGTTCCTCCTCTGGGCATGCCCAGGTCCCGAATCCTGTTGTGCCTGTGAACAGGCTGCAGGGGGACGGTGAAGACCAGCAACAGCTTTCAGGGCTGCCACCTTCCGTGTGGGACAAGGAGCCGGACGTGTGCCTTTTCGGAATCAGGCTCTGCCGAGGACGAGAGCCATGAGATGTTCCTCCTCTGGACATGCCCGGGTCCCAGATCCTGTTGTGCCTGTGAATAGGCTGCAGGGGGACGGTGAAGACCAGCAACAGCTTTCAGGGCTGCCACCTTCCGTGTGGGACAAGGAGCCGGACATGTGCCTTTTAGGAATCAGGCTCTGCCGAGGACGAGAGCCATGAGATGTTCCTCCTCTGGGCATGCCCGGGTCCCAGATCCTGTTGTGCCTGTGAATAGGCTGCAGGGGGACGGTGAAGACCAGCAACAGCTTTCAGGGCTGCCACCTTCCGTGTGGGACAAGGAGCCGGACGTGTGCCTTTTCGGAATCAGGCTCTGCCGAGGACGAGAGCCATGAGATGTTCCTCCTCTGGGCATGCCCGGGTCCTGAATCCTGTTGTGCCTGTGAATAGGCTGCAGGGGGACGGTGAAGACCAGCAACAGCTTTCAGGGCTGCCACCTTCCGTGTGGGACAAGGAGCCAGACGTGTGCCTTTTCGGAATCAGGCTCTGCCGAGGACGAGATCCATGAGATGTTCCTCCTCTGGGCAAGCCCGGGTCCCAGATCCTGTTGTGTCTGTGAATAGGCTGCAGGGGGACAGTGAAGACCAGCAACAGCTTTCAGGGCTGCCAACTTCCGTGTGGGACAAGGAGCCGGACGTGTGCCTTTTCGGAATCAGGCTCTGCCGAGGACGAGAGCCATGAGATGTTCCTCCTCTGGGCATGCCCGGGTCCCAGATCCTGTTGTGCCTGTGAATAGGCTGCAGGGGGACGGTGAAGACCAGCAACAGCTTTCAGGGCTGCCACCTTCCGTGTGGGACAAGGAGCCGGACGTGTGCCTTTTCGGAATCAGGCTCTGCCGAGGAATAGATCCATGACATGTTCCTCCTCTGGGCATGCCCAGGTCCCAGATCCTGTTGTGCCTGTGAATAGGCTGCAGGGGGACAGTGAAGACCAGCAACAGCTTTCAGGGCTGCCAACTTCCGTGTGGGACAAGGAACCGGACGTGTGCCTTTTCGGAATCAGGCTCTGCCGAAGACGAGAGCCATGAGATGTTCCTCCTCTGGGCAAGCCCAGGTCCCAGATCCTGTTGTGCGTGTGAATAGGCTGCAGGGGGACGGTGAAGACCAGCAACAACTTTCAGGGCTGTCACCTTCCGTGTGGGACAAGGAGCCGGACGTGTGCCTTTTCGGAATCAGGCTCTGCCGAGGAATAGATCCATGAGATGTTCCTCCTCTGGGCAAGCCCGGGTCCCAGATCCTGTTGTGCCTGTGAATAGGCTGCAGGGGGACGGTGAAGACCAGCAACAGCTTTCAGGGCTGCCACCTTCCGTGTGGGACAAGGAGCCGGACGTGTGCCTTTTCGGAATCAGGCTCTGCCGAGGACGAGAGCCATGAGATGTTCCTCCTCTGGGCATGCCCGGGTCCCAGATCCTGTTGTGCCTGTGAATAGGCTGCAGGGGGACGGTGAAGACCAGCAACAGCTTTCAGGGCTGCCACCTTCCGTGTGGGACAAGGAGCCGGACGTGTGCCTTTTCGGAATCAGGCTCTGCCGAGGAAGAGATCCATGAGATGTTCCTCCTCTGGGCATGCCCGGGTCCCAGATCCTTTTGTGCCTGTGAATAGGCTGCAGGGGGACGGTGAAGACCAGCAACAGCTTTCAGGGCTGCCACCTTCCGTGTGGGACAAGGAGCCGGACGTGTGCCTTTTCGGAATCAGGCTCTGCCGAGGAAGAGAGCCATGAGATGTTCCTCCTCTGGGCAAGCCCGGGTCCCAGATCCTGTTGTGCCTGTGAATAGGCTGCAGGGGGACGGTGAAGACCAGCAACAGCTTTCAGGGCTGCCACCTTCCGTGTGGGACAAGGAGCCGGACGTGTGCCTTTTCGGAATCAGGCTCTGCCGAGGAAGAGATCCATGAGATGTTCCTCCTCTGGGCAAGCCCGGGTCCCAGATCCTGTTGTACCTGTGAATAGGCTGCAGGGGGACGGTGAAGACCAGCAACAGCTTTCAGGGCTGCCACCTTCCGTGTGGGACAAGGAGCCGGACGTGTGCCTTTTCGGAATCAGGCTCTGCCGAGGACGAGAGCCATGAGATGTTCCTACTCTGGGCAAGCCCGGGTCCCAGATCCTTTTGTGCCTGTGAATAGGCTGCAGGGGGACGGTGAAGACCAGCAACAGTTTTCAGGGCTGCCACCTTCCGTGTGGGACAAGGAGCCGGACGTGTGCCTTTTTCGGAATCAGGCTCTGCCGAGGACGAGAGCCATGAGATGTTCCTCCTCTGGGCAAGCCCGGGTCCCAGATCCTGTTGTGCCTGTGAATAGGCTGCAGGGGGACGGTGAAGACCAGCAACAGCTTTCAGGGCTGCCACCTTCCGTGTGGGACAAGGAGCCGGACGTGTGCCTTTTCGGAATCAGGCTCTGCCGAGGAAGAGATCCATGAGATGTTCCTCCTCTGGGCATGCCCGGGTCCCAGATCCTTTTGTGCCTGTGAATAGGCTGCAGGGGGACGGTAAAGACCAGCAACAGCTTTCAGGGCTGCCACCTTCCGTGTGGGACAAGGAGCCGGACGTGTGCCTTTTCGGAATCAGGCTCTGCCGAGGACGAGAGCCATGAGATGTTCCTCCTCTGGGCAAGCCCGGGTCCCAGATCCTGTTGTGCCTGTGAATAGGCTGCAGGGGGACGGTGAAGACCAGCAAGAGCTTTCAGGGCTGCCACCTTCCGTGTGGGACAAGGAGCCGGACGTGTGCCTTTTCGGAATCAGGCTCTGCCGAGGACGAGAGCCATGAGATGTTCCTACTCTGGGCAAGCCCGGGTCCCAGATCCTGTTGTGCCTGTGAATAGGCTGCAGGGGGACGGTGAAGACCAGCAACAGTTTTCAGGGCTGCCACCTTCCGTGTGGGACAAGGAGCCGGACGTGTGCCTTTTCGGAATCAGGCTCTGCCGAGGACGAGAGCCATGAGATGTTCCTCCTCTGGGCAAGCCCGGGTCCCAGATCCTGTTGTGCCTGTGAATAGGCTGCAGGGGGACGGTGAAGACCAGCAAGAGCTTTCAGGGCTGCCACCTTCCGTGTGGGACAAGGAGCCGGACGTGTGCCTTTTCGGATTCAGGATCTGCCGAGGAAGAGATCCATGACATGTTCCTCCTCTGGGCATGCCCAGGTCCCGAATCCTGTTGTGCCTGTGAACAGGCTGCAGGGGGACAGTGAAGACCAGCAACAGCTTTCAGGGCTGCCACCTTCCGTGTGGGACAAGGAGCCGGACGTGTGCCTTTTCGGAATCAGGCTCTGCCGAGGACGAGAGCCATGAGATGTTCCTCCTCTGGACATGCCCGGGTCCCAGATCCTGTTGTGCCTGTGAATAGGCTGCAGGGGGACGGTGAAGACCAGCAACAGCTTTCAGGGCTGCCACCTTCCGTGTGGGACAAGGAGCCGGACATGTGCCTTTTAGGAATCAGGCTCTGCCGAGGACGAGAGCCATGAGATGTTCCTCCTCTGGGCATGCCCGGGTCCCAGATCCTGTTGTGCCTGTGAATAGGCTGCAGGGGGACGGTGAAGACCAGCAACAGCTTTCAGGGCTGCCACCTTCCGTGTGGGACAAGGAGCCGGACGTGTGCCTTTTCGGAATCAGGCTCTGCCGAGGACGAGAGCCATGAGATGTTCCTCCTCTGGGCATGCCCGGGTCCTGAATCCTGTTGTGCCTGTGAATAGGCTGCAGGGGGACGGTGAAGACCAGCAACAGCTTTCAGGGCTGCCACCTTCCGTGTGGGACAAGGAGCCGGACGTGTGCCTTTTCGGAATCAGGCTCTGCCGAAGACGAGAGCCATGAGATGTTCCTCCTCTGGGCAAGCCCAGGTCCCAGATCCTGTTGTGCGTGTGAATAGGCTGCAGGGGGACGGTGAAGACCAGCAACAACTTTCAGGGCTGTCACCTTCCGTGTGGGACAAGGAGCCGGACGTGTGCCTTTTCGGAATCAGGCTCTGCCGAGGAATAGATCCATGAGATGTTCCTCCTCTGGGCAAGCCCGGGTCCCAGATCCTGTTGTGCCTGTGAATAGGCTGCAGGGGGACGGTGAAGACCAGCAACAGCTTTCAGGGCTGCCACCTTCCGTGTGGGACAAGGAGCCGGACGTGTGCCTTTTCGGAATCAGGCTCTGCCGAGGACGAGAGCCATGAGATGTTCCTCCTCTGGGCATGCCCGGGTCCCAGATCCTGTTGTGCCTGTGAATAGGCTGCAGGGGGACGGTGAAGACCAGCAACAGCTTTCAGGGCTGCCACCTTCCGTGTGGGACAAGGAGCCGGACGTGTGCCTTTTCGGAATCAGGCTCTGCCGAGGAAGAGATCCATGAGATGTTCCTCCTCTGGGCATGCCCGGGTCCCAGATCCTTTTGTGCCTGTGAATAGGCTGCAGGGGGACGGTGAAGACCAGCAACAGCTTTCAGGGCTGCCACCTTCCGTGTGGGACAAGGAGCCGGACGTGTGCCTTTTCGGAATCAGGCTCTGCCGAGGAAGAGAGCCATGAGATGTTCCTCCTCTGGGCAAGCCCGGGTCCCAGATCCTGTTGTGCCTGTGAATAGGCTGCAGGGGGACGGTGAAGACCAGCAACAGCTTTCAGGGCTGCCACCTTCCGTGTGGGACAAGGAGCCGGACGTGTGCCTTTTCGGAATCAGGCTCTGCCGAGGAAGAGATCCATGAGATGTTCCTCCTCTGGGCAAGCCCGGGTCCCAGATCCTGTTGTACCTGTGAATAGGCTGCAGGGGGACGGTGAAGACCAGCAACAGCTTTCAGGGCTGCCACCTTCCGTGTGGGACAAGGAGCCGGACGTGTGCCTTTTCGGAATCAGGCTCTGCCGAGGACGAGAGCCATGAGATGTTCCTACTCTGGGCAAGCCCGGGTCCCAGATCCTTTTGTGCCTGTGAATAGGCTGCAGGGGGACGGTGAAGACCAGCAACAGTTTTCAGGGCTGCCACCTTCCGTGTGGGACAAGGAGCCGGACGTGTGCCTTTTTCGGAATCAGGCTCTGCCGAGGACGAGAGCCATGAGATGTTCCTCCTCTGGGCAAGCCCGGGTCCCAGATCCTGTTGTGCCTGTGAATAGGCTGCAGGGGGACGGTGAAGACCAGCAACAGCTTTCAGGGCTGCCACCTTCCGTGTGGGACAAGGAGCCGGACGTGTGCCTTTTCGGAATCAGGCTCTGCCGAGGAAGAGATCCATGAGATGTTCCTCCTCTGGGCATGCCCGGGTCCCAGATCCTTTTGTGCCTGTGAATAGGCTGCAGGGGGACGGTAAAGACCAGCAACAGCTTTCAGGGCTGCCACCTTCCGTGTGGGACAAGGAGCCGGACGTGTGCCTTTTCGGAATCAGGCTCTGCCGAGGACGAGAGCCATGAGATGTTCCTCCTCTGGGCAAGCCCGGGTCCCAGATCCTGTTGTGCCTGTGAATAGGCTGCAGGGGGACGGTGAAGACCAGCAAGAGCTTTCAGGGCTGCCACCTTCCGTGTGGGACAAGGAGCCGGACGTGTGCCTTTTCGGAATCAGGCTCTGCCGAGGACGAGAGCCATGAGATGTTCCTACTCTGGGCAAGCCCGGGTCCCAGATCCTGTTGTGCCTGTGAATAGGCTGCAGGGGGACGGTGAAGACCAGCAACAGTTTTCAGGGCTGCCACCTTCCGTGTGGGACAAGGAGCCGGACGTGTGCCTTTTCGGAATCAGGCTCTGCCGAGGACGAGAGCCATGAGATGTTCCTCCTCTGGGCAAGCCCGGGTCCCAGATCCTGTTGTGCCTGTGAATAGGCTGCAGGGGGACGGTGAAGACCAGCAAGAGCTTTCAGGGCTGCCACCTTCCGTGTGGGACAAGGAGCCGGACGTGTGCCTTTTCGGATTCAGGATCTGCCGAGGAAGAGATCCATGACATGTTCCTCCTCTGGGCATGCCCAGGTCCCGAATCCTGTTGTGCCTGTGAACAGGCTGCAGGGGGACAGTGAAGACCAGCAACAGCTTTCAGGGCTGCCACCTTCCGTGTGGGACAAGGAGCCGGACGTGTGCCTTTTCGGAATCAGGCTCTGCCGAGGACGAGAGCCATGAGATGTTCCTCCTCTGGACATGCCCGGGTCCCAGATCCTGTTGTGCCTGTGAATAGGCTGCAGGGGGACGGTGAAGACCAGCAACAGCTTTCAGGGCTGCCACCTTCCGTGTGGGACAAGGAGCCGGACATGTGCCTTTTAGGAATCAGGCTCTGCCGAGGACGAGAGCCATGAGATGTTCCTCCTCTCAGCAAGCCCGGGTCCCAGATCCTGTTGTGCCTGTGAATAGGCTGCAGGGGGACGGTGAAGACCAGCAACAGCTTTCAGGGCTGCCACCTTCCGTGTGGGACAAGGAGCCGGACGTGTGCCTTTTCGGAATCAGGCTCTGCCGAGGACGAGAGCCATGAGATGTTCCTCCTCTGGGCATGCCCGGGTCCTGAATCCTGTTGTGCCTGTGAATAGGCTGCAGGGGGACGGTGAAGACCAGCAACAGCTTTCAGGGCTGCCACCTTCCGTGTGGGACAAGGAGCCGGACGTGTGCCTTTTCGGAATCAGGCTCTGCCGAGGACGAGATCCATGAGATGTTCCTCCTCTGGGCAAGCCCGGGTCCCAGATCCTGTTGTGTCTGTGAATAGGCTGCAGGGGGACAGTGAAGACCAGCAACAGCTTTCAGGGCTGCCAACTTCCGTGTGGGACAAGGAGCCGGACGTGTGCCTTTTCGGAATCAGGCTCTGCCGAGGACGAGAGCCATGAGATGTTCCTCCTCTGGGCATGCCCGGGTCCCAGATCCTGTTGTGCCTGTGAATAGGCTGCAGGGGGACGGTGAAGACCAGCAACAGCTTTCAGGGCTGCCACCTTCCGTGTGGGACAAGGAGCCGGACGTGTGCCTTTTCGGAATCAGGCTCTGCCGAGGAAGAGATCCATGACATGTTCCTCCTCTGGGCATGCCCAGGTCCCAGATCCTGTTGTGCCTGTGAATAGGCTGCAGGGGGACAGTGAAGACCAGCAACAGCTTTCAGGGCTGCCAACTTCCGTGTGGGACAAGGAACCGGACGTGTGCCTTTTCGGAATCAGGCTCTGCCGAAGACGAGAGCCATGAGATGTTCCTCCTCTGGGCAAGCCCAGGTCCCAGATCCTGTTGTGCGTGTGAATAGGCTGCAGGGGGACGGTGAAGACCAGCAACAACTTTCAGGGCTGTCACCTTCCGTGTGGGACAAGGAGCCGGACGTGTGCCTTTTCGGAATCAGACTCTTCCGAGGAATAGATCCATGAGATGTTCCTCCTCTGGGCAAGCCCGGGTCCCAGATCCTGTTGTGCCTGTGAATAGGCTGCAGGGGGACGGTGAAGACCAGCAACAGCTTT